>NC_038255.2:48003196-48603196 GCF_000004515.6 Glycine max | reverse complement strand
ATACCAGATGTTAGAAATTGAATCTTACAGTTTTTCTTGACAGCAAAAAAAGTTTGACTATCCTTTTATAAGTTCCATACGCAACATTAAAACACTCGAAGCCGAAGGCCACAAGAAGCAACGTTCAATGAAAATGTAAATAACGGAAACCTGACAATAATAATTGAGCGCATATGATAAAATGCATGAAAGAGATAACAAAGTGGAAGAGAAAATCCCACAGTGCAACAAAATACAATGCCCGAGAACAAAAGACATAGTTGCATACTATCTTCTGTGTAAGACTTCTTCCCAGACCAGATTAGTAAAACATTACACTACGAACCTGACCTCACCTGAAGAACATAATGAATAGAACTTCACGGTAAACTTCAAAAAACTTACAAAGGAAGGGTAAAAGAAAAATTCCACCTTGTAACTATTAATATGAAGCAAAGATAGTAGCATTTGGTATTTCGCCCAAAACATCCAGAATCACAAATGGTACTTCCTGATTCCAATCTATGACAGAAAAAATCACAAAACTCAACAACAATTTTATAAAAGCCAAATCACTCGGAATGATCACTTGGCAGAAAGCAAACTCTAGTATATATAAATATAACTCTTTATGTGGCCAAGAAAATCAAGCCACAACCCATCTGTCCCCGTGATGTACGTAAAACCAGCCATTTCAAAAACCCAAGCCGGTCCAGCCACCCTCTATTTACCAAGGCTGGACCTTGTAGGACCCAAGGACATTGACTTGACCCCCAACTGTTGGACTGTCAAACTGGAGGACTTTAGTCACTTTACTGATAGACCAGCCAAAGCTCCTGCAGTTAACAAAATTCAAAATAATGTCCACACGATAAAGGAAAGCACAGAATACAAACTGCCAAACATTGCTATTTCAAATAAAAAAATTGCAGAGAAAATGTAACAAAGCCAAATAAAACATGTTATCTTAGTAAAGCATGGATACCTTCTAATTGAAGTTGAATCCACCAGAAGGCACAGCAGGAGGTTGAGCGCCACCAAAGTTGAACCCTGATTGAGAAGCATCCCCTGGCGGCATAGTCTCATCGTCTTCCTCCATCCAGTATGTCTCAAGAATTTTCACTGCCTTTTCATAAATCTCAGTGTTATCATGACTCTGGAGGTTCTCGATTTTCTCCAACCCCTCAGCATCATCAATCATTTGAGCATATAGATTCACACCATCAGTATTGCTAACATTTTTCTCAGCTTCACCTACCTTCAAGATGTTTTCAAGCCCTTCCAAACAAACTGTCACAATCCTAGGATCAGGACATATGAGAAGATCACACAAGGGCTTAATACACCCTTGACTTACCAGGAACCTGTCAACCAAGGAAAAAGATTCAAAACCTCTTCAAAGAACACAAACTATAACCCCAATAAAATCTCAAGGAAACATTCTAAGCACAAGGATCTCTCCATACTTGATTTGTTCATGAGATCCACCCGAAGTAGCATTTGAGATTGCCCAAGCAGCCTCTTTCTTGATATCAAACTCAGCATTTTGAAGCAAATGGACTAAAGGAGCAATTATACTAGCCTCAATTACATCCTGTAGATTGTCAGAAATTAAAGAGAAATATAATTTAAGATTTTAAGTTCAAACACAAAGATAACACATCAAAATTTAACTACATCTGATGGACAAATACAACACAATGAAGACCCCTAAAATAATCTATACCTGAATCTGCTTTTTGTTCCCAGCTGTGATGTTTGATATGGTCCAGCATGCTTCCTTCTTTATGCTTTTTTTATAATTATTAGTCAAGAGATTCAGAAGACGTGAAAGAGCTTGATGGTTGATGATAACCTAAGCAAGAAAGTACAACAACAACACAAACAAACAAAAATTCCGTGAGTGTGCATGCATGTCTATACACTTTTAGCTAGTCCAAGCAGAAACATACATATATTCCGCACAATGATAGAGTCTCTGAAGAAAAATAAGCAAAGGAATTGACTATATTGTACTCAAGAAAAAAAAAATCCATTTTCTGCATGGTTAACTAGCCAAGTCAGTCTGAAAAAAGGTTCTGGCCTGATCTTTGGCTGTAGCAATAGTATTTCACTTTGGCACTGAGCATATTAAAAGGAATCAAAGAAAATATTACTAGTCTTGAAAGGACCTAGGACTTATTAACATGTAATAATTTCATAAGGCACTAAACACCTACGACTTTGACAGAAAAGTTAACAATGCCATTTTAGTAACATATACTGCTGCTGGTAAGTGTTAGATGAAGGGAAATTATGTCTTTATTAGAAGGTGGGACAGGTAAAGCTGCCAGGCATAAGGAGGAAACGGTAGAGGGAGTGGAAGAGTGTAACAGAATGTGCACAAAGAAGCAAGGTATTGGACAAGAGAAATGTGCAGTGAAGGGAGACAAAAAAAAACATGGGTAGGGATGGGGTGGTGGGAAATAGTAGAGGCAGAAAAGGATGTGTGAATTGGAGGGAGGTTTAATCTGGGGATTGATATATCTTCATTTATTCTATTATGCTATTTCTTTGTTTTTCAGCAGTATTTTTCTCCTTTGTGAATGAAATTTCCTCCGTGAGTTCATTTCTGTTTCATGATTAATACCAGTTTGTCAGGAGTTAGGAAGTTAGCTAGGACAACTATTGTAGCTAGTTAGTTGGAAGGGATTTGTGAGGCAAATAAATAGGAGGACACAAGGGAAGAGGCATTCATCTTGTATGATTTGAGAGTTGGGTTTTGCTCTTTCTGAAATGACAAATCCTTTGCGAGGGGGAACCCTTGGAGGAGAGAGATCTCATATTTTCTATTCTTTCCATTTAATTCAATAAAATCTTGCGTTTCTTATATCTATTTTGGTTCCTATCACTATTACGATATCCGTTAACACAGATTAGCTAGAGACATATAGTAACCTGTATATTAAGAATCTAAAAAACAAGCCCTGAGAAACTCGTGAACTTAATACCTCTGTCTGCAAATCATCTCCAGTAACAATATTTCCAACGGTACGAAGAGCAGGAATAAGCACTGAAGGGGAAGGGTGCCTGAAGAAGAGTAGAATAATATTTAGAATTTGACAATACGTATATTTCTGCACATCCATATTTGCATTCATAGTACTCACAATAGAAGCTCAACAAGCCGGCTACAAACACCAGCTTCAATTACACCTTGAATTTTGTCATTTGTACCGTCAGAAAGATATGAAAGTGCCCAACAAGCGTCAGTCAATACTTCTTCATCAGTTGACTGGATAAGACTGGCAAGAGCAGGAAGTGCAGGCTTTACCTGTAAAAAAGAAGGATAAAAATCAATCAATCCTCAGTCAAAACAGAGCCAGCAAATAAAAACTGGGAAAAACAACTTGCATTAGCTTCACATATCAGCATGAGATACGTATCTAATACCGCTATTCTTGAATACTTTACCAATACATATCTATGAAGTATTCAAGATTTAAAAAAGTTAAGAAAATTTGATGTTGCCAGAGATGAGAAATAGAAATCTGAATAAGATAGAAACATTATCTTTTGATGAACCACACATGGAAGTTATCCTTATGAATGATGCTCAAGGAGGGAATGATATTAATGCTACTCCTGTTTGTAGGAAATAACCAGTGATTTATGATGACAATCATTCATAATTTCTATTTTGTAATGTACAAGAAGCACACTCTTAGTTTCAACTTGCAAAGCAATTATATTTATTATGTTGGCTTAAATAACCTTTAGTCCCTATAATATATAGGACTATTTTCACTTTGATCTTAAAAAAAAAAAAAAATCTATTTGCATCCCTATTAATTTTTCTTTAGTCCTTAACATCAAGAGTTTACTGGGGTTGAGTGATAGTGTGGTTAACTGAAATAGGATAACAAAGACTAAAATGAAAATCTTCCAATATAAGAGGGACCTATATAAAAAAAATCTACAACATTATAGGGACTGAAACTATAAGGTGAAGGACTCAAAAAAATAATAATAGGGACATGAACAGGAAAAAAATTAAGGAGAGCAAAATGAAAAAAAGGCTTGTTATGAATTTCTTGTACATATAATATCCTACACATGTCACATAGCACATCCAATATATGTTAAGAATAACCTTATCATATACATATCCAATACACATACCGCATATGTGCATCATAGAAAACCAATGATAGAGTCAATAATTAGTTCTACAAGTTTTCTATTCAGTGTAGTGTGATTTACAAGAGTGAAGTGTGCCTATTACTTGTTGAATATTATGGCCATTATGAGCAAATGATAAAATCATAAAATTTAATCAACTATAATTGCCACAGGAAAAAAAAATGACAACACACTACAATTTCCTAATATTTCTATATAAACACAAGAAATATTTTATTCTATATCAAAATGAAGAATAAAAAGACGAAGGAAGGTGCCAAAACTTCAATATTTAGACCATGCAATGCATAACAGATAACTTCATACCTGATCAAAAGCAGGCTGTGGTTTCCCCCTGCAGAAATTCGATAGTGTCCAGGTAGCATTTCTTAGCATAGAAAGCTTGGCATGCTCATTCAATTGTGCCAGTAGAGGAAGCAAAGCTCCATCACCGAGAACAAGATCACGGCATCTGGGTGAATCTCCGGCAACATTTCCTAATGCCCAAACAGCCTGATTGTCCCCAAAACACAGAAAAAATGTTAATCTTTAAATGAAATATAACTGCAACTGCTAGGTACTGTCATCCTTCTTATGCATAGTGTCAACTAAAACTTTAAAAATAACAACACTTGAAGCAGGCACTAAATTCACCCCACTTGCACAAACATACAAACATCATATCATTATACCAGCAAATAGCATATCATCCAACACCAAAATCAACATAAACAAACACATTTTCTGGTTAAACAACATAAAAAGTAATCTGTTCTCATTTTAAGAATGTGTATAATTTTTATTGATAAACAAATATATGATAAGGTACACGAAATGTACCTGTTCACGGACATCATCATTGGGTGAACCAAGGAGCTTTACAAAAATTGGGACAGCACCATGATCAATTACCACCTTGGTGTTTTCAGAAGTTCCAGAAGCTATATTTGTCAAAGCCCAAGCTGCCTCAAACTACAACAAACATTAAACAAAGTCAAGGAAATAAATAAGCAAAGATAAATATATCGATTAAATAAAGTAAACAAGGCAGATAACAAACCTGCAGCTGTGGAAAATCTTCCCTCATCAAGAACTCAACAAAGCGTGGAACTACACCAGCTTGAATAACCTCCTCGATAGGTGGGCTACGTTCTGGTAGGAGATAAACGGAATTCATCAAACATCGTTTCACATTCAGAACCATAAATTAAAAAATAACGAAAAACGCCATAGACAAAATATCTAACCAATCGAAAGCAACTTCCGAAACTGAGTTGTGGCCTCAAACTGCATGTTATTGTCATCGGTGAAAACACCAGTAACCATGGCTGGAAGGTGTTCCAACTGCAGCAAGGTAGAAAATAAACTACGGTTTCAATAAGCTTTAACCTATTTCCAATTCTCGCAAATCCAACATAATAACAATCAAACTTTATAGGTGAGTACACAAGTACAGAGCAAGATAAAGAGAACATGATTTATCACACATTTCGTCACCAACGACTATAATCCTTTCAACATAAACTCAAAAACCAGATAGGTCCTATAACCTAATCAGTTGTCTAAGTTGGCGCAGTGAGATGAAGATTTTTATTATTAGAAATTGAATTTAGACAAGGTATTTAAAAAAAAAAATAGTGAAAGAAAACAGTTACTGAAAGATGATAGGAATTGACCTTCTTCTCAATTACAGTAGAGTGAAGTGACGAAGGAATCTGCTGGGATTGGAGACCCTCGCGTCTCTTCTTCAGCAAACTCTCTTCCCTACGGTTCTTTCGGATCTCCACCATGGTATCCTCTCGGCGCCGGCGACCTTCATCGGCGTCCACGGCGACCTTGTAGCGGTTCCGCCGAACCTCGGTCCTGGCGTTGGCGGAAGGTCGATACGACATCGTGTTGGATTTGGATTTGGATTCGGGTTTGAGATGGCAACGGAGTGAATGAAAGTGAAGAGGGTTTGGGGGTTGTATTGTTTGGGAGTTTGAAAAGTGAGGGTTTATTGAATTGGGGACAGAAGCAGAAGTGGACCCGGATCGGCGTGCATTTGCGGAAATGCCACTGGTTTTTTTGAATTTAAAGGCTGAGGGAAAAAGTTGCTTTTATTTAATTCGAGGAAATCTTTCGTACGGCTACCAACAATATTCTTCTTCTCTGCATTGGGCCTGGCCCCCACTCCACTACTTGGACTGTTCAATTATGGCCCACAAAGAAACCAATGTTTATTGCTGCCTTCAGCTTTTTCTACTCCTCGGGTAAGCACTTTAGCACTCAATTTAATTGGATTTCTTTTTCTAGTAAAAAAACACTGGATATAAAAAAGTTGTTTATCAGTAGTAGTTTGGAATAATTTTTGTTATTGACAAATACTTTATCGAATATAATTGTCTACTTAGTTTCTTATGAAGAGTCGCGTTAGTTAGCCTCACTACTAAAAAAAATACTCCTATATATGATGGCATTGTCACATGTGAGAGAGTTCATATTGAGCGGTTATTGTCAATGTGATTGCTTTCCTTTTGGCATGTGTCATTACATCTAATCAAATCAGAAAACATTCGAAAAAAAAAACATTATATAAAATTTGGAAAATAGGACTCTCAACCTTCTCACTTTCTTAATTATATATTTTCAATGTTTTCTTTTTTACTTTCCTTGGACCACCATCACAACTAGTTAAAAAAAATATCTCAAACTATCATCTTATAAAAATATTAAATAAAATAATAAATTAAAACTAATTTAAAGTCGTTAAAAAATAATTTTAAAATAAAAAATTTAAGATGACTTTTGAAGTCGTATAACATTTCATGACTTCAAATAAATAATTAAAAAATTAAATGACTTTTAAATTATTAATTATTTTACGGTTTCTTATAAAAATTTAAAAAAAAAAACAGAAACAGTACATTTTTTATGACTTCTATACAAAAGAAAACTAAAATTGTCTATCTTTTTATAACTTATTATCAGTTAGTAAAAAATCTTACAACTTATTCGTATTTAAGTATTTAAGTATTGATTCAAAATTTACTTGCATTTAGTAAATTATAAAACGAACTACTCCCTTTGATAACTTTCCCCAAAGAAATATACCAATTAGAAATATTTTTATAAACCTTGCACAACGGTCCCCAGGATCACCCCTCTCTTTCTCTCTCGTACACTTGCACAACTGTTCACACTGCAGAGGAAAGACACGCCAAATACATGCATAATAGCAACAGAAGATTTTACTCACTCTAAGCCACTAAATCATCCTATTTAACCGTTGGATCAACATCCCTTACTTAGAGTAACCATTTTACTAGGGATCTTGTTAACTATAGACATGAGAACATTAATTAAAGAATTAAAAAATATATTTAATTTTTATAAAAAAAAATGTAAAAATTCCTTTACTAAAAATATTTTTATTTTAATTTCCTTAACCAATGAAATTCAGGTAGTATTTAACATTTGCCTTTTATTACCACCAAAAAAAATAATTCAATTACACCAACAAATTGAAAGACTTTTTATATTATTATTATTTTAACTAATTTTATAAATAATAAACTATAGTCTAAAATAAAACAAAAGATTCTAGTATGTTATTTTTTATCTTCGACCGACAACCGTACTTTTAATTCAATGGTGTTGCATGTTGCATGTCGTACACGTGTCATCCTTTTGTTCTGGCGTGGCATTGGGAAAACACAAAATCCGGCAAGAAAATGTTAATCATCTGATCTGAATTAGTATTATATTTTTGGCAGGAAAAAAGAAAAAAAAAAAAAAAAAGAAGCAGCCCCGGGGCAGTACTAGAATGCAAAGCACAATTTGCACAGTTGCACTTGGTGTATTGTATTGTTCCATAACTAAGGAAGAGCATTACTAATGTACTAGTAGTTGTTCAGCAAATTTAATTTAATCCCACCAAAAGGATTTTCATTTCAATCATCATCCAATGTCAAGTAAGAAAATTACAAGACGGATTCAGTACGGCACACTAACTGCGGGAGTTGCTGCGCTTGGGCGCGTTGCCCTTTGATCCATTTACGCGTCCTCGCTTCCCAGCCGTCTGATCCTGGTTCAAGTCAAAGCCGATCCCATGGCCATGATCTTCCCCCACCATCTCCACGAACATCCTCTGTAGGTCCTCCAAACTGTCCCCCTACAATCACAATCAAACACATTTTACCTACGATACATTCCATTTATTCTTTTCCCAAAAGCAAAAACAAAACCCATCATCATAATCACTACCTCGTCTTTCACATTGTTCATCATTGAGATCATCTCTTGCATGAAGTCACAAAAGTCCTGCTCATTTAAAAAAAAAAAAAACATTTTTTTTTGCCTAAATTACAATAAAAATAGTAATTAAAAAACTGAAATGAAAAAACTTTACGGACTTGGTCTTCTTCCTCCAAAGGATCGTAGAGCCCCGCATCGTACATTGACCTTTTAGACTGATCGGAGAGAACTGCTACCCAATCCAAAACATTACTACTAATTAATCAAATTTTGCAGCAATTTAAACAATACTAATTAAAATGATGATGCAATTTGCAAGGTAACCTGAGTAGGCTTCTTGGATTTGCTGAAACCGCCGCTTGGCTTCGCCAGCGGTTGCAGGATTCTGAGCCCACTTGTCCGGGTGCCACCTCTTCTCAGCCCGGCCCAATTTTATTTTTTTTTTTCGAAAAATCAGGAATTAATTAGTATAAATAAATAAATAAAAAAGAGGAAAAGAATGAAACGGTGGCGTATACTACTTTACCATAGCGAGTTTGCGGTAGGCAGTGCGAATATCAGAGAAGGAGGCGTCCCTACGAATCCCGAGAACGGAGTAGTAGCAAGATCCGCCGTTGGATCCTCCTTCCCGATCCATGGAACGGCAGAGAAATGAGAAACCCCCACCCACTACAAAATGAAGGTTTGGATGCAGAAGGAGGGCATGATATTAATATGAATGCTGGGGAGACAAGAGTAAAATAATGAGGCAGAGGAAAGACTTTATGTAGCGGCGAAGAGGAGAGAGAAAAAAAAATCTTCTCATTCGTGGGGTAAAGATAGATAGATATATCGGAAGAAACTTCGAGATGCCTTGGCTTGGACATGGGGAAGAAGAACTAGAAGATATTTTTGCGCTGCCTAATGGAAATGACACCTGAACTTCTGGAAATTACACCGCCGTGCCACTTATCATTTTTCTCATTTCCTATTTTGTTGAATATCGTGTGCCAGTAAATCAAATCTAATTATTACTGTGTGGAATAATAATTAGGTATCTCAATGTACCAAGAAGATCACACTGGTTGCAAATATTATAAGAAAATCACTGCTTATATTTTTATTTAAACTTTTTTTTAATTATTTTAGTATTATATAGCTCTTTTAGTATTAAATCAAAAAAGATTCTTGCTAATAATTGATTGTGGAAGTATAATTATGTTTACCATATTTTTTTTAGTGATTTACAAAGAAAACCATTACATCAAAAATAGTGTTTTTTTTAGTCGGTAAGTTCAAAATTAATAAAAAAATATAAAACAATACAAATTTACACAAAAAATTAATATTGATGATAAGTTATAAATAATATAATAATATAGTAAAAAAGTATAAGTATAATAAAATCAACATAAGATGGTAAATATTAAAAAATTTGAAAATTAGCATGAAATCTAAAAGTCATCTAAAAAATGACTTCGTTCACTTGTCTCTTGATAAAATATTGAACCATGATGTATTGATATATATTACCAAAAATTCTAAAAATTACTATAGAGTTGAATTTAGTATAATTAAGACTAATATGACATTGATCATCAATCAATTGCTTGCGATCTAATTCAATAGTCACATTTTACGACTTCATAAGATTAATTTATTTTAGAGTAAAAAGAAATACAGTAACTTTAGTTTTATCAATGAGATCCCTAACACGCAAGTACTCCAGACCTTCAATTAAATTTAAAATTAAAAATGGGTTTTAATCTCTCAACCAAGGTTTATTTCACACTTATTTTATTTTATCACCATTTTCAAACAATCTTCTCAACCTTTATTGATGACAACCCTTAAAGCATAGATACTACACCAAATTAAACTAAAGTTATGTCCTGATCGAGTCCCTAAAAAGTCTCCCTATGACAAATATTTAAATTTGAAAATCCTAATAATTATAGCATCATGGTCAATCAAAAGTTTTCACCTTACTTGCCTGCAGGGGCGAACCCACGTTGAGGCAGAGTGTGGCTATAGTCACACCAGAATTTTTGACATTTTTTGAGTTTTTTTTTTTTGTTTTAAAACGACGTCATTTTGATTAGTAGGTTTTTTTAAACAAAACTTCCTTCTCTCTCTTGTTCACTGTTGTTGTGTTGCACCTTACCTAGGGTTCCCTTCCTCTGAAATCTGAATGCTAAACGGTGAATTGCGCCTCTTCTTCCATTGCGTCATGCGCTGTCGTCGCCGCTGCCCCTCTCCACCACTTCCCTTTCACTGTTCCACGACTTTGTTGAGGTAAGGTTTCCATGAAAGGCCTTGTTTGCTTTTGCTCTGTCCATTTTGTTTCTCTTTCCTTCCTCTTTCAGGGACTTGGTACTTTTCCCTTTTCACTAGATAAACCTCAAAATTCAACTTCTTGCAATGAATTATTAATGCACAGCTAAAGATAACAGTGGCTTTGAGTTAGATAATTAACTAATTTTAGTGGTTTCATTGTCTCTTTATAGGATGAAGAAATTTTTTCCTGTACTTTCTAGAGACAAAGCTACTTCTTTAGTAAATCTAGAAGCATCAGAAACTCAACATCCAAGTGAGAGTATTAAAGTTGTTGATTATGAATTGTTGGAAACATATCCAGGAATTAGGCCTCCAATTTCAAGCTACCATCCTGACATCCAAAATGAGGTAAGGAAAGCTTATTTAAAAATAGGTCGTCATCAACCTCCTCATAATTTCGTTTACCCTTGGTCTCTTAAAGGTAATCAAAGACGTATATTTGGAAAAAATTGGTTTGATTTGTATGATTGGATTGATTATAGTGAATCTAAGGACCTAGCATTTTGCTTGCCATGTTTTTTGTTTAAGAATGTCTCTAAATACGGGGGAGATCACTTTGTGACCGAGGGGTTTAGTGATTGGAAGAATTCTCCAAGATTGGCTAATCATGCTACTTCTTCCAATAGTCATGTTGATTGTGTGCATATGAGTTATGTTCTCATGAACCCAAACCAAAGTATTAAGGCTGCATTTGTTAATCAAACTAAACAAATGAATTCCAAATATCGTGTTCGTGTAAACACATCTCTTATAGCTACTAAGTTTCTTTTGAGGTGTGGCATTCCATTTAGAGGGAGTGACGAGTCCTTTAACTCTTTATTTAAGGGGCCATTTCTTGAGTTGGTGGACACTTTAAAGGAAATTAATCCAGAGATAGCTAATGTAATAGATTGTGCTCCGGGCAATAACTTTATGACTGCTCATATGATTCAAAAGGATCTTGCTGCTGCTTGTGCATGTGAAATAACTCAACAAATTGTATGTGATATTGCGGATGATGTATTTTGTGTTTTGATTGATGAATCCGGTGATGTTGCTGGTAAAGAACAAATGGTTGTTGTTATTCGCTATGTTAATAGTGAATGTTTGGTAAAAGAAAGGTTTCTTGGGATTGTTAGTGTTAAAGAAACAAGTGCTAAGTCACTTAAGGAGGCACTTGAGAAGTTGTTGTCTATTAATGGCTTGAGTTTATCTAGCATAAGGGGGCAAGGATATGATGGAGCTAGCAATATGCGAGGTAAGTTTGGTGGTTTGAGAACTTTAATTCAAAATGAAAATCCATCCGCTTATTATGTGAATTGTTTTGCCCATCAACTTCAATTGGCACTTGCTGCATGTGCTAAGACTCACAAAGATGTTAGTGGTTTTTTCGGTAAGGTCAATATGCTTGTTAATTTCATACGGTCTTCTAATAAGAGACAAGAATTGCTTCGGGACAAACAAGTATCTCAATTTGCTAAATTGATTGAAGAGGGTCAAATAGAGACTGGTTGTGGATTAAATCAAGAATCGTCTATTGCTAGAGCGGGTGACACTTGTTGGGGTTCCCACTTTAGGACTCTCACTAGTTTGATGACTATATATGGTGCCATTATTGAGGTACTTGAAGAAGTCGGGAAAGATACGTCATTTGAAAAATATGGTGAAACTATACTTTTGCTAAATGTGCTTCAGTCCTTTGATTTTATTTTCATGTTATACATGATGGTTGAGATTTTAGGATTTACAAATGATTTAAGTGTAGCGCTACAAAAGCGTGATCGATCAAGATCTTTTGAATGCTTTATCACTTGTCAAAGCCACCAAAGAAGAATTACAAGAAATGAGGAATGATGGATGGGAAGAACTTATATCTAAGGTTATGGAAATTTGCAATAAGCATGATATTGATGTGCCTGATTTGGATGACCGTATGTGCAAGGGAAGAAACCTAGACGACATGCTACCACTTCTAGTGTTTCTAATTTGCATCATTATAAACATGATTGTTTATTTAGTGTTTTAGATTTGCAGTTGCATGAACTCAATGTTAGGCTTGATGAAAAGAATACTGAACTTTTACAATGTGTTTCATGTTTGAGTCCCTCATCATCATTTGAAGCTTTTGATGTGAAAAAATTGTTGAGGATGGTTGAACTTTATCCAAATGATTTTGTAGATGTGCCGGAAGTGATGGTGCGACATCAGCTTCAGAATTATGTTAGAAATGTTCGATGTGATTCCAAATTTGCAAAATTAAAAGTGCAAAGCTTGTGGAAACAAAAAAGTGCAACACATTTGATATAGTTTATAGGCTTCTGAAGTTGGCTTTAGTCTTGCCGGTAGCAGCTGCAAGCGTGGAATATGTTTTTTCAGCTATGAAGTTTGTGAAGAGTAGCTATGTAACAAAATAAATGATTAATGGTTAAATGATTCTCTTGTAACTTTTATAGAAAGAGATGTTCTTTGAACAATCAACAATGATGTTATTTTAGCTCATTTTCAAAAAATGGGTAATAAACGATTTTTATTGTAAATACATTTCATTAAACAACATTATTTCTTATTTTTAATATATTTTAGTCTATAATTTCTTTTATATTTTAGTCACACTGATATTTATTTATTGTTAGATTCGTCCCTGCTTGCCTGCCATATCCAAATTAAAGCTGTTAAAATGATAGAATTTCATACCTCCAACCTTCTTATGCATGCAAAAAGAGAAACAAGAATAAACGAAAAACATTAATCATGACCTAGGGAGATTTTTATTTCTTCTATTCTCCTTGAGTGCGCCAAGTCTCACACAAGAAAATGATGTTACGATGATGCGGCCGAACAAGATCTCTCAGAGATTGAATGGGTTGTCCAGGAAAAGTTCCTGGCAGTTCCAATTGATGAAAATTATTATCCCTCACGAGCTGGCTATCAGGCTCTGGCATTAGAAAAAGGTCAGCATTGGGAGTAGCCTTTGCAGGATCAACGTTCAGAATGCTTGTGTTTCGGTCGAAAGCAGTAGGCAGATTTCCCACAACCACAGCATTTGTTTTCTTTCGTTTCGTGTCCGTCTCACAATCACCTCCATTTTCATATTTTCAGCTTTTGATTGATTGCCTTCAACATTAGCAATGATTGTGCCCCCATTATTAGTGGTCAGGAAACTTATAATGACAAAAAGAGTAAGAATTTATATATCATTTATTTATAAGATATTGCACTACAAAATTAGTATTATACATCTTCTGTTCGCTTTAAAATAATGACTAAATTACTATTACAGGTCTCTTGTATTGAAATATACACTTTCTTAGTATGGTAAATTTGAGTATATGATAGTGTAAATTTAATGTTCAATGCATATGTATTGATATGGCATAAAATAATTTTGAATTTATATTTATTATAAGTTATAAATTATATAATTTTTAAAGTAATTATTATAAATAACAATAAATTTATCATACATAGTAACTTATAATTAAATGATAATTTTTCTATGACAAATGCAAATATATTACGTATTATTCTATTTTTATTTTTTAAAATAAGTCTGCGACTAAAATATTTTTAACACTTTTTTTAAAAAAAATTTATTTCAATTCATACCACTTTTTCCTTCAATAGATGAAAAACTCACAAAAAATTTCATTATTTTTGTTTTCTTGTAAAAATGTAGTAATTTTTATTAAATCACACTTTTTTTACTACATCACCATTTGTTAGTATATTTATGCATTTTTTACAAAAATATATTATGCTACTAAATTATTTGACTTTTATAACATATTTTCAGTCATTAATTATTTTTTCTCTGAATGATGTCACTATGAGTCTTTTCTGTTTTTGATTAACAATAATTTTTATTACACATTTTGTCACTCTCATTGTCTTAATCATGCACTGTATCTTAGAATCATATGATTAGCCCCAATAGTGGTTTCAATTTTTTTTCTTAATTAAACCAAATGAAACAAATGTATTTTTGCTTGAAGTAATGTTATTCAAATCGAAGAAGAATTATTATGTACAGTTAAGTTATTCTTCCAATTATTTAATAAAACTTCATACTAAAAAATTATATTTAAATTATTGGTTAAACCGAAATAATCTTATATTAAATTAATGCATCTTTTCAGTGTTGTATAATTTTAAGTTGATGTATTTATAGTATTTTTTATTGTATTTCTTTTTAATTTGATATTATATGTGGACACCTTTTAACTTTGGGATTTGTATTGCAATTAACTGTTACAGTCAAGTTATAAAAAAAAAAAACACTGTTACAGTCAGTTAGTTAATATTAACTTAGTTAAGAGATTAGATATAGGCTTCCTCGTATAGTAAATATGCCTAGTAAAATGTGATGTAATCTATGCTACGCGCCCACGAGATACATTTTTGTAAAAGAAATATTTTCCTGGTCTTCATATATTTTTATGAGTTTTATGTTTATATATTATAGTGTAAATCAAATTTAAATTATTGTTTGATTTATTTTAAAATAATTATTTTAAAAGTTATCAAATTTATTATACATAAATAACGGTATACAGTTTTTTAGACTTTTAATGTATATTTTCTTTATTTTTATTAGAGACCTGTACTTTAACCACAAATGGAAGCAGTTTTAATAAAAAAAAAATAAAAAATGAAAGCAGTCTTCACTGAAAAAAATGATAACGAATACTCTTATAAACGGTAACATTGATAAAATGCAATAGGTTAGCGTGGAACCGTTAAATTCCAGCTTCACTTTTTTCAATACAATGCTACAGGAAAGAATTAACAAATAGATATGAAATATTTAGAAATTACATACTTGTAATAAATTACATATAGCGGCCTTCATCCTTGCAGAGTCTCTTGATTGCGTTGAAATTAAAAACACAAAATAATTGAGAGAGTTGAAGTCAATAGTGACGGCGATAAAGCTGCATGCAGTGAGTGTGATCTATTAGAATCTTACGTCAAACCATCTTGCTTTTCCCTTTGTCTGATTTATACATCGCAGAGTTGGGAAAAGAGGAACGATTGCTACATTCTGCTTCAGGTGGAATCATAGAGCAACTTAAATTTTGATCATCAATTGCAACAGGCCATATGTTTCCATCAACAAACTGCCCCTCTACTGACCAGTTTAGTGAGTCCATTAGTCTAGAAATTTCTTCTGAAATGAAAATACAAACAAAGATGTATTCAAATAAATTAAAACATCCTTCCTTGCTAAATAAAAGGGGCTGATATGCATGAAGATGTTGCACAGTACACAAGTGTTTATGCAGGATACAGTTATGTATATATATGTAATAGTACCTAGCTTGCTTACCAATTGGAAAGTCAAGCTGTTGCACATCTTGATATGGAGCACTGTATTGTGCTGTAACTGGTGTCAATGCTTTCACTAACTCATGTGTTACTGTCTCAATTGGTACCGGATCCTTCAAATTTTTGTAATGCTCCTGCCAGTGAAAAAAGTGTGATTATTTTATCTTACTATCCTTTTCGGTGATAGAGAGATAGTGAGAAACAAAAAGTAAAGATATGTTTGATTGAGGAAAAGAAGAGAGAAATAAAAAAAGAAAATAGATAGATTTCATGTGTATTTTACATCTCTTTCATTTTACTTTAATTAATTTTTTTTGTATTTTATTTTTCTTTTATTTTTATCCTTTAAATCAAATAAGTCCTAAAAGAAAATAATAAATGTTATAGATGATAATCTTTAAAAGGAAAAAAAGAGAAAAAAAAAGAAGAAGGAATAATTATGTTATTTAAACACTAACAATAATACTTATAATATTTATATTTTTTTCACTTTTATCTATCTCACTAGATGTCAAATGGTATATTGAGTGTTGATGTATAATTTTTCAACAAAAGCAGTAATTATAAGGTGAAAAATATTTAGAGCTATAATATTATTACGTCAAGCATTAAATCCAAGATACAAAAATATTAGGCAGCGTACGTACCCTCTCGTCGGAGATGAGAATATTCTTCCCTGAATGATAATTTTGTCCTTCAAATGTGGCTTCAGCAACACAAGTCTTGTCATGCTTTGCTTTCTGAGCATGCTTAATAATTTGTTCCAGTTTCTTTTTTGAAATCTTGCCAAATTTCTATCGTTTGCAGATCGAACAAAAGATTCAGATGAAATTTTACGAATCAAATTATACTTTTAAGCGCTATATAAAGAAGAAAACGATAACAATAATAGCAATTGTTTTCTTCCATAATACCTCTGGCAAAGATGATGGATTGGTTTCATGCTCCTTCAACAGATCCTCAACAGTGTTTATCCCGTGCTTAGACAGCCGCTGACAAACTTCACCACTTTTTGATATGTGTTTCAAACGCCATGTTTCATCATTGAGGGATGGAGTGTCGTGTTTCTCTAAAATGACCAAATCACGTACGTGTCAGTGATTAAGGCTTACAACTTATATAATAATCAAAATTAAATTAAGGATAACACAACCAATTACAATATTAATAATTAAATTTGTCGATACAAAAAAAAACTCACTCTCTCCTCTGGCATCCTTGACGATAAAAGGTTTGCTTATACCTTCCCTGATATTAATTGCATCTTTCAGATTTGATTGTGCAACCTTGGCTCCTAACCTGAAGCGTCGGGTTCTTATCCAGCTTGAGTTGTCAGTGATCTCAGGGTTGGTGATATAACCAACTCCATTTTCAAGTGTAATAATCGTATCTCCTTTCAGTAACTGCCCTTTATTGTCTCTTGGAGGTAAGATTTTGGAGTTAAATTGATCTGAACTCCAATCTTCAAGGCCATTTGAACCGAACTCACCATTAAGGACACATATCTCTATCTTGATCGAAGACAGTGAACCCTCAGTGACTGTAGACTGAGATTCAATATCAAAAAGAGCAACCTCGAGAGGAGTGTTGCCTTTAGCTTGGATCTTGGAGTTAGTATAAATTGTAGCAGGCAATTCATTCTTAAAAACCAGGTGATAGGGTTTGGTTCCCGATATTCCAATCTGATTATTAATTGTTCTGCAACAAATTTAAAATACCCTATTAGTATTAATTAGATAATTAACAACTATCATAATCGTAAGGCACACAATTAATTGTTTCTTTTGATGATATGCAAGGACTAATTAATTAATATTAGAAAATTTAGACAAAAGAGAGACAAACCTTGTAAGTTGGCATTCCAACTCCTCTCGTACCTAGTTAAGGAATAATAATATGAATCAATAAAAAAATTAAAAGTCCATGATATGTGTATACGCTGTTACTTAAACATGTTAAAAGCCAGTTGTTGAGTTGAATATCCTCGTCAACTTCACTCTTTCAGAAAAAGAGGGTTCTTACCAATCTTTGAACTAAATTTTCCAAGCACGGCACTATGTCATTCTTTAAGTGAACCAGAGACCTTAAACTTCTAACGATACTGCACAATAAAGTAACCACAAAATTAATTAAACCTTTACATAGAATTCCTGTAATTAATTGAATGATATATTGATGTATCCTTTGAGGCCACTTATGCAAAGCATTCTAGTGTATTCTGCCTACCTTTCTAGCTAGTTAGTTTAAGTCTTTATTCCCCAGTAACACACGCTACTCCAAATCAAGGATTAGTTTATAATATCGTGGGAAGAACCTTGTTTTCCCCCTAGTGTGTTAACATGGGGGATCAAATTTCATAACATCTTTTAAAAGATTGGATCGATTTGATCATTGAACTTAATTTAAAGATACATAATTCTTCGGTCTCAAACCTAAAAGACAAATAGGTGAAGTTAAAAATAATTTTTATTATAGATTAAATATACCACAAAATCGACTCAAAAGGTACAAGTACAAATTTAAATGATGAAGATTTTTAATCTATATATACTTACCCATCAAATTTGAAAGAAAAAAAAGCCCCGCATATCTTACAAATTTAAGAGATCTAACTTTCAAAAGTATTCAAGTAGATTCAAATTGATCAAACAACAAACAATAAGATAGATATCATTGAACTTAATTATTTTTGGTGTTCATCCTAAGTAATCCAACTATCATTTAATTAATTAATTAATTCATTATGTATGAAAATTTAACATATAACTCAAACGATATCGAGAACAACAAATTAATACCGGAAGGTGTCCGATTGTTGTGAATCTTCACGTCTCCGTTTTGAGCCGTGAACAAGAATTTGAACACCCCTTTCATCACCCTCCTGCTGAGATTGTCTTTTTGACTCCATTTAAAAACTTAATCTGTTTTGGAAATTTTGATAATAGGGCAGTGTAGGTTAACAGTGCCTTATATAAGATTGCACATGATGGACGGGGTTCGAGGAATTTGACCAGAAGGGTGAAGGTTCGAGGAACATACTCATGAATTATTTATATGTAATCTGCATTTCAATTGAAATTTCCCTCCCTTCAAATGCCTCTTTTTCTTTGTCTCTCTCCTTGCATTCCATACACGAATTGCTGCAGACACGTCAGTAACACAACGCGTTTTGTGAGAAGGAGAAGGTAGCTTATAAGTATTATTAGGTTAAAAGAAATCCATTTCAGTCAAGTTTATGCACAGTTAATTAATTAATCTCGTTGTTCAGTAATTATATTCATGCAAGCATGAAACTAAAAGGACCCGTAAAACTTGTATGTATGTGTTTATATATATATAGTGATGGTGTAAAGTGATAATTTAATTAATGATTCAGACGCGTAAGGGATTTGGGGGACTTGGGATGGGAGTCAAATGACAAATTTTTCCATAAATAGACGTCTGATCAGGTCTGGTCCGTGTCACTGAAACATGAAGTAATTAAAATTATCCAAGACATTTTTGCACCATTTTCTTATTCTTAATTTTGCGCACCCTACCTATACAAACGCAAAGGGATTTTTCATTTCGGCAAGATCGAGCTAGGCGGATCAATTTCCAGGTAATTTTTTGGGGAGGAAGTTGCTGCAGAATTACCTAGCTAGTATTTTGACAGTAGAGTGTTTTTAGTTCATGCACGAAGATACATTTTGTAAGATGACAACAAATCTTATATACTCATTAATTAATCAAGACACAAGGTTTTCCTATAGCTATCCAAAGGGATTTTTAATAATTATTATACGTCTTAAGTTATTACTACATGCGCAGGCTTTAGAGCGTACGAAAATGCTAATAGTACACCTCATTTTGAGGTGAGTGGGTGTAAGGAACATAGAGTTCGAGAGAAAAAAAGAAAAAATCCATAATCTAATAAATGATGTATGAGAAATAAAAAAATTAGGATAAAAGATATATCTTATATATAATGGATTTATATATTACAACACCCATAAGATATATCTTCTTCAATTGATAGTGTTTTTTTTATATATAAAAAAAAGCAGTAGGCTACGATCGTAATAACGTGAAAAGGGTTTTTTTCTTAAAGAGTTAACTTTAAAATAATTAATTTAAAAATATTTTTAATACAGTATTTTAAAAATATGTTCAAGAGAATTAATTTTATTTTATCGGAAAATTAAATTGCATTTTAGAATTTGAATAAAGTATAATTTACAATATTTTACAATCTAATGATATGCTTGGTTTAGGAAAGGAAAAGCAAAGGGAAAGAAAAAAAAGATTGAAGTAGAAAGTGAGATGATTTTATAGATTATTTAGTAGAATATAAATGCTTTCGTATTTTTGCTTCCCCAGAAACCAAAACTCAAAAAAAAAATACCATTTTTTTTTGTTGTCGCTTGTTCCCTCTCACTTTTTGTTGTTTCAATTAGAGCCTTAATCAATCTTAGTGATTTTTTTTTTCACTTTTTTCAAAATCAATTCCACTTTCCGTAATACTGATTTTTTCCACCATAATTTGAACTCGAACATGTATGGGGGCTCCTGTTTTTTTTTTTTTAAAAAAATTAAAATACTGATATTCTTCAATACCAACTTATGTTTGAGAGAAAACCGAAAAAATATGTGTAATGACAGATCCAAATTTTTTAGGTAACGAGGACAAAAAAAGTTGTTCAACAATATAATCCACAGAGAAGTGGAATATTCAAATATAATCTCCACAAGTTCTCACAAACCGAACGTTAGTGGTATTATTGTAATGAATTTGATGCTCAAGTAAATGTTTGCATAATATTAACTTAAAAAAAGTGTTTGCATGCATGATATAAGTATAATGTAAAATACCAAAAGAGATTATACCTTAGGCATTTTCGTCCTATTTATACCACTCTCAATTTTGTTATTTTGGTGTTTCTTACACACGGTGAGGTGGGAAATTCCTCTCAAGGCGATTCTCATAACAATCACTACCTCTGGCAAATTTCAAGTTATCATCCGGTGCTTCACGGTTGTAACAAGGTTCATCCTTTAATAGGATATTCTTGATATAGGCTTTTGGGCCTAGCTATTGGGTTTAGGTTATTAGGCCTACACATTAGCTTAATTTGCCACATTAGGCCCTAATCCTCTGAAGATTGATCTATAACGGGTTGGTACTTTTCTACAGTGGCAACTTCGGGTCATTATGATTACATTCTTTCGGGCTCCATCCTGTGTAACGTTGTACCCTTGCTTTGCTTCCTCAATCCTCAATCTGGACTTCGATTGATACATTATCTACCACGTCTTTGTTGGATTTTGGTTGTGAGTTGTTACTACCCATTTACTTATTTCGAAATTTTGGTAGCATGCATATATACTTTCATTGACTATTTAGTGTTTGCCACTTTTTGAAGATCTTGAGTTTCGTTGTTTGCTTTTCCTTTTCGAGTGGATGAGATCTCTTTGATTACATTGTGGATGGGTAAGGTCACCTGTGGTGTAATTGACTCTTCACCTGTCGAGGGAAGCTAGCCTTTCATTTGGGACTCTGAAATTAATTTGTCAGGTCTTATATATTAGGGTTATTCCTCTCTTATTTGCACCTCCTGGCTCCTGATTTCCTTAGCCGAAGTCAAACAACGAATTAACTTTCCTTCAGTCAAGATTCTTTCCCTCCGACCTCTCCTAGGAGTTTAAGTTCTTAACAACGAATTAACATTGTGTAGCTTCCATATCTTTCTTTGAATTAACGAGAAAAATATATGGGATATTTGTGTCATCAACGAGATTCCTAGAACACTAAAAAAACTATAGATGTATATATTGCCAAGTGTATTCGAAAACATTTCTAACTGGATGAATTTTGCAACTTGCTCATGATTTTCATCTTGTCCAGGTTTGAATATCCGTTTCGAATATAAGACTCGTAAGTCGTAACTAAATTTGCATGATCTTGATATTAAGTTCTGATCATTTGGTTTGGACCTCTTGCATCACTTACAATTGTTCTACTACAAGGGATGATTTGCATTCGAGGACAACCAATTCAAAGACAGAAAACGGGTAAGAAAGGGATAATCGACCCCCGGGGTTTGAGGACATTGTTGAACTCTTAAAATTAAATCAATACTTTAAAAATAAAAAACATGAATATGAGTTTAAGCACAAAGTTAAATGTTAGGAATGCATCACCCTATAGAGTATAAACAATGACAACATGAATAATAACATAGAAACAACTACAAAATTCAACTTAAAACAAAATAGTCCAAACAAGTGCATTAGACGTCATTACCAAACTTATACATATGGCCTACTAGTACCTTGACCAAATCAAAATATGAAAATTTTCATAACTCGCAGTACTCCAGTCTGGCTATGGCCGCTAAAGAAAAGTATGAATAGTCCTAATCAATGCAAGGGATGAACGCGTAAAAAGTAATCATTTTCAAGGTTTATTCAACCTTTCTTAACCCGCTTTAGATTATTACAGTTTTATATATTTTTGACAAAGATCTTATGAATCAGAAGTCAGGACGGTGAAGGAATTCTTATACACTAGTCAACTAAATCATGTATGCTATTAGATTAAATTAAAAGCTAAATCTCCGTTGCTGAGAGAATATTACTTTGGGTCACAAATAATCTCTGTAGGCCCATGATAAATGTCCTATGATCCAGTATGAGTGGCTATTAAAGACAGTCCATGTGTTGACCAAAAGATAGAGAAAAAATCATCTAAGTAATTTTTTTTAGAATTCTTTTTTCAATTTCAAGCATAAAGAAAAATAGTGCATTGGCAGATGCGCTGTTAAAAAATATTTAGCAGTGGTTTTAGATTCATCCTAGCAATGTCAAGTGTTGAGAAAGAAGTACTAAAAACCTTGAAGTTTCATTATTTTTACAGGAATGTTAAGCGTTGACCTAAATTAAGTGGTACAATGCTCTGAAGAAGAGCCAACGTTTACCGCGAAGATTTGATTTAAGTTTTTGATTTGTTAACAAGATTTAGAAGCTGATAAATATACCGTGTGTGTAATAATGCAATTAAAATATGAAGCAGAATGATAACTGACCTGGGCAGAAGCTATTGCTAGGATTGAACTTGACTGAAAATGCACATCCTTCATGCGCTGTAGAGGGATCTGTGTATGTGTACACAGTAGTTGAGATTTCAAGGATAGTTGTGGCCATTGGTTTATGGTGATGGAGTGAAGAACAACCAAGAAATGTAGGTCAGTTTGGGTTTTTTAAGGTAGCAAACATGAATTTGAATCGCAGAAAACTTTAGACCTCAAATAAAAAAAATCTCGGCAGCTTGACTTGCCCGGTCAACTTATACTATTTAAATTACTTTCTTGTTTTCTTATTGGTCTACTTTCTTTATTTACTTCTTGGGTTTTGTAATTTCTTTCTTTCTTCTTATCTCTTCTGTGTTGGGCTGGACTCTCGGTGTCTTACTCGACTAATTCAGTGCAGGGATTTCAATGTAAGTATTGCATTCCCCATTTCTATTTGAAAATATTAAATTATTCTTTTTTAATTCTAATACTTTTTTGTTTGTGCAAACTACTTCAATAATGACAATTTTTTCCCAGCTTCACTTTCTTCACGGTAGCCGTGACCTCCTCCTCCTCAGGAGTCAGGATGCCACAAAATGTACTCCCTCCTCCCCCTTCCTTTGCATGTTACCATTGAAGGTAAGAATATGATTCATAATATGATGTTTTGTCTTCTAAAACGATAATTTTAGAATATATTTTATTTTCAACATTATTTAGAAGATATGATTCTAGAAGTTATACAGTAGATTCATGAAATAGTCATCCTGAAACATGAATTGAATTTTAGAATAGGCTTTCTTGAATATATAAAATGTTTTTTTAATCATTATTTTTACAGTTATGAAACAAACATCTCGGAAGTTATTTTTTATTATTAGGAAACACTTATTCTGAAATTTATTTTTTATTGTTATAAAATACCTATTTTAAAAGGTGAAAACTATTTTTTATTGTGACGAAATACTTATTCCAGAAGCTATTCTTTTACTGTTACAAAACACCTATTTTGAAAGTTATTTTATAATGTTATAGAACACATTTCAGAAGCTATTTTTTATTATTGTGGAATGCTTATTTTGGAAGTTGTTTCTTACAGTTATGAAACTTTTATTCTAAAAGACAAACTTATTTTTTATTTTTATCAAACACCTATTTTAGAAGGCAAAAATTATTTTTTACTGTTATAAAACACTTATTATAGAAACATCTTTTCTGTTATAAAATACTTATTCTAGAAGTTATTTTGTTATTATTATACAATACCAATTTAAAAAGGATAGTTTAAGATTTTTAAAATTTTGTGAGGGTCCAGGTTCAAATTCCTTTGGTGCTTCTTAATTTCCAATCCAGTACTTTTCTTTTCCTATTTTCATGAAGTTCGGATCTGATGATGTTTACAAAGAAAATAATGTAAAAAAAATACAACACTGGCGATATTGAATTGGAGATTTCCAAAAACTTAACCTGTTTCTTTTAACAATATTAGATAATTATTTTCTTTTTCTAAAACAATATTTATTGAGTAATTTTAACTCTGTTTATGGAGTTATGCTCCCATAATCAGTTCTAAGCACGGATAAGATGGGAATTATGTTAGGTCTTTACGTGTGAATTGAAGGTAGATTTGGCTGGGATGCTGTCTAGGGTTGAGGGAAAAGCTAAGAAGCTCTCTCCCTTCCTCTTCATGATTTTCCCACCATTTCTTTCATTTTTTTTTCTTGTGATTATGTAGTTATGTAATTAAATTTATTTATTTTGGGTTGATTTAACTGAACACATATTTATGTTTACATTTTGATTATTAATATATGTTTATTATTTATTATTAAGTGTTATCTTCTATACGTTAATATTTGTTTTGACATGATCATCATTTGCTTGATGTTGTGTTTTGAATTGTCATTAGAAAATATTTTTGAACATAAAAATGGAGATGAACACCTAATGAGTTGTGTCTAGGGATAGAGAAAGGTTTACTAGTTTTCTTTTAACTCTTCTTCTTAAAGCAAACTACTTGATTAGATTAGTCAATGGATTAATAGGTTTGTCAAGGAACTTAAATTTTTTCCAACTGAAAGATTGGGGTGAGTTTGAGTATTTTAGTGAGTTGATGATAATAATTGAGTTTTGAGCTAAACGAATGGCCTTTGTTTGCATGAAGAGGTGGTTTGATGAAATAAATCTCAACTCTTTTATTCTTTGTTATTTCATTTCTTTTTATTGCACTCCAAGTGTTAGTAAAAATTATCCAAAAAGAGTTTATAGTTTCTTGTTCTTTTAGTCTTGAGCTTTATGTTTGTTTAATTTCTTATTGTTTACATTGTCACAATTAAATTATAATTGTTATTTTTGAAAGTGATAATTAATGAACATTACTATTTTATTGAATATTACACGAGTCTTTATGGATATAATACTTAGACTTTTCATTTTATACTATTTGTGCGACTTGATATACTTATCAAGAAACTAACAAACAATAATCATATTCAGCTCAGCTCAAGCAAGATCACTCATTCATATATATATATATATATATATATATATATATATATATATATATATATATATATATATATATAATGTTTATGGGTCCTAATAATAAAAAAAATTGGCAGGTGTATCAAGAAATCATCATTAAGATGGTAAAATGTATTTTTATTCTTCAAGATTTGATTAAACCATCGAAAAAAAGGACTTAAACCATTAAAAAAAAAGTTATAAACTAATAACATAATTGGTGGATTTTCCAAAAAACAAAACAGATTTAACCCTAAGTAAAATAAACTCTTTTATCAACAACTCTTTTTTGGTTAAACAAATTTCTAAACTAGTGTTTTTATCTCTCATAAGGTTTTAAAATTTAGGAGTTTCTTGTAGAAAATAATTTATCTGAAGAGTATTTGCCAAATGTCATATTTAATATTCAACCGAACATTTTTATATGTAGTACGAACAGAATAAATTTTGAATTGACGACAACCACAAATTATACATAACACTAGGATGTGCAGGAGGACCCCATCTTACATATCTCTTTAGTGCAGTAGAAATTGAAGAAGCTAAACTTGAAGAAAAACAAACCCAACACTGACTATAAAAGACATCAGGAACTAATACTAGATTTTGTAGGCACATTCTATCTAGTAATCAATCCGCAAAGGGCATAAAACAGAGTCTAATAGTTATAGTAAAACAGCTGAGCATTCTTTCTGGCAGCTGCATCCCTTTTCACTGATATGACCCATTTGAGAGCAACACGAATCTTATACCACACTGCTTTGGTTTTGCCACTGCTTGATGTATCCTCATCAGAATTGATGAAAGTCGAATAGCTGCTAAATTCTGCTCCAACAGGAGAACCAAAGAAAATGCCAGTTTCTGGTTCCCATGTTGTGTAAGAAGGGCAATCATCTATGAATTGAATCTCTGACCATTCATTCTCTGTTGAATAACCGCCTCGCACGAATGGAAATTGAGATCCATTAAGGTGACAACTATCCTCTTCAGTGTACATTTCAGAGGAAAGTTCATCTAACAGATGACTGTTTTTTGACATTTCTGTTATGCCTGACAGTGGATCAGCATAAACTTGGTGGTCATGCATTCCTTCATCAGTATATGAAGGAGAGATAGATGGTTGACCACAACCGGGGAATGTTACTGATTGATCTGCACAAGACAGATTAAAAAGATTATATATAGAAGATTTCAACAGAAAGAGCACAATTGGCTAAAATTGGACAAGAGCAGAGAAATAGGTAAATTTTGAAGGTAGTGAAAGACATAGATTTATCAAGTTTGGTGTTGTGTTTGTGTAAGGAATAATAATGATATTGTGGTGGAAATCAATATGGCATGATATATTCAAATTTCCCCTAGTCTTCGTTCATCCTTTGGGAGTTTCTTCCTATATAAAAAATAAGTGAGGATATACATCCCCAGTTTATTACTACAATTATATAAAGTAACAAAAGCCTTTGTGCTTGAATAACTTAGGCAATATTGCACAGTGACTGTTTATGTACTCTCCATCACGTTTTAATATTTCTGCAAGACAAAATATTCTTATGGCATAACCTGTCCCCTCATAGCCATTGCTTAGTGATTGATCGCTTGTAAGTTCAAAGTCTTGATGAGTGATACAGTGTAAGAAATAATGAAATAGCCAAAAAAAATTACCTTTAAATATACCTTGTACAGTTGAGATGTTAATATGGTGCAGACCTTGATCTGGAGGATCAGATTCTCTTGCTTTTAGACATGCAGCTAGATTTAAATAGTTCAATTTAGTGTCATTAATCAATTCCAAATTGTTGACGTTTTTATAAGCTTGCTGCTTCACTATTTCCACCAAATGCTGCCAAGGAAGAAGGAATCTGATCACTTTTGACCCACAGGTATAATATGATATATAAAAATGATAATCCTATCACTAATTTAAAGAAACCAAAGATGTGACAAGAAATTTTTCTTTAAACTATATTTACCAACCAATTCTGAACAGGGTATGAATACATACCTTTTCTCTTGGGGTGAGAGTATCTGGTGAGTAATAATTTTGCCAATCAAATGTCACTCCCACAAGGATGTAGATGGAATTGAATAGCAAGCCTATTTGCAGTTCTTGTGAATGATAGCTGTAAAGCTGGTAATCATCTATCACGCAGGCTTTGGCATGTTCAGTGATTACTAACCATGACTTCTTTGGAATATTTCCAAACATCTACATCCCGAGACCCAAAGTTTTAATAAATATACTCATATAATGGAGGGTACAATAAGTAAAGAATGTTTACCAATAATACATAAAAGAAGATAAGAAAAAGCAAAAGAAACAATGTTTTACTTCATATAATGAAGGTTCGTTGGTTATGTACAACCGCAAAAGATCCTTAACATTGTGAATTCCACGCGAAGACAGCTGCTTGTGGATTTTTCCTTCCTTAGCAATTTTCTTCAAACGCCATATATCATCATTCAACTTCAAGTACGGAGGGTAGTGTTTCTTGTAGGCTTAAATGACAAAATTACATGTCAGTTTTGGAGTTGTACTAAAAGATAGATTATATTGAAAAATAAAATCCAAGAGGCACACAAGTTTAATGGAAACAGTAATTATATCTTTGGTTGGAAATAGAAGTAAACTGCTAAGACTCACACTCTCCTCTGTTATCTTTGACCACAAAAGGTTTACTTCTACCCTCCTGAATCTTTTCTCCGTTGGAAGTTGGTTGCACAACTTTGACTCCAATGCTGAACCTTCTGCTTCTTAGCCATCTCGAGTTGTCAGAGATGGCAATTTTAGGTATACAACCAACTCCATTTTTTAGACTAGCAAACCTCTCTCCAATCAATAGAGGCTCTTTACCTTCTCTTTCGCGTAAGATATTGGAATTGAACTCTTCTTCAGTCCAATCCTCACTGCCTTGAGATCCAAACTCTCCATCCAGGACACAGATCTCTATCTTTAGTGAGGAGAGAGGACCATCATTTACTACAGACTGGGTTCTAACATCAAATAGGACAATTTGAAGGGGTGATTTATCTTCTGCTATTATACTAGACCGAGTAAAAATTGTTTCGGGCAGCTTATTAATAAAACACAACTTAAAGGGTTTGGCTCCGGATATGCCAGCCTCACCAACCCTTTTTCTGCAACAAATTTGGACAAAAAAGAAAGGTAAACTAAAAGTATTACTCAAATAAATGGAGGAGTAAATATAGGATGAAGTCAAGAACAGAAAAAATTAACCACATAATGCCTCCAAGGCTCAGTTGGTACAGGGTATAAACTGAGGAATAAAATGAGCCTTAAAAGATTCATGGATAAATTTTCAATATAACTTCACAAATAAGATTGATCTATGAATCTTTCTGATCAATTTTTTAATCACACAACCATAGGAGATGAGTGCAACAATTGTGTGTTGTTAACACAGAATGTGAAAATGAAAAACTAACCTTGGAAATAGATGAGCTTGGTCCTCGAATTTTTGTTCCACCACCTCGCTTACCTATTTGAGGAAGACAAACGAATCAACCAGATTGTCCCTTCAAAACAAATTAATGATAGGGGATACTTGAAATTTATCCCGTTTCCATAATCATTTAATGATTTTAAATACATCTAAATAAAAGAGTTTGTCCCATTATATATATAACGGCCATCAACGTTGTACCTATCTGTCAAAATGCTTCTTGGACTATATCAACCAAAAAAAAAAGGGAAAATAGGATGAAAAGCAAAAGAGCAAAAGGAACAAATAGTCTGGCTAATCACTAATGCTTCTCTTTCCTTTCCAAATCAAATAGTAAGCATAACTAGGAAACCATGTGTGAGAATCACAAATATATTTATCAATGAGCACTGAGCAATTGCAGAAACCTGGGGAACATTGAGGATGGTATACTAAGTACTTTAGAACTGGTGCTTGGTTGTGAAGTGATAGATACTTTCACATGAGAAGATGCTCAAAAGTCAAAACAAGCTGAAATTTAAAAAATTAAAAATTCTCAACACCATATCACCAACATGCTAATAGACTCAATCATTAATTACCACTCTTCGCAGAAAATTTTCCAAATAGGCAGAGTGGTCACTCATCCATAGCGCGTTGATCACATTTCTAAGGCCACTGCACAATGAGCAGAAAATCAAACTTAGACCTCAGAGCTAGCCCAAAACACCAGAAGAAGTGTATAAATAACAATTAAGCACCTGATTGATGTTTGTTTTTGCTCCTGAATTGGAACTTTGCCACTGCCTTCGTGCCTCTGACCAGATTGCCTTTTTGATACCATCCAGAATGTTACAAAGCAAATGAACAACTCAAGGTTTTCAAAAGTGCTCTGAATAATATAATAACTCAACCGAGCGAAAAGAACTAGCGTAAGTTATTCAAGCCACAAATGCGTGTATATATACACATATATGCTCAGAAGTCAGAAACTGGTATGTTCAATGCAGGAAGAAGGAAGGATGCTTCGTTCGAGTACAGTGCACTAATAGGACACGTTAATCCCAGAAAGTCAATCTCGCATTTCCTCCTAAGATTCCCAGAAAGTACAAACAAGTATTAAAAAAACAAAACAAAACGGTTGGATATCTTCAACTTAAAACGGCCAAACTGATAGTTTTCCGACATATTTTCTTAAACTAAAAATGATAAGATTTTTAACATGTTATTGCCTCATCTTATTTGTTAATATGATTCATTAACAAGGTCATTTTTATTGGATGCATGTAAAACAAATATTGAAGAGTAAAAGTGTAAGAAAACTTTTCATTAGACCTCTTTAGTACATCTAAAAAGAAAAATAAAATAAATTTAGATAAAATTAACTTTCCGTTAGTTCATTTATAATTTTTTTATATAATTTCTCTAAAAAAAAACAAAAAAAAAAACACTTACAAAGTAATTAATGAAAAATTAATATTATTTATTAAAAAAACTATTTCATTTTTTCTTCTTATTTTTTTATAAATACTATAAATAAACTTACTTAAACATGTCATAAAGAATTATGTAAATTAAGATGGTTGACTTTTCTTATAAAAATTAAATTATTATTTTTATCTCTCTTTTTTTTTTCCCTATCAAATCTCCTACTTTCTCTTCTTTTTATCTGTCTTTTCTTCGCTTATCTCACATCCTGATATGAAAGAATCATTAATCATCATAAATAATAGCGAATACTATTGACACTATCTTACTAGAACGTAGTAGTATTTCCATAAAATCCACAAGATAAGTAATAAGTACGAAATTGCCGCGTCGTTATAACTACTGATACGCACCTAACCTAGTGTACTGACGATGAATTTGGAAAATTAATTAAAGACAACGATTGTTATATTTGGGATGGATATCCAAATAAAACATGCAGGGACTTTACTTTCCCCCCTACGCGACGCGTTTAAAGGAGACGCTATACAAACGAATAACGTTCACACAAACTTAATTTTCTTTAATATTTTTTATTAACTAGTAACTGATTTAGACTTTGAATCATTACCAAAAAAAAGATTTGGATAAATCTAATGAACTCTAAAAATCAAATTAAATTAAAAAACTACTCATTTCTCAAATTTGTTCTATGTTTTTTTTTAATTTTTTGTTTTTAGTCTAAATTATAAATATCTTTTACAAAAAATAATCTTGTTGAAATCATATAGAAATACTATGAACGAAAAACTCTTTCACCTAGATATTAAGCAAATATATATTTAGAACGTTAGATTACTGAATGATTGGTTAAGTTGAAACAACCAGTGTTTGTTGATAGACACAATCAACAATTTAATTTTTATTTGTTTAGCTACACAGTATACTATACAACCATATAAGTTTTCTTCTAAAAAAAGAATGATTGTGTAAATTAGTTAACTCAAACCTTGATTTGATTTATACATGATTTTTTTTTTGTTTAAAGGGAATAATTATCACAACTAATCATCGAAATCTCAAATATATTTTTTAATAAATATATTTTAATTGATTTATTTCTTTTCAGTCTTGAAACAAGCTAAACTGATGATTCACGTCCTTAATTATTTCCTCCTATAAAAGTTGCAAGTGAATTATTAAGCCAACTAATAAATGAAAAAGTAACTTCCAAAAACACAACTGAAATTTCCCTTCGCTTTCGGCCCCTAATGTGAACGTTGCGAGTAAAGAGAAGACGTTCCAGAAATGACGAAACAAACACGAACTAGGACATCTAGAAATTGAGTTTGAGTATCCCATATTTGAAAATTTGGTAATTCTATTCGGAAGTGTTGGGAAACAGCAGCACCATTTATCCTCTCTTCTCTTAGTACAATCAAAAATAGGCTTTGATTGCTTGGTTAGTAGTTTGTTTTCCGAAAAAAGAAGGGGGTTTAGATCTTTTTAATCTCAAGGACCGGAAACATTGCGCTTCTTTCCCGTATCCCGTGGGACTTTCATCGTAAGAAAGATTTTCTATGGGTTTGGTGGGTTTACCATTACTATTTCAGAGGAAGCGATGTGTGGAAGAGGTCAAAAAGATGATTCAATCTTGGAGCACCAATGAACAATTGCTTGTTGACAAAGTAATACATTAGAGGTGTCAAGCCTACTATTAGTTGGTGTTCGGTTATATGGAACCGAGCAATCCCCCTAAGATGTCTTTCATTTTGTGGCTTGCTAAAAGGAACCGGCTGCTTACTCTTGACAAAGTTGCTTTTTTGAACAAGGGTTCCTCTGCCCTTTATGTTCAAATGAGGCTGAGTCAAATGCTTATTTGTTCTTTTCTTGCAGGAAATCTCTCCAAGTTTGGGTTTACATTCGTGATTTGTCTCCTTTCCGCCGGCGTTTCACTTCTTTACAGCGCATTACGGACTCTTTAATTAGGGGCAGATCCACATCAGGTGTTCAAGAAAAAATTAGGTTGTCTGGCTAGCAACTACAGTCTACTGCATCTGGCTGTCTAGGAACAAACTGATTTTTGAAGATGATCAATTTTCTGTAATAGAGGTTATTAGCAAGATTAAGTTTTTTATGTATAGACAAGCGCACCTGTTCCATTTGTTTTAGCATCTTATATACGTCTTCTTGTATTAAGGAGACTTTTGATTTTCTTTAACTGCGGAATATGCCCCGTTTATTGTTGTATCATTTTAGGTTTAATATAATTTACATTTTTCCAAAAAAAATAGGCACTCAGTCGAAATAGAAAAAAACAATAATAGAGAATAAAAAAATAATACCAAGAATTTTTTAGGTAAAAAATTTTTAAAGGTAAAAATTACCGAATCAAATTCATAAATATCTTTATATTTACAATTAAGATTATAATGTCTCTCTTAATACAAGATAATATCTCTCAACCTCACCCAATAAGAATGATTTATAATTTTTCTCAACTCCTATCAAGTGTGGTAGAAATTAGAACTTTTTTTCTTACTATCACTCTTATTTTGTTTCTCTTTAAATGAGATGAGATGAAATATTCAAACTCTTCACAAATCTTTCTATTTATAAGAGAGAAGTGTGAATTTCTTAAAGAATAGTAAATATCAATAAATGAGTTACATGTGTAAGTGTCAAGGTCAAAAAAATCAATTTTAAATCTTTGAAAAGTGTTTTACAACTTTTTATGCATATCTTGAAATGTGCTTTTCAAATTTTGTTATGTATTTGAATTTGTATGTTTACTGACTGAACCGAAATTTCCAACAAGAAGTTATGAACCTAAACATCTTTAGGCCATCTAATTTTTATTTTAACATGCAGGATATCCGGTTGATGTTGTCAACATTCGTGAAAAACCTAAATAACTAAATCGCCATCCGTATGCGGAAAGCACGGCCAAGAGAGCTAATTTCCAAGAAAATACTTTGCCCCACAAATGACCTTTCCTCTGAGTATATATAATTTATAGTTTGTCTTTCACTTATTTTTTTTCATATATATGACCCAAATATATTTTAAATGAAAAATAAGACAACTTTTGTTTGTCCCATTTTCATGTTATTAAGTTTTCCATCATATTTCTCCTTGCTCCTGCGTTAATTCGCTGCTTGATTTATAAGGTCATAATAGTACGGCAGTGGAACTTAATTAGCTGATAAAATTCTCCTTAGCATAATTAAACTGATTCTATAAGTGCTTTAATTGACAAGAATAGACACCGTTGTCATGCCCCGTCAGGTTTGCTCGTGATTGGATGTCAATTAGGGCGAGACGTGAAAGATGAGTTACAGTACTCACATGGAACGTGTATAATTAATGAACCATGTGGCTACAAAACCGCACTTAAAAAACGTTGCACTTAATTGTCAGTACTGTCTCATATATAGCGTTTAATTACAAAGTCAAGATTAATTAACGTGAACACAAAAGGCCCTAGTCAAAATTCCATGACCTTGCATTAAATATTGTGTATCGTGTTCATTCGGCAATTGTAATTCATCTTATAATCTAATAATTCAGACTGAATATATTCTCGTTTGAGTGTGTTGGATTTAAGTTGAGAATCTCCAAATTACGAATTTTACCAGTCAGATCCACCAAATACACCCTAAGTTGTCGTGTCGCCTTGAGGCTGACGATAATTAATGTTTAAGCCAAAATTAATCATGAGATCACTTGTTACAGAAAAATTCTAGTTACCGAAAATTTTACTAAATTTTAGACAGATGTGCACGCGTTTTCATGTGTACATTCGAATTTATAAGTTAACACTTCATTGAAAATGACATGTTTTTCAAATTTGGATGTAGTTTCATGTTTATTACTCTTTATCCTTAATTAGATCATTTTAATTTATTTATGTTTTTTAAGAAAAATAGTTAATTTAATTAATTACATTAATATATTAATTAATTGTATTATATATTATTCTAAAATTATCTTTTTTTATTTCTCTATCTATCCACGTAGGAAAACAATTAATATATCTAAAAATTATTTTTATATAAAAATAGATAAATAAATTTTTGAAAATAATTTTATAATCAGGGACACAGGAGTGAGTAAATGAATGAGGACTGATTGGGATAATTAAGGAGAATGGATTTGTGATAGCTAGGTGTTGGAACTATTCGTGTCATTCAAAGTATAGGTAGCAGTGTTAACAGGCTAGCTAGGCTCAAGACTTGGATGGGAACAGGGATTTAAGTTTTTAAAATTGAGCGGCGCAGTTTTAATGGACGAGATATAAATTACATGCTTGGAATGTTGAGGGTTTCTGTGTACTAGCTCCTTAATAAATTGGGTAAGTGTGTTATATAGTAGTAGTAGTATTGCACAATTTTTTTCCTATCAGTAGTATCCTTGCTTTTGTGATATTTGAATATATATAACGTGAGGTGGCAGTGTGTCATGCGGCTTGCAATGAGGCTTATAATCCAAAATAAATTTATGAGATCTGAAGCCTATAAATTAAGTATATATTCTGGTCTTGCTAAGCTCTATATTGAACTTCAGATTGTGCATTTGATTTCCAAAAGACAATGGCATTTCAACTTTAGTTTTTCCTATTAGTTCAATAAAGAAACCGGAAGACAAAGCTAAAGGCTTACATTTCTACACCAAAAAAAATTTAATTGTACATAACATAGAGTCGAAGGTGGGTATTAGTATTTTTAATTTTGTGGGCTACTTGTACTTGGTGTGAACCAATTTAAACAATTTAATTGTAATTATTAGTATTACTTTTCTGTTATAAAAGTTAGTTATATCTAACTAACTTCATTAGTTATAAAATAGAAAGGTGTGAATAACATAAATACAGTGAGTATACATCTTTTGTACAAAAGCCTAAATCTTCTCTCTTTCTCTCCATAACTTGTTCCAGTGATTGTGGGTTCCTACTATCAATAACTCTAACAAATTGATATCTAGAGTCTAGGTTCAAGTGCAAATTTGTGTAGCTGTGAAAGAAAAGTAAAGATCACAGTAAGGAGCAACAATGGTAGACAACAGTGGTGTTCCGAGAAACCTTCTAATTCTTGATGGCAAGAATTGGGATCGATGGGTGGCGTAGATGAGAGTCTTGTTTAGATTTCAAGATGTGTTTGAAAATGAAATTGTTGAAACTGGAATTAAAGAACCAGGTGCAGGTTCCATTGAATCACAGAGAGTAGAGCAGAAAGAAGCAATCAGAAGAGATGGGAAAATATTGGGTTATAAGTGTGAGGTGAAATCTCACATCAGATAAAAATGAAAAAGTTGAGCACCATATAAGTAAAGAGAAGACTCATAAACTCGAGCCTTAAAGTTTTGCAGATAGTAGAGCTCTAATAGCAAAAAAGGTATGGGAAATATTCTGATAAAGAGAAAGGATGATTGCCTTGAGTTGTATGATCAACATCAAAGATTGATGCTTAAGTCTCCATTATCTAAGAACAGAATCTTTCAAACTACAATTCGACCTGTAGAGGTGAAGTGTTTAATTGCAACTGAGGAGAACAAGGAGAGCTGGCTATGGCATCTCGGGTTTGATCACTTGAACTTTAGAAGCCTTAATCAATTAAGGTCTAAAGATATGATGATAGGACTGCCAAGGATTGTTGTACTAGAAAGGGTGTGTGAATCATGTATGATAGGCTAACAATCTAGACTCAGCTTTAATTCCTATTTGCTCACTTAATTAGTTGCAAGAAACATTTTAAAAAAATAAATTAAAATCTTGATGGACGGGAATTAAAAAAAATGGTTTCATGTGTTTAAAAGTCCAATGCGACAATCTTAATTAAGTGGTGCAATCTACTGCAATATGGACGAACTGCACTTGTCCTTTCTTTCATTATTTGTTGGTTTTGGTGCAATCTACTGCAATCCTGAACGCTTTTCTTTAAAGCGACGATATTGTCTTAACAACTCTAGATGTTATTATGTTACTACACATATAAGATGTGGGCACTGAGCACACTTGTTTGTTACTATTTGTTAAAATTTACTAGCAATTTTATTTTGTGTTTCTCTTGCAGTCATATCCTTACAGAAGCATGCACTTCCTCTCTCGGCCATTAGCATATAGTAGCATTATATTTGTACGTAAAAGCTCGTTAAGCAACTCAATAATGCTCTTTTAATTTATATATAGCCCATGCTGCCCATCAGGTGATACGAGGTAATTAATTAAATTGCAGTTCAACACATTGAACGTGGCTATATCCTTGTATTCGATCTTAATCAATTATGCTATTTTATTGTCCTTGTTCCCACTACTTTAAATTTCTACATCTAATGCTTCTGTGCCTCGCTTTAATGCTGTGGCACTGTCTATCGAATTCTGACTTGATTAAGTTAGGTTGAGAAACCGCTCAAACTATGGCTAGCTTTTTGAAGCACAAATTTGTACTCTTCCTAAAAGATAATTAGTAGTATTATTTTTAACGAGTGATTTTTAGGTGTAGGAATTAATTAAAACATAATTACATGAACATGATACAAATCAGTGATTAAAAAAAAAGAAGCAAAAACAAAAAACTAAGTGGAAAATATTACGCAAGTTGTGGAGAGGTTATATGTTCTATATATAATTAGTGGAGGGTGGTGGGTTAAATTAAGGGCAAAAATTTACTGGCGGCGTGTATTACGGTTAAGTAGGTTAAAACAGAAAATAAAACATATATGCATGGCATTGTAATAATCATGACGCTTAACATTCCTTTCCACACTCATTCCGGGCTAGAGAGATGTTTCACCCTTCAACCTGATCTGTTTCATACTTTTCCTATATAAAAAAAGCTTCCCTGAAGTTTTTGAATTTCAATTCCTCTCTTTCTCTCTCTTCCTCTTCGGAGAAGAGAGAGAAAGGAGATAATTAAACAACAAATACATTGTTCTTGAAGAAAAAAAGGATATATATATATATAGGGTGATTATATTGATTAGAAGGGAGAAATATATATAAGGTTACCCATCATAAAGAGATGGAGGGGATCCAACACCACTACGCTCGATCCTGCTCCTATCTACACGAGGTGAATGTGAAGAGCATGAACAACGACAACAAAATGTGGGTTGCGAGGAGCACCACTACTCCCTCAGCTTTGTATTCCAATGAAGTAGCATCTGGAGAACGTTATGGCCCACAAATGGCGGTGACGAAGCCATCGAGCACATGGTGGTGGAATGAGGCTGAAAGGAAGAGAAAGCGTAGAGTGTTTAAATACAAGTTGTACGCAGCAGAAGGCAAACTCAAGCATTCTGTCAAGAAAGGGTTTCGCTGGTTGAAGATCAAATGCATCAAGATTGTAAGCAATCTCTAGGTCTACAAATTGAGCAAAGGGGCAATGAACTGAAATGCATGCATGCATGGGATGGGATGCAATAGGAGATCATCTTTATCTTTGTGCATGCATATTTGTTATCATTAAGAGATATATATGGTGGACTCTACCATATGGTTTCAAATGATGAAATACAAATTCAATTGTTCTTAATTTCTTGCATGTATATGCATGTGTTCTCTTTATGTACATTTTCCCTCCTTTTGAATTAGCTCTTCCAATTAATTTGTATGTTTTTTCAGCTTCTCTTCTTTCATTCAATATATGATCCCTTACATCTCATGATAATATATATATATATAATTTATCTGGGATTGACGTCGAATATTAACTTTATTGATATTGATGGGATTCAGGAAATTAATCTGATTGATTCTGTGGGACATATATATATATATATATATATATATATATATATGACTCTGAGATTTTTCATGTCAGAACATTGCGATTGAAAAGTATTTGTATATTACTTTTTCTTCATATTATTGGCAGTTTTTTTTTAGCTTATTGGTGGCCTCCTATAGGTCAAATTTTAGCTTGTCAATATACATTATTATAATTGTTAACCAATTAATGTTATAAAGGTACCGATTAAAAAGTTAAAAAAAGTTATTATATAAATCAGACAAAAACATAAAAAAAATTATAGAGAACGAAATTTTTTGTTTCTCAATAATTTTACTTAAATTTCATAACCAATATTTTTAGAATAATGATTAGTATTTTTCATATATTATGGGTCTTGTCTGTTGAAACGATTATTGGTGCACATCTATACGAACATTGGGACTTGTTGTTGTCCCAATCTAGACAAATGGCATTCTAGATTTTTGGAATAGGCTAGGAAAGGTTGGAATGAGATGTCCAAATCCACAAGGAAAATTGGACAAGCCCAAATTTAACTGTCTAAGAATGTTAGGGTGTGTTTGAATTCGTGGCCAAGTCAACTCAGCAGTGACAATTAATTACTTCTATGATAAATTCATCATGATTAATTTTCTACCACTAATTAGCCAAACACACTATTAATAAATCAAGCCAAAGCAACCGATGAAAAATGACTTTTCATAATGGATAAGTAAAAATTAAAATAATATTTTTTGACACATGCATTTAGCTGAAGTTATAATGGTAGTTACCCTGCCACCCTAACATATTTTACCCATTACTGGTTGGGAAATAATTTATAACTATTAATAAAGACAACTGTTCCTTTGGTATACATATTTTTTTATCTCTAAATTACTCCTTTTATCTTTCATAAACTTTTAAAATATGAATGCTGTCACTTTTCTTAAAAAAACTATTATCATTATTTTCTTTAACTATTTTTTCGTTTTTTTTTTCTGTTTATTTTTAAAAATAAAGATAAAGGCACAGAATATTTCTCTTTCAACCAATAATTTGTAATTAGAAAAGGTAAAAACAAGTGAATTTGACGGACAATTTATAGTTTTTAGAGGCTAATTTGACATTTTAATAGTTTTAGATGTTAAATTAATACTATATATTACAATTTTAGAAACCAAAATAACTTCGTTTCTTGTAGGAGCCTCTATAATTGTCTTCTAGCCTGGGATTCTGTTGGTACTTTCTTCTAGCACAGGGGTTTAGTTTAGTCAGAAATTTGCTTCTCCTAAAGTGAAGGATATACGGATCCCATGAAGTTGGAAAAATAAATGCAGGGGTGCAGATGAATCTTATCATGATTTTGTTTTTTTGTTAAAATATGATAGTCTTTATACTTTTAAATTCCTAGTTTTAGTGTCTGTATTTCGTTATGCTCATTTTGATCTCTTGAACTTTACTTTTTAAACAACGTGTTTTAATTTAGTCTTTCAGGATAAATACTATCAAGACTTTTTTTTAAAAAACATTCTTTTAAAAGTATAGGAACAAAAATATTCAATGGTGAGTTCAAGTACTAAAATTAAGAATCATACATAATTTTACAAAAATAGCATAAATATATTTCCACTTTTTTTTTATCTAGCCTTATTATTTATATTGAACGCAATAACTAAAAAAGTATGTTTAATTAATCAAAGTAAATTAAGATTACAATACACTTTCTAAATGAAATTGAAAATAAGTATACGCTTACTTTAAAACAAACGTATTTTTTAAATGCTCGGAAAGTAAATTTTATTATCTATATTAATCCTACATAATTCGACCAAAATTATTTCATGTTAAAAATAGTCGTGATCATTGAAAAAGCATAAATTTTTTAAAAGCATTATTCGTAAATGATTGATCACACTTTGCCAGCTGTTTAATTGACTTAAATAAGTATATCATATCGTAGTCAACAGAGATTAAATATGAAACACGAATCTAATCTTAAATTTACGAAATCATAAAGGTGCAGTTATAAGAATATACTAACATAACACGCGATGCAATCCCTCTAGTGGTACTATTTTATTGCAACCATTTTAAAGAATGATTATTCAAAATAAAAATAAATCAAATATGTTTCTCAGGTTAAGTTACTACGTACCCTACTCCATCATTAGGCTGACGTTAATGGGTATTTGTGTTTGGCGAAATTAATAAATTAATTAATTAAAAATTACAAAATTAATTTTTTTTATTTGTAGAAATCATTAAAGAGAATCTCATAGATTTACAATAACTTACATATCTTATTCAATCAATTAATTTAACTCCCTTAACAAATTATAAAATTAATTTAAAACAAGACGTTGAAATGTTGATATATTAGGTAATTAAATTTAAAATGCTTGGTAAAACTAGATACTAAACTAACTGATATGATAAGTGAACAAGTGTAAAAAAAGACATTTGATTAATTGACCATAACTTAAAAATGGGTAACTATATATATGTATAATTTTTTATATTTTAAATTATTTATCTTCTTAAAAATTAGGATATCAATGTTTTCATTTTATTCTCATTTTAAAATATTTTTAATAAATTAAATGAGACATTATAAATGAATTATATTATAATTTGGATGATTTATGCTATAAAAAATAATATTTAGTGAGAAAGAGGCTGAAAGAGTTTTAAGGATTTTTAAACAAAATAATAAATAAAGATTTATAATAAGACTGTAAGGATAAAAAATAAAAAAAATAAAAGCTCATAAGTTTAAACATTTTACGAAATAAAAATTTAAAAATACTACAAATTAAATAAATAAACTTATTTATCAATTAAACATTTTTCTTACTTTAGTTAAATAAGTTAGAACGTGATTACTTATTTATCCTGTGAAATACACTTGTACACTCTCCGGAGGGTTTGGTTTAATTTTTTTTCAAAATTTTATTCTTTTCAATTCAATTTTTATTAGAATTAGAAAAAAGGTAATTATTTAATGATTATTCTCTTGGATAAAAACCGAAGCAAAACTTTTTTATCCCTCCATTATTTGTTTGTTTTTAATTTGATCCCTCCACGAAGACCCAACCCAAGTGGCACACCCCTCTCTTTCGCTCTCTCAACAATAGCAGATTTTTCATTTTTCTCCCACTTTTCTTGTATCTCACTCTCACTCTCAACTCTCAGATCTTCTTTACATTTCCATGCTTTAGTTATTTTCTCGGAGGAATAGAGAGGCAGAGCAACTAAGGGTTGTGTTGCCCCTTTTCAGAAATTGTTGTATTAATACCAAAAAGTATGTGCATTGGATAATGGGTCTATGAAAATAACTCAAAAAATTGTTACTTTCAACGCAATTGTGGTTGCTGATTCTCGTGCAGCAAGGAGCTCTTTCATTTTGAAAATGGGGCTCTGATGTCTGGTAAGATTTCGATTAACTGTTCTTTATCGCTAGTTTCTTTCAAAATGTTTATTGATTTTGGGATTAGAGAGTTGGGTTTTGGAGTTGAGGGAACCTAATTGTGAAAAAATGTTAACTTTCACTGGTAACTCTATGCGGGTTGATGATGTTGTTGTGTTTTGCCTGTGATAGGAAAACGAGAAATGGAGATGGAGAAAAAACGTTCCAAAGGAAGCTTCCTCAGCTTGTTTGATTGGAACTCCAAATCTCGAAAGAAGCTGGTCTGGAACGATCCTGGTAATATTAATGCTCTTTTTTTTGTCATTGTTTGCTTGCCATGTCCACCTATTGAATGAATGATGAATATTCTTCTTCAGTGCTTTTGTTGCTCTCTTATGTGCCTATTTTAAATGTTTCTGTTGCAATAATGTAGAGGTTCCAAAGCAAGGGAAGGAAAATGTGGAGAACTTACCGAAGTCACAGCTCACTAGGGTGTGAATTTCTTCCACTTTTTGTACTCTGCTTGTTATTTGTTTTAATTTTTACACTTTGGTATTGTTTGAATAAACTTCTCTACAAGTATTTATAGGAGAAGAAAATAAGAAGGAAAAATAAATTAGGCTTTTCTCATAATAAGTTTAAATTAACTTATGCACCTCAGCTTTTGGAGAAGTTAGACAAGAAAGCTTCTATAAAAGTTAAGTTTACATGTACTTGTGAAGAAATTTATCAAAACAGGACCTTTATGTGTTGGATTATTTGATATTAATTTGCCTTTTGATTTATTGCAATTGTTTCAGAAAAAGGTGGATGAAATTGGAGAAAGTCCAAGTAACATTCAAAGTTGTGATTTCGACAGCACCCTTTCAATTTGTAGTGATGAAGGATGTGGGAGTAAAGCCCCTGGGTTAGTAGCAAGACTCATGGGTTTGGACTCGTTGCCAGCTGCGGCAGTCACTGAGCTCTCCTGCACTTCATTGTATGGCTCTAAATCTCATGGAGCTTCTCATTGTAATGAGGGTGCTCTTCACTCAGCGGATGACTTTTGCCCTGCAGACTACATAAACACACTGCTTAAGCCAGAGAAGTCTTCTTTGGATGCCATGGAATCAAGGGCACGAAAAGTGGAAAGCCTTCCAATAAAGAGATTTCAAACTGAAATGTTGCCTCCAAAGTCAGCTAAAACCATTCCAGTTACTCACAATAAACTGTTGTCTCCTATCAAGAGTCCTAGTATTCTGCCACCAAAAAATGCAGATCACGTAATGGAGGCAGCTGCTAAGATAATTGAGGCAAGCCCTCGGCCATATTTGAGGAATAGAACAACATCAACCGAGCCTTCATCTGTTCCCTTGAGAATTCTCAATTTGAAAGAGAGATTTGAAGCTGCACAATATGCATCCATGCCTGGAAAGCTTGTGAATCTGAGCAATGCCTATCCTGCAAATGGCAGGCTTAGTGAGAGGAACAGTAATTTGTATAAATGCACTTCAGCAGTCAAGGGTTCAAGAGGTTCAGAAAAGAATAGTTCTTGCCATTTAGCCAGTAAAGGAAAATCAGTTTCACTTACAGCCAAAAACAATGCTCATAGTAGAGATACATTGATTTCAAATGATGATATTCCATGCATGAAACAGAAAGAGAAGAATGAGATAAAGTCAAATCAACTCTCAAGGAGCCACAAACCTAGTACACAAAAAACTATGCAGCAGAGGCCTTGCTCAAGCCGGAATAGCAATGTGCTTGGGCAGAACAATCAAAAGCAAAATAGCATGACTGCCAAGGGTAAATCAACTTCAAAAATAGATTCTAATAAGCTAACAACACGAGCTTCATCTTCAGAAACTTCTGGAATAAGGAAGACAACGAACAAGGGTACTATAACTGCAAATATTCAACCTAAAAGGTCAAGCACTAGGGCAACTGACAACCAAAAGCAGTTTTCAAGATCCAAAACAGTGAGTATTTCCCAGAAGAAAAAGATTAGCAAAGATGTTCATGAGGGAAGAGGTCCTGATAATGCAGTAAATAATTTTGGAAGTAAGTCCATTAAATGCAATTTTACGACGGATGGAAGTTTTGATCAGGATGCATTTAACATGATAGAAAGCAAGGATGTTATTTCATTTACATTTACATCTCCCTTGAGGAGAACTATGCCTGAGTCATCATCCTCTACCGAGCAAGTGATGGGAACCAGAAATAGAATTGATGTCAACTCTCTTGGGCATAGTGATAATCTTTATCCCAAAAAATTATCATTATCTCCGACAGGGCAACCTATGATAGATAGTGATGCTTTAAGTGTCCTGTTGGACAAAAAGCTGCAAGAATTGGCATCTAGAATTAACTTACCTCAATGTACCTTGGCCACAGAGGGGTCTTCTACTGGTTTGAGATCTAGTGTGCAAGATCAAGTTCCCAGTGTGTCAAGCACCACGCCTAAGGAACAAAACAAAAGCTTTTGCAGTGACCTGTCTAGTGATAAACTGGATAGCATGCATAACTCTCATTATTGTTCAAGTGATGATCCAGTGCTTAACATGAATCAGCAACTGCAGGTATCTCATTTCATTATGTTTTCAGCTTCATCTATTACAGTTTTCAGTTCAAGTATTATCATTGATATAGCATGTCAATTATACCTGCCATCCATTAGTCAAGACAATAATATGTTGAGGTTGAGAAAAGGAATGTTGGGGATGCAGATCACAAATTTCCGTTGATTTGTTTGAGATGGTCCTAACATAATTTATAGAAACTGATTTTACAAATTAGGTTATTTGCTATTTTAAATAATCTTTGAACTGAGAAGAATCCATTTGCTTATCTTTGTATTCAATCACTGTGCAGACATCAGAAGTAAGTGAAGATCCTAGCTGCAGTAGCAACAGTGAAAGAGGAAATGATCTAGTTTGTTGGCATTCCACTGCTGTTGCAGGTTTTGAAACTCCTTTTGTCTGCGAAAGTTACTTGGATAGTGAAGACAGTGCATATGGTAATGTTTTAATCTTTATCTATTCAATGCTGGTGAGCAAAATTTGTTGCAATCTTAAAAAACAAAACAAAACAAAAAAACTCACAATATGTCTAGCTTTTACTTTTTCAGTAAGAAATTTCATCAAGCTTTCAAAGAATTGAGGAATTATTTTTGCTTTTTGTGGGGAAGTGGGTAACTCTTGAACGACCTTTGCAGATGGTGTGGAATTATTCTGAATTAATTTGGAGTATTTTATTATTATTCTTTTAGAATAAAATGTCAAATATCCTTAATGCTGTGTGTGTGTATTACAAATTTGTTATATATTTGTCATTCATCAATGTTGGGTCATAGAAACAATTTGTTGCATTGTCTCAGCATGAATGCACTTATCTATGAAGTTGTAATGCCCATCAGTTTCTTCCCTTTCTCTTTTCAGGCAGCACAGTTTATTCATCCACACAAGATGAAGAAGTATCTAGTTTTTCCCAGATAAGCGAACCTGTATCACTTGAAAGTGAGGTGAAAGGGTCAGAGGAAAGCTCTTCCCCATTGGGGGACGGAAAAATGACCATCAAACAAATAAGTGAAATATCAAATTCTGTTGATTTTAAAAGATCAAGGAACACGGTACTTGAATACGTACATGATATTCTTTGCAATGCAGAGTTCATGGCAGAAGAATTTGTCATGGGTCAAACAAGTGCACTCATAATGCCAAATGTCTTTGATCTGTTGGAGAATCAGCATTATGGAACAGAAAATTTCGGAGAAGAGTACTCTATGCTTGAAAGGAAGGCTATATTTGACTGTGCGAGTGAGTTGCTGGAGTTGAGATGTAAGGAAGCTTTTGTTGGAACATGCAAAGCATGGTCTGGATGGATGATGTTAATTCAGAGGAAGAGCTGGATGGCAGAGGAACTGTACAAGGAATTGCTGGGTTTTAGAAGCATGGAAGAGGTAATGGTGGATGAGCTTGTCACCAAGGACATGAGCTCTGGATGTGGGAAATGGCTTGACTTTGATGTTGAAGCATTTGAAGAGGGTTTAGAGATTGAGGGGGACATACTATCTCATTTGATTAATGAATTGGTTTCAGATTTGTTACTTGTCTAAACCCCTCCCTAAGTGGCTTCCATTTTTTGCAATGTATATCATGAGTGTGAACAAAAGGATTGGTATCATTAAAATTCTTAAAAAGAAACGCGGAAGCGTCCGTAGAATATAATTTAATCAAATCCCCTTTAGTGTTTTCCATTTTACAGTAATATTTTTATGACTTTTTAGCAGTAGAATTCCTGTTGAATGGTGAGTGTTATTGCATTGGAAAATTTATATGCTGAAAGTTAATGAAGTTCCCTTTTCAGATGTATTGTTGAAGTATTTACACAATTATTTGAAAAGATTGATAGTTTGATACAGGATTCATAGTATTGACAGAAAAAACAGTGTTCGAGAATAATGAAATACAACCAGGGGTGCAAGGGAAATGAAGTGGAGATAGTTAGATATAAATGGTAAAAACCTGTGTGAATATACGATGATATTCGTGGATGAATTCTAAACCTGTGTTTATATATGTCAATACGTGCAGTTTCGATTGCCAAGGGATTCAATCGGTCTTGTTTCTAATTGTGGCCATAATTTGTTGCTAAGCCTCAAGCTTATGGTTGTATACTCCCTAGTACTTATATAAATGAAAAATATTTTAATTTAATTAGGCAAAATCAAATTCACTTAATAATATCTTCTGAATAGTTCATTTTGTTTACACTCCTTCACACCTATTGTGAATGGTGTGAACAAACTATTTCTCTTTATATCCTCTACATTCTGCCTTGTCACTGCCGCAGCGAGTAAAAGACAAAATCAAAGTAGGACTAACCAACCAACATATCATGTTTCCAAATGGGCCCATGGCTCACTTGGCCTCAAACATTATTAATAATCACATTATTAAGCATATGAAGGGTAAGATTTTATTTTGATCGAAAATGACACCATAGATGGACCAATTGGAGCACTTGGCACATGGCTTCTCTCGTGTGAGAAAGAGCCGGTCTTCTACACTTTGATGTTTGTATTGAGTGGAGTAGAGTGAGGATGGGAAATAGGTTATCCACGTTATTTCGTATATAATTGGTATGAGTTTCATTGTGTGATGTACAATGTCATCAAGCCTCGTATGCCATAATTGTGTGTAACAACATAGCACGTGGTTTCTTCATTATTTCCTTGTTTCAACCTTGAGCCTTTCCCTTTCCCTACTTGTAAGTTGTATCATGATCACATCGGTGTTACTTATACACCTTGATCTCTCGCTTTCCTCTTCTCAAAATCACTCATTGCTCAATGGAAGAATAGTAAGATTAAACTATCTTGAACGAGTTGGAGTCACCATATAATATATACAACTCCAAACAAAATGTAATATTTTTCATTTTATAATTTTAAATAAAAATTTATTAAAAGATAATAAGATTTATAAATATATATTTTCTATTTAAATTTTATTGAACACAATTTTTAAAAATTTAAATTTAAAATTTTTCAAACATAAAAAGTCAATAACTATATATGAAAAATAAATTTGTACCAAAAAATATACATAAAACAAATAAAAAAAATCAAGAAAGCTAATATTCTCCCCCATGCCTTCAGCTTCAATGTTTTGAAATTATCTAAAGCTTGCACATACTATAATAAGCATACTAATACAATTAAATTTTGGAATTTCATTTGTTTGAGTTTCTTCCATCCTTTATTTCTTCCCAGTTTAAGTTTGATTCGGCTGGTATAGATGTTAGGTTTGTTTTGTTTCTTTTGGGCTTGTTCCGCTTTGCATTTAGAAGAAAATTACTGTGAATGAAATTAGTACACATTTTGGGCAATTGCTTCCTGTGCTTCATTTCTTGCTATTTCGAATATTCCAATGCTGTCCACCATTTTTCGAATATTCCAATGCTGTCCACCATGGAACCTCCGTCTGAAAGTCTAGGCCCTCCTCCATCACCATTCACCGCAGTTGCTTCTGCCACCATAGGTGCCCTCCATAGGTCACCGTTCATTGCTTTTGCGTTGAAGCAATTGTTCAAGGTAAGTTCCATTTTTTTTTAGATCTGGTTATAATTCCAAATTGAAGAATCCGGAATAAACAACCAAATTGAGCACTTCTGGATTGCCCATTTTAAAATTATGCATACATAATTTCGAAACAAGTGATTCCGGAACCAAAAAATTAATTTTTAATAAGTTAATTTTAGAAAGCAAACATTGTAATAATTTAATTTTTTTAAGAACTAATTAAATAATTAACAATTTTAAAGTTCTAATAATACAATACATATAATCTAGGTGGATAAAATTGAGAATTTTCCTGTTTATAAATCACTATAATAGTAGTTGTTAATTCCTCACTTACGAACAACTTCGGCAAAGGATGATAATCGTATAGTTGACTTCTTATCTCAATTTCGATCTATTTTATATTTGTATTACTTCACTCCAGAGAAAAAAAATTATAATAGAAGACACATCAATATCAAAGTCAACATCATAAACATAATTGTTTTTGGTTAGAGTCCAAATCAATTAATAAAACTTTCACTTTTGTTTCACATCTATTTGTTTTTTCACTAATTAGCTATTTACGTGAACTGCTTGAATGAAAAATAAAATTTATAAAAACAAACACAATGAAGAAATAGGAATATCGATAATATCAATAAATAAAAATTTAAACAGGACGTGAAAATTCTAAAAAGTAGTTTGATGGACGATAATTTCCAATAGTTTTAGTTATATGCATTTTTAGTGTTAATTTTACATTATTGATTAAATAAAAATTATAAAATTATTGTTAATACAATTTTAAAAATAATTATTATAAAAAGTCAATAAAGTTGTTACACAAAATAGTTTATAATTTGTTGCAACCTCAAATTTTTTTTATTTTTATGGGTAAGAATCCAACTTAAGTAAAAAAAAAATTACAATAATTCACATACATTACTTAATTAACTTATGTAGACTTCTTTAATTTTTAACCTCATGTCTATTATCAAACTAGGATCACTGCATTTGAAAATGTTTATAAATTATTTTAACTTCAACTCTTAAATAATCTAAGACTATTTTAGTGTATCGAAAGTAGTTCCTTAATACGTTAATACGAGAGAAAAATATTTATAACCTATTCGTAACCTTAATTCGTAAACCATGAGAAGCATTTTCGATGTACTAATACATAAGTTGAAGGATATAACTCAATTTCTAATTAATTGACTTAATAAAATGTACTCTATTACACACAATGGCATTGAAGGATATAAAACAAGAGTAGGAAGGGTAGTTTAGGGACGTTGTAATATCTGTTGTTGTGTTCTGTTAATATTGTTATAGTATTTATTTATTGTCATCGTTATTTTTCTGCACTGGTCGTCGTTGCAGTTGCAGGCTTTTGCACCTTCCTCTCTCTCGGGACAAGAGAGCAGAATAATGGAGGAGCTCCAAACCCCAAGCTATAATGGCCAAACCGAAAACCCAGACACTCTCCTCTTCGAAGACATTGACAGCACCTGCTCCACTCCCTACGTCAGCGCCCCTTCCAGTCCCGGCCGGGGACCCATCTCCGCCGCCGGAGGAGGGTTCTTCTACAGTGCTCCGGCTAGCCCAATGCACTTCACCATAACCGCCGCTTCCACTTACACACACTCAGCCTCTTCTTCCTCGGAAAAAAACTCTGGTTGCGATTTTGAGTTCTCGGCCCGGTTCGTTTCGAGCGGGTTTACTGGTTCCGGTTCGATGAGCTCGGCGGACGAGCTGTTCTTGAACGGTCAGATCCGGCCCATGAAGCTCTCGACCCACTTGGAGCGGCCGCAGGTCTTAGCTCCCTTGCTGGATCTCGAAGAAGAGGGCGAAGAAAACGAGGAAGTTGAAGCCAGTGTACGGGGTAGAGATCTGAGGCTGCGCGACAAATCACTCCGCAGAAGGACCAGATCCCTGTCACCTCTTCGGAACACGCCGTTAGAGTGGACGGAGAACGAGGAAAAAACGGAAAAGAAGGAAAACGTGGACCCTTCCGTTTCGAGCGGAAGTGGAAGGAGTTCCAAGAGGTGGGTTTTCTTGAGGGATTTCTTAAGAAGCAAAAGCGAGGGAAGGAGTAATAACAAGTTCTGGTCCACTATTTCCTTTTCCCCCGCCGCAAAGGACAAGAAGCCCCAAAATCAGGGAAATGGGCCGCAGAAGCCCAAGAAGGTCGCCGGAAAGCCCACTAACGGCATCGGGAAGAAGCGAGTGCCGGCGGCGTCGCCGCACGAGTTGCATTATAAAGCCAACAGAGCGCAAGCGGAGGAGTTGAGAAGGAAAACTTTTTTGCCTTATAGGCAGGGCTTGCTTGGGTGCTTGGGATTTAGTTCCAAAGGTTATGGTGCCATGAGTGGCTTTGCTAGAGCCTTAAACCCCGTCTCTTCCAGGTAAAAAAAAAAAATGTATAGATATCATTGTTGGTGTTATTTATGTTTCTTCTATCGTTTTTGGAAGCTTTACGATGATCACTTCATATTGTATCTTCCATTCCACGCGGTGCATGAAACGTGAGGTTTCTTTTTTCTTCCTTTATGGTCCTTGCGTAGATGCTCATAAACAGTGTACAATTTTTTAAGGGTACTCGCAGCATGTTATTTTTCTATTTGCGCTTGCTGTGCAGTTACTCCACTCGAGTTTATATGTATTCACACTAGCTAGCCATTTCTAGTTTTGGAGGAACTTGAAATCTTCCATTTTGATATCTTCTCAGCACTTGAGAAAAAGAACTTGCTCAGTTTTTATTTTCTATTATTTTAGTTATGCTTACAGCGTGTACTTGTACTATCACAAGAGAAAGAGAAGCGTTACACTAATAATAGCGTGAAGGGAAGGTCCCAGAGGAACAGTGTAAACACAGTTCAAAGATGTTTCTAGTCTAGCTCTAATAAGCAGACCCACAATTGATGAAAGATGGTTGTGTTTGTTTGCATCTTTCGTGTCCTAAACTTTTTGTTGCTTACGCAAATTGTGTATCTGTCGGGACTCGGAATAGGGTAAACAGAGGAGATGCCCAAGTTTGCCCCTTATAGGATTATCTGGTTGGGGTGGTGGGTGGGCATAAGGTGTTGCAAGTAACACACTATACTTATTATGGCCTTCTGATATTTGACGTAATTCTATTGGGTTCGGTTAATAAAAATAAGAGGTTGCAAACCTATGTGCGACAAGGTGCTTCTTAAGATGCGGACATAAAGTAGATTGAGATTATTTCATAATGAATTGCCAATAACTTTGAATGGAACCCATATAATGAGTAAAGGCTAACAGATGTATATATTTTTTTCTATATTGTCTTTTTTATTCTACCATTCTGATGTTTGTTTCCCTCAGTTTTCTTATTCAAACATATTAGTAGGAAAAGTGAGAGTGAAGATAAAATGTAGTTATAACGTACGTTAACTTTTCCTGCTAGTCAGCTACCAGTACCATCAATTATTTAGATTAACTACCAAGGATTATTGGGTGATTGGAAGATTTAGAAATGAAAGTCAATGAGGCCGGGCCCAAGTACTTGATAAGCTTTTTTTTTCTTTCTTTGATGTCACTCTCGATCCATTAATTTTTAGGCTTATTTTATTTTGATACATAAGTTTTAAATATATAATTTTAGTCTTTTATATTTTTTTAAATTTTATTTTAATATTTTTTAATAAAAATTTCATCAGCTAACTTTCAATTTTAATTTTCAAATTTAATGTGAAATAATAACGGTTAAAAATGGTGACTATCTTTATTTTATTCTTTTTTTTAAAAAAAAAAACCCACTAAAAACACTTGACGACACCACTCACCCACAAAGTTCTCTTTCTCTATACCAGAATTTTTCAATGTTAATTACTCCTCTCTTGCCATCTCTAATATGTCACTCATTTCACCACTTTCCCAACCCCAATTCCTTCATGTGAAATACTCTCATAAGAGCCTAGGCGCACGCACGAAGCACCAACATGGAAAAATTCCTTGAAAACTGTTGGATGAATTTGTGGATAAAGATGGACGATTTCATAATCAGAGTTTGTGTTTTGAATTCAATTTATGAAAATCTTATCTAATCTTCATTCGCCATGGGTTCTAATTTTTTTATTGCTCTGATTTTGCCAACTTTGTACTATTCCAAATACGGTACGCTTTCATTGTCCAACGTTACATCTACTATGCAGTGTCGAATATCCTAACAAACAATAACGCGGGAGAAAACGTGCTTCCCACCTAAATCTATCTGTTCATCTTAACGTTTCCTTTGAATGACCTACCGCTACCAGCCTTACCTGTACCTAGGATTCTTGTATTCTGCCAGTGCCTCCACGCTCATTTTACCCCCTTCCCTTTATTTATATATATATATATTTGACAATGTTTAAATATTTGTCTATAATTCACTTAATTTTTTTTTCTAGTAACCACAAAATAATGATCATTTATAAAAACACTATTTTTTCATCCCGTCTTTTATTAAAAATCGAATCATAACAATCTATCTATCGAACAACTAAATAAATAATATCTTAAATATAAAAATCCTAATGATGTCAACCTAGATCCCAAATAGTTCAAGTTTTTTTTTTTGAATAACAATTTTAGCTCAGGTGTTGTTAGGTGCACCTGGCACTTAAAGTGAAATGATAAAAATATTCTTGATCCGTAAACCATTTAAGTTGATCCATAAAAGGTTTACAGATTAACTTGATTCGTAGAAGTCTTAGTCTTTTACGGACGAAGTTCATCCGTAAGGCTTCTATGGATCAAGTTGATCCGTATACCTCCGTAAAAGGCTTACGGATTAAGTTGATCCGTAAGTCTTTTACGAATCAACTTGATCCGTAAGTCTATTACGGAACAATACGGATCAACTTGATCCGTATAATTTATGAACCACCCTCACACATACTCATCACAAATGCAAAAAAAACGCAGGAAGAGTTTTGATATTTAAAAAAAATGCTGGGTGCACCTAGCAACACCCTTTTAGTTCTTATACCTTTAAAAGTATATATTTTAGTCTTCATTTGGGTTTTAAAATAAATCATAACGGCTAAAATTATATTTAAATCATACAATAACTTTTTGTTTGGGCAAAAATGGGGTTAGTGTCGCAAAACACGGACTGTAGCCGAAACCCTCGAGATTATGGTAGTAGATCTCTTTTTGTCTGTTTGCGGGCAATAGGGGAAAGTGTAGTGTGATGTTGAATAATATCATAGCATAATAAGGTGGGGGGGCCCTCCACTTCAACCTCCTCTGTGGGACTTATACCTTATAGAAACAGCACTAAAAACATGGTAACGTACTAGTTCAGTTCAGTATGATTGGGATTTGGGATGAGATGGATAGCATGTGAGTTTTTCCTCACCCCAGGGCCAGCTGGTACTAGGCCCTAGCCATGCCCCAATATACGTAATTTTACTTGTAATTACTGTATTTTTGCAAACAAAGACAAAATAATGGTGCCAACGGAATAAGAGAGGTAGCCCGCAAAGCTCCCCAGCCCCAAAAACTAGTGGGGCAAAGAGGAAATGAATCCAGTATTGTAAAAATGTCAAATATTATATTTTTCGTTTTCTTTCAACAATAGATGTTCCCAGTAAGAATCTTTTTGGATCTGAAATACAGCGAAAACGAAAATCCTTACATTTGATTAACATTGAGGATCAATCTCACACACCTTAACACATTTTTTAATGTAGTGACTGGAATTTATTCAAATTCACATTTTGATTATTTAAAATTAATTCTACCAAAATCTTAGCAACTGCAAATTGTACGACAGCTGCTGATATTGAAGCACGAACATGATGGAATTCAAATGCAACGGCAATGGTAATTTGTAACCTATCATAAATAACAAATTGTATAGGCAACAAAAGTATACATAAAATATATTGGAAGCCCGCACCCACCCTAGGGAAACATCTCTGGAGGCCAAAATTTGTTTTTACATTATAAGAACCAAAAAAATGACTAGTTGCTATTGACGTCTAATACTAGATGCTATGAGTTTAACCTAGCTATCCAGGTGTTATTAACTTCATCTCCTTGATTGACTGGTTCATAACATAAAGACATGCTGGCAAACAAGATTTCTGCTGTTTGATTTAGGGAATGAAAATATTAGAATTAAAATCCTATTAGACTCACAAAATTTCTTTCCTTCCTTCCTAAACCAAACACAACCTTTGGATAAAGAGAGTTTTTCTTACATGTGGGCTTGTAAGAGTTTTTTGACAAGGATAATCACATTTCAAGACAAATGCTAGCGATAAAACCAGCTCAACAGAATCACAAATGCCTTAAAAGCATTAGTTAAGAAATTTAAAGTAAAAATGTTTTTATTAGGAGACAAAAAATTGTATTGTCCATGATCTTTTTTACGCTCTCCTATGATTTACACAATATTTTTTCCTTTTAGTTTCTTAATCAATGTGCTAAGGACACTAGAAAAAAAAAAGGAAAAGGGCTATAACAATCTCTAAATTAAACTTGAGCCTGAAGTCAATATACGTTTTGAATATGATTTCTCAGATGCTACTTTTGCTTTAGTTTTACGACTCAGTACATGATCAGTGCAAAAATGCGCGTGAAAGAGTGCATATTTATAGGAAACGGTCATCAAGAAAACTAGGGTGATAACACCTAGAAACTCAGGAATTACAAATCATATCTCCCCGCTGAACTGAAAGAAATGGCTCTTCTATCACAGGAAGATCAAGCAAAGATAGATAAGATGTTCTTCTTGAGAGTGAATTCATCTGCTTTTGCTGGGCTGACTGACTGCATCAGAAGACAAAAAAATTCAAACATGGATCAGACGAGTAATCCAAATTACTATGCTAAAAATGAAAGTTTTTTTACTTGTGCTAATTGATTACTTAGAATGTTATAAAACCATCAGACCCTTAACTAAACCTTAAACAAACAAAAATTACGAGAACAGTGCCATCATTTACATACATCATCACAAGTAGCACCGTACAATGAAAGGATATATTCATTGCAAATTGAAAATTTAATAAGCATTTGGAAAATTGAAATCAAGAAAATTGAGTACCTAAATCAAGAGACCAGCTTATAGTATGTATAATCTGATATTCATAAACCTAAAGGATCGACTTTGGTCCCAAGCATCTTATTTAAAAAATATAGTGAGTTGTAGAAAGTTCAATAAAAAAAAAAAATCATTATCTTGTTGCTACACACAGTATATAATTTCTTGTTGGTTCAACAGAATTAAAGAGCAAAATATATAAGAGGGCATGCCCAGAAACTTGCAATCATAAGATTTGATCTGTAACTAAAAAATTTGCATGTTCTTCACTAGAAAAATACTGAATTAACACAACTATATTGTTTTTAGGCGGTTGCTTCATGGTTTTATGTCAGTGGACATGGGACCTCCCATCCCATGGAGTGGAACCACGGTCCAACGAATCTGACATGATGATATGCACGTTTCAAGTGATCATAGTAGTCTCAGATACATTTGTGATATTTAACATGAAAATGTGATAAATTACCTTCTCAAGCATGCGCTCAAGACGTTGAATTTCATTCTTTGCATAGTCTGCACCCTTTTCCATACCCTTCTTAGCAAGTTTTAAGTAAAGGTCGCCATGTCTGGTACAAACAAAAAAGACATCTAAGAAAATCATACAAATAAATATTTATAAATTAAAGATAGACGTGTGGGTAAACAGTTAGGGCCTCACAACACAATTCAAAATAAAACCTAAGCAAACCATAAAACCGTTCAAACCTGGCAGAAGAACCTTTAAGCTTCTTAACTTCCTCCTCAAGCCGGGAATATACTGCCTTCTTCTCATTACTGTCAGCACTCACAAACTCCTTCACCAAGTCATCCAGAGATGCTATTATACCAGCCTACACAGAAAGAATAATTCAACCATTCAGATATGAAGTATATCATTATGGTTTCTATGATTAGTAAACACATGTTTAACTAACTTTAGAAGTAAGCTGCCCCTTCCCATCACGGTAGGTACCACATTTCTCATTGATGAATGCTACAAAATCATCCAAATCACGGCCACCGTCATAATTTTCACCAGCTTTGTTGCTCTTTGGGAAAAACTTCAGTGTAGGATAGCCACTAACACCATATCTGTATTGGCAAATTTTCTAAATTAGGCACATGCATTTCTTAAATATGATACCAACCTAGTTTAACTAGAAGATAAATCAAAATATGCCACTGTACTCACTTCTCAGCCAAATCTTTATACTTGTCGGCATCAACATTGGCTATAACTACATCTTTATCCAGGTTAAATGCTGCAGCAACTTTTTCATAAATCTGAAGAAACAGTATAAACTTTATAAGGATAGACCTTGACATAGTTACAATCACAAACAGGTGAAACTCTACAATAACCATAAGCTATAATAGAAGTCTAAGGACTGAAGAACATCCTTACAGGGGCAAGGGCCTTGCAATGACCACACCTGGAAGACATAATTAAATTTATCAAGAAAAATATTGAAAAATTTGAAAATGAAAAAAATCTAACTATATAATAAAGTTTTGACAGATCTCTATGGTTTATTCTATACTTACCATGGTGCATAGAATTCCACCAGAACATCTTTTGTTTCATCGAAGACAACCTCATCAAAGTTATTTGGAGAGAGAACTACCACACTGGATGCAACAGAAGCTATCTTCACATTTGTACCTGCATTAACAAGATGTTTGATGTCAATGCCAAATCAACTTAATATTATGCAAAGAAATCTTTGAAGAATTGAGAAACACTATAAGTGCTAGAAAAGTGCTAATAACATACTCTCCTTTCTCTAACTGGAGTTATAAGGTTGGCTTGGTGGTTGGGAATGGGGGTTTAAGAGTTGAAGGGAGAAGGGCTGAAGAGGGGGAAGAGGTCATGGGTTCGAATCCCCCCCACCAACATTCTAACAAAAACTAACAACTAACATTGGCTGATAAAGAAAACATATTCTCTAATGCACTCCTCATACACTCTTTATTATTGACTAAAATTTATTAAAAACTATAAAATCATAAGTGAGACACAAAATTTTGTTCAAAAGAGAGTGCTAAAGAATGAGTTGCTAGAATTTCTCAAAATGCCCTGCAGAACAAAGAATGCATGACAAGCTATCATGAGCATATTACAATAGAGACACTGAACAGGGTGGCAATAAAAGAGGAAAACAACATGGGATGGTTATATTATATTTCTAATTATTAGGTACAAATGCATGAATGCACCTGCATCATTTCGTTATAAATAGATGCAAGGGGATGCAGGTTAGCTTTCCCAACACGAGCACAAAAAAATAAAATAAATAAAACCTTCTCTTCAACATTCTTGAAAAACATTTATAAGTCCAACATTTCAGGGAGTGCATGTTTATTGATACTCCTCAAATCTCCTCACCAAATAAAAAATAAGTAATTCAAAATATGCTAAAGTCACAAACTTGTTTCAAAATACACATATTGACATCATGCAAATTGGCAGTACAAGATAAACACCTGCTTCAATGTTCACAAACGCAGCAAGGGCTTCTGCAGTACGTGCACCTTCATACCTAGAGAATTCAATCAAATGTGGATATCAGATGCAATGAACAGCTACAAGTTAAGAACAGGAACACATTTCTAACATTTTCTATGGTACAAAAAAAAAGTGTGAAAGTAAAGGAAATGGGCAAAGTGCTCACTTTTTAGGTTCTAGAGATCCCTTAGGAAACCATTGAATGGTAGGGTAACCAGATACCCCATATTTACCGCAAACGCTTTTATGTTCATCACAGTCCACCTATCAAAATATCCTAAAAATATAAATACACTTTTGGTCCTAAAATAAAATAAATTACATTAAATCTCATTCAAAAAACGACAGTGACCAACCAACCTTGGCAATCAAAACGGACTTCGTTTTCTTAAAACTCGCTCCGAGCTGTTCGTACTCCGGGGCAAGCCTTTTACAGTGTCCACACCTGAAACGAACAAAAAAAAAAAAAAAATTTGCATTTCATAATTCATTGTAATGGAAATAATAAAATGGAGGCGCGTGAGATGAGAGAAACGCGATTCGCGCGTACCAGGGAGCGTAAAACTCAACGAGAGCGGCGCGATCCTTGCCAACCTCGTTTTCGAAGGTTTCCTCTGTGAGTGCAACGACGTCGTCGGCTGAAGCCGATGAGAGAAACATCATCAGAGCAATGGCTGCAATGGCCAGCATCATCGTCGTTTTGGAGCTCCACATTGTTCGCTTAGCTTTTTCTCGTCGATCTCTGTCGATATTTTATGTGAACGATCCTCGCCTACTTCTCTCTCTCTCACACACACACACTACTCTTTCTTCAGCGTAAAGGGAACATCAACGCAATTAGATCAAACCCGTAAAAAATTAAGATGAAGTCCAGTAACACATTATTTTAACTCACTCTTTTTAACGTTTTTTTTTTTTTACTAACCAAAACAAAACAAAAAAGAATATGAGTGAAGTTTTTTTAAATAAGACATAAAGATTACATATTTTTATAAATTTTAGTCAAAGTTAATCAATAAAAATATTATATTAAAGTATAGACAATTTTAATTATGAATTTTCAAAATATTAAATACATTCATTTTTATATCTGATATTTATTTTATAGAATAAAATAATAAGAAATTATATAATATTACTCGTGTCTTATTAGTTACTATTTTTCAAAATTAGAACTGAGAATTAATTAAATGGATTAATTGTTTCCAAAATGTATTAAATAAAAAACTAAGAGGTATATGCAATTTCTATGTGGTGCCTAACAAATCCTCTTCCTACCAAGTTGCGCCAATCATAAACTATTTTTTTCTTCAAAAAGTTGAAATGTGGTTAAGTAAAAAATGGTTTTAAGTAATAAAATGATTTTTTTTTATTCCTATCAATCAAACTCAAGTATCAAGAAATTAATAATAACTTACACATATTATTTAACTAATTAAGTTAAATTCCCTTGAGAATAATTTTGACATTGTGTTTAAAGTCAAATTAAAGTTGTAGTTTTTTCTTGAATAAATTTCTGTATAAGTATTTCTATAAAAAAAACAATAAGAATAAAAAATATTTTTTCCCATAACCTAAAAATATCCTATGAGAAAAACTATTTTTTATCTACAAGTACTTATAAAAAAACTTATTCAAACAACAGTATATTTCTATTGTGATTAGTTGTTTTTTTACAGGATGATTAATTGTTAATTAGAGTGGTATTTTACTTACTTTTTTAAAGTTATTTTAAAATTAAAGTTAAAAAAAAATCAAAGAATTTTTTTATACATGTTTTAAATACAATTTGATAATTAAGATATTGTTTAGCTTAAAAGTCATTGTTCAATAAAGTTAAAGTCTGAAAATATGTGAATGTGACATGAAATTATTTATAATCTTTGATATTGTCTTATGCTTCGATTCAACGACAAATCTTGCATCTGAAACTCCAATACAACACCAAGTTTATATCTACCATTACTAAAAAAATTGTAGCATCAATCATTCACGTCGAATTTGATGAAAAGGAAACAAAAAAATGGCATAACTCAATGTAAATTCTTATTCGATGACTTTACTATTAATCTCAAATAAAAAGTTGAACACACACTTGTCAGCCTTCTGCAAGGTTTTTTTGCCTTTTGGGTTTACTAGTCTCTAATGTTGTGATTCATCTAGAAAAGAGAAATAAAATAAATAAAAATAGAAGAAAAATATTTTTTAAAAAAATAGAGTAAAAAAAATAATATATTTTATTATTTGATTTAAAATAAATATGTGAAAAATATCGTGGAAACAAATAAATAAATAAATAAACTAACTAAAATATCATATTGCCCTCAAAAGTTATGCGATACTTAAAAAATAAATTCATAAGGACAAAATGGTACATCTATTGTTAGGAGACAAAATTTGTACGAGACTCACCACATTCAAACTTAACTCTTTCACTCATCTCTGGAACAAAACTATCAAGTGTTATTTCTATCTTTTAAAAAATATTTTAGATTCTTGTACCGAACACAATCTAAATAGGCTATAAGTTATCTACTATGTAGGACCGGATCAAGAAACCTATTAAGGGGATAACATTTTTCTTTTTCTTTTATAATTATTTAAATATCTAACTTAAATAAATAATATTTTTTTAAAAAAATACTTACTATTTATACACAAAAATTAAAACTATTATTTTTAAAATGATAACAACCCTTAATTGCTACCATAATAACAGTAAAAACACAATTCATTTTACATAATTCTACGGTAATTATCACTTTAATCATCTGAATAATAATTATTATTATACTAAATTATACATAATTTTACACTAATTCATCTTAATCATTAGTATTTATACTAATAATAAATAAAATACTTTCATTTTTACAAATTTTATTAGATATTTTACTCTTTATTAGTTTTTAAATTTTTGTTACTTCTCCTAAAAATTATCCACTACTCTCATATCCTTAGTTTATTTTTTAACTTCTAATTTTTTTCTTATTTATTTTTAATTAAAATAGGTAAAGACATTAAAATAGGTAAAGACACGTATTTTATTAATTTTTTTTCATTTGTTACTATATACAAATTTGTACACACTACAAATATCAAGAGAATTTAGTATCCTTCTTTTTGTAATTAAAGTGTTATATGTAGTGTCTAAATTTTTATTTAGGGGACATTTGATATATGAGAAATTTTTAGTTTATTAGGAGTTTTAAATTAAGAATTTTAATTTCTCATAGTATGTATTTTAAAAAGTAGTTTAACAACTATATACTTGAGGAGTTTATAAAATTTATTAATTATTAGCATATAACATTTTTCCCTTTCCTTAAAAAAACAATTTTTTTTTTCTTTAAAAAATAGCATTTCACTAAGACTAGCAAATGAAATGTACTTCGTCGGAAAAAAAAAAAAAAAAAACAATGAAATGCACGTTTATAAAAATAACAAAAAGGGGTGTTGCGAGAATCGAACTCACGACCTCTCGCACCCGAAGCGAGAATCATACCACTAGACCAAACACCCAACTTGTTCAATCAAAATTTGTAGTTTGTAAAATTCAATAATAATTTGTGAAGCCTTCCTCCTTCTCAAGTCTTCAACTAGGGTTTCATATCAGGCTCTGAGTGTGCCCTTCATTCCTATCAATTATCAAACAGCTTCGGTGATCATCGTAACTACCTCTACATTTGTTTGTTTATCATTTCTTTGCTCGTATCAATGTCTAACACCAGCAACAATGTAAGTTCAGAATTTGGAATCTACCCCCCTGTTTCATCTCCACCATCCCTCGATGGTTTTGGAGAATTCTTTTTCTTTTTTCAAATTATTAACATGATTAACTTGAATCAGGTCGCTGGGGTCGACAACACGTTCAGAAGAAAATTTGATCGAGAAGAGTATCTAGAACGAGCACGGGAGCGCGAGAGACAGGTGCGTTGTTAATGTTCCTTCTATTCCCATTTCTGCTTCTGATTTTTGAATAGTTTAGGTTGTTTAATTTTTCTTGTGTGTGTGTGATTTTGTACAGGAGGAGGAGGGTCGAGCGAAACCTAAAGGTAAATCACCCAATTCGTGATCGAATTGGAATTGTGTTTGCTTTGAGTAACAACTAAAACCGTCTTATTGGTGCAGCCAAAGGTCCTCCCGTGCAGAGGAAGCCCTTGAAACATAGAGATTATGAAGTGGACCTTGAATCCCGCTTGGGCAAGACTCAGGTATGCCACTAAGCTCGATGCTCTAGTAGCTCTAAATGAATGCCAAACATCTATAGGATTCTGAAAAATATACAAGCATTGAATTTTATCCCATGATTTTGCTATTCTTCTGTACTGATAACATGCAATCTTTTGCAGGTTGTTACGCCGGTTGCACCACTAAGTCAGCAGGTACCTGTTTTTTAAGTTTTTCATATTTGTTAGATTTCTGGTTATCACTAGTTATTGTATTCAGACACTTTTTGGATTAGAAAAATGTTGTTCTTTTCTCTTTTTGACTTCTTGTCAAATTTCAAATTCCCGTGGATGACCTTAACTTCTTTTGTCATGGGATGTGTTAGGTGTGATTAAGTGTTTTGGATGAGAGTGATGCAATCATGCAGTTACACATAGGGACACTTCTTTTAGTGAATGTCAAAGTTTTACAGATTCATGTTGAACCCTAAGTGATGCAGTTAATCAAACATTTGTTTCATTTATGTCTAGTCAACTATTTCCATAATTCTGGCAATTAATTTCCAGGAGAGGAGACCCAAGACATTACTGAACTCTCCTTATTTTAGGCTGGCATTTTATAGTATAGCACTGTTAGAAATGTATGCCATTGTCAATGTCAATACCCATGAACGTTATCCACTCTTTTTCCTGTGACCCATGAGAATTCCTTTTGGTGCACAATTTGCATACAGTTCCCAGGTTCAGTTGAATTATGGCTTTAGTTAGTTTTGAGACCCCAACTGGACTTATTAGTATCTGATTTTAGTGAGAGGTTAACTGAAAGTAACTACACTACACAACACATGAAATAAGATGGAAGAGGTAGAGACCCGGAAATTATCATTGTTGCTGCCTCTGGCTTGAGGAAAATTTTTCAACCTTGTTGGTGTGTGAGCTGTGTATATGCACCAAGGAGTACTAGGAATTGGACTTATTAAATGATTTCACAGTTTTTGTTTTTGCTATCTGGATGATCTTTTGTTACAAATATCATGTACAAATTTTGGATTTAAGTATGTTTATTGCAGGCTGGATACTACTGCTCAGTTTGTGAGTGTGTGGTGAAGGACTCTGCAAACTACTTGGATCATATTAATGGAAAGAAACGTATGTCTTTTTGGCATTTTCCTCTGATTTTTTCTCTGTAGTTTCTTTAATTGCTTTTGGTTTGCTCATATTCATTCTTATGCTGTCCCTTAGATCAAAGAGCCTTGGGCATGTCCATGCGAGTAGAACGTGCTTCTCTCCAACAGGTGCAACTTAATATTGCCTTCTATTTCTTATGAAGTCAAATGACAGATCCAATACCTTTGGCATGCGTGCATGACTGTGCCTTTGTGTGCCATTTAGTTTACATAGTTTTATATGTGCCTCTGCATGACTAGTAAATCGTTTGATGAAACACAGGTTCAGGAACGATTTGAAGTTCTTAAGAAGCGTAAAGATGTTGGCAGCTTCACAGAGCAAGGTAAAGCCTTGTATAAGAGAAGGGGTTGGCTGTTATCTTCGTAGAACCATACAACTCTCTCTCTTTATATATATTTATATATATTTAAATAAGTATTATATGATTCCTTAATCACCCAAGTAAAAAAAATTAACTATTTTCATGGCTATGTAATATTTTGATTATTTTAGGAGAGTAATATGTTTTTTTTTTTTAAGTATTCATGTGGAATTTTAAATTTTTTGGCATCCTGTCCATACCAAGATCCACCACTGTTTAAGCTGAACTTGGTTCTTGAAAATGGAAATTAACTAGTATTTTTTCACAGATCTTGACGAGCGGATTTTAAAACAGCAGCAAGAGGAGGAAGAAAGAAAGCGACTGCGTCGAGAAAAGAAAAAAGAAAAGGTAGTGTCTGTATAGTCGTTTAATTTTAGTTAGAAATAGGCAATAGGTTTGAATAAACCTTTTTTCTATCCTCCCTTTACCTTATCCCACTACCATCAAGTACAATTAGTTTTTTTAATGTTATTTACTTATTATAACTGCTAATAATTGCATCCATCTTTCTAAAAATGATTTTTAATGTTATTTTAATAAACAAAGATTGCTTTTGTTTTTCACAACTTAGCTAATAGCATGTGTTAAATTTTGGATTCAGAAGGAGAAGGCAGTTGAAGAACCTGAAATTGATCCTGATGTTGCTGCCATGATGGGGTTTGGAGGTTTCCGGTCATCCAACAAGAAATGATAGCATTCTGCATGCGGAATGAACTGCGTATGAAATTTTGGAACAATTATTCTGCAATGATAAGCTGAAAGATTATTCTGTGGAGAATCGTTAAATAGTTGGGCTGCGGTATCTTCCAGCCTGATTTTGGGTGTGGCTTAAAGATTTTTCTGTGGAGAATAGTTAAATAGTTGGGCTGCTCAAACAGTAGTATGGGTGCTGGTGCATTGCGTTATATTCAATCATTTGATTCGGTTGATTCATGTACATTTCTTCTGATAGCTAACCTGATGTATTATTATACAAGCTTGATATTTGTAGTCTCTACTATGTTTCAAGTAGGAAGTGACAACTTGCCGTACCTAATGGAAACCAATTATGAACATTCGATACAATTCTATACTGGGATGTAGCTTTTCGTGGGTATTGTCATTTTGATTTAGAAATATGACTGCAGTAGGCTTCCTTCTGAATGATCGTTCGATTATACATGCTTAACTCATGATCAACATTGTTGCCAGCCAGGATACTGGAACATGCATTTGTCAGGGTTATTCCCTAATTTTTTTTGTACATCAAAAGAGAGACAACTTTTCTTGTCCCTTTCGATGCTGGAGAACATTTTTGTGTCTTTAGTAAATATCTCTTTTAAAATATCTCTAATATATTAACGTGACCAAGTGTTACAAGACTTGTTTTTATTTTCTGGAATATGTTTGTCCCTAATATATTAACGTTACAAGATACATGCACTTAGTGCCTTAGTGGGTTTTTATTTTCTGCACGTCGGAAGAATTTTAACAAAGTGTGACATTTTTTCAATTTTTTAAGCTACTGAATGTTGGATTTGTGCTTATATATATAAGCACGAGAAAAGCATTTTGCCTGGATATTACAACAGCAGCATTCCTCTAAATTTTCTTTCTTCCTGTTCTTATAAATTATTTTTTGAGAGAAGGAGCATTGATTTTCAAAAAATTCGAAAATTCTTTTGCTGAATAGGATCATAACCAATGGATTGTCGTATCATGCTGAGACTAACACAAACAAATTCTTCTATCAATACAATGGGAGACGTTTTCTCTCTAAGAACAAGACTTGCATACTTCAACCCAACTTATTTTGAAAACTTCTTTGTATTTTCTTTTCCTTTGTGTTTGTTGTATGCATTGTTGTACGTCAAACTCTAAAATTGTATTGTTATTATTGTTCGTTTATTTAGTTTGAGGTATGTTTGTTCTTCTCTTATTTTTTCTAACAATTACCTACCCTGCTCCCACTTGGTCACGTGGTATAGTATAGCTCAACATCTGGAAGAGAAACAAAATATGAGACTCACTGATTTCAAATTTAATTTCACCCAAAACCAGCTTCACCATGTCAACTTATTTTCATCTGCGTCCCCTCCCTTAAAATCTCACTACCAAACATAGTGTAATAAATTTGATCAGAGGAAAAATATAATCTGACTTTCATCCATTGTGAAATGCTAACAATTTTGTCTTTAATCTGATATTGGTTGAAATTTGTTATAAATTACAAATTTTTGTAACTCCCACTTATAAATCACATGAAATAGTTATTAAATGAGAAATGAGACTAACAAAATTTATAATTTTCAATAAATTTTAGTGAATAATAAAGAGAGTATTAAAAAGTGTGTCACCTGAAAATGTAAATACTATTATTCACTGCCTACTTTAGGGAGTTCGAATCCTGTCCTGTATTTCCCACAAAATTAGATTGTTTGTTAGTATTAAAATTTTGATTGTGCTTTAGCAGCACATTCTCTCTCCTTTCTGATTGCTATTCAATGACCAATCACCAACTACAGTATTCCAGGATGTTTGCTAGACGAAAAAACGAGAGGTTTCCAGGTGGGATAGAGTTCCAATTCTCTCCTGCAGGATTTTATTTGCAGATGAAATCTATCACATTCTCTCTCTCGTCCATTTTGATGAAGACATGGTTGAGCAAATTGGTAAATGATGCTCATAAAGTTGTTGACTTCATGAACAGAGAACATAACATTATTTGGGTCTTCTTGGACCAATAGCTAAGATCAGTGACAATGAAAAAAAGGAGAGAGGATTTATTCTGAAGAATAAAAATGCATAATAAATTATAAGTGGAGATGCGGGGTATCGATCCCCGTACCTCTCGCATGCTAAGCGAGCGCTCTACCATCTGAGCTACATCCCCATGTGTTGTTTGAACACGAAATATAATATTTTAATAGTTCTTCTTGATGGTAATGCATAACTTGCCACCAAACACGCTCAAACAATTTCAGGATTCATTCACCTGCTTAAAGTTTTGTTTATTTTCCCAAATATTTGTAAAACAAGCTCTCATTTTCATGAGTATAACCATTGGCTTTTGGTTTTTTTAGGTGGGAACTACATATCCTTTTGCTGCCATACTATATTTCAGGTGATAACAGTCGTACAATTTAAATTTCAATAATATACTGATGTTCATTCAACCCATTTGGGGATAAATTGAAATAGAAATAAGAGTTAAAAAATGTAATAAATGATATGTACAAAAAAGTATACCAATTCTTTTTCTACACACTCGTATTGCGGTTGTCTTCTGATTTGTGTAATCATTCACTCAGTAATAAACAAAAATAAAAAAGCAAGTGACGTATTATTTTAATTTTAATACCTAAAAAATGTGAGAAATTGAAAATAATCGTACTCTATTTTCCTACTGTAATAATTCAAATCAACTAAAATTATTATTGAAAGTCGCTTAACACTTTGGAACCCAAAAGAAGAAAGCATTCGATGACTATCTTCTAAATTAAAAATTATGCGGCAACAAGAAACTTTCAATTCCAACTATTCGTATAAAGTTTTTTAGTCAAGATTAATTATCTACTTAATGATGCTTTCAATATTTTGGCATTCATTTTATGCACCCAGCTCTTCATTGATTTGATCATTTGTCTCAAATCTCAAACAAATAGCTAAGCAAGGAAAAGTTGTTCTTTTTTTGTTTCGCTGACGTAAATGTAGAAATCAAGTTTCAGCATGCCTAATAATTCGGGCCACCTCAATTTTTCACCTAAAAAATCATCAATCACCACAAATCAACTGAAATTTGCTCAGCACATCATCGACAGTGTAGGAGGGTGGGGAAAACAGGAGAAGGTTCCCAGTCATTTTATATAAATAAAAGTTGAAATATACTGCAATTTCTTTAACAGCAATTTTGTCCCAACAACACCTCCAAATCTCAACTAGAGAAACAAACTTCTAGAAATGAGTTACCAAGCCATCTCTTGCTAAGGGACTATTTGATGTACTGGGAAACCCATTTGAAACCATCCCCATAACCCATTTTCTTCACAATACTGCACATGAATACCTCCATGGGACGGACATTTGAGTCGGCCAAGTTTACCTTACCCTTGCCTGTGGTGAAGTTAGTCAGGCCCAAATGGTAGCGCAATTCTTCTTCTGAGGCAGCATATGGAATATCTATCTTGTTCCCAAGGACAAGAAAAGGGACACTGGCTAAAGATTCATCAGAGAGTAGAGCATCCAGCTCTTTTTTTGACTCAGCAAATCTCTCCTTGTCATAAGCATCAACCAAGTACACCACTGCATCCACCTGAATCAAAGATAGATTCAAGTTATTCATGATCATAAAAATTAAATAAATAACAGGATAATAATAGATCTCGAGCAAGAAAAATTGGTTTAGTTAAAATATCACATAATACTAAATCAGAAACTGCTTCAGAAATCAGAAGCAGATATGTTTTTATCAGAATATCAGACACTTTAGCACACCCTCTTAAGTGAAAAAGGCGCTATCAGCAAAAGCTATCACCATGGTTTCTGCCACATATGAACCAAATAAAGTAATAAACATTGTTTTTTAATATATATATATATATATATATATATATATATATATATATATAATAAGAAGGCATAAATTCTTTGGTTTAGCTCTAGTCACATACATATTAATCTTTTAGAACATTCTGCAACAGAGAGTAGTTTTTACTTTGCAATTAATCACTGTTTTGTCAATTACACTACTGAACAAAAGATTAATTTTTTTTATCTAACAGCTAGAAGTAGTTCACAGATTCTAAGTGAAACCCCTCATGCAGCTCTATACCTGCAATCACTACCAACACATATTAGCATGTCTAGCTATGTAAACAACAACAACAACACCCTTATCCCTTATGCAAGGTCAGCCACATGAATCACACAACACCGTTTGGCTCAGTTAAAGACCAAATCATGTCTACCCATGTAAACAAGAGAGGGAAAAAAATTGTATTTGGGGAGCAAGACTAAGATCTTAATATATCTAGAGAATGCCTAGTGGCATCCAATCATATGTTCTCATACAATGCATGGTTAAGATAATCTCTCTCTGAATCTACACTCGCCGCAAACCTATACAACAACAAAGCCCCATCCCACTAGGTGAGGTTGGCTACATAGATCACATGACATCATTTGGTCAGTTAAAAACCAAAACTTCAGAAATATTATACCACTAGCCAGAAAACTATGTTAAGGGCAGAGAGAGAGAGAGACCTGGGCATAGTAATCTTTCCAAACTCTTCGAGCAATCTGATGACCCCCTAGATCAAAAGCTTTAAACTTGATCTTCCCAATACTCAACTCCTCCGATGTAGGATACTGGGTAGGCTGATGCTGGACTAATCTCTGCAAAACCAACTCTTATAATAATAATAAAAAAAAAAGGTAAACGATTGGGGAAACAAAAAAAAAAAAGGAAAACAAAACCTCATCTTTGAGCATGTGAAGCAAGGTAGTTTTGCCAGCGTTATCGAGGCCCAAGAATAAGATCTTGGCCTCCTTCTGCCACAGCCCGAGCGACGCTAGAATCCCATAAAACCAATCCCACAAAAACATTGCCTTTGGTTTCTCGTATCTTCTATCGACGATGGACCTAGATAAAATATTGATCTCCGCGAACTGAAACAGAAATTGAAGTTTTGTTTTGGGTAGGAAGACCTAATCTAACCCCAAAACCAGAGGAGAGAGAGAAAAGAAGTTGGTTACATTTGATGCAACTTGCAAATATTAATGTGTGGGTCGGGTCTCAGACCCGTCACTGCCTCACCCGGTTCGGTTCAGAGTATTATTTATTTAATGATATTTTTATTTATTAATAATTTAGTCTCATTTAAGATATAAAAAAAGTATTAGTTTTTCTTCAAATAGAAAGTATTAGTTAATTTTTTTTAATAATGTTTTTATTTATTAATTCAGCCAAAAGATAATTATTTTATTATGAATTTAACTTTTATTATAATAAATAAAAATATTTTAATCAAATAATGTTATTCTAGCATGAAAGTTAAAATAATTATTTATTTTTTAGAATATGTATATTATTTTAATGATAAATAAAAATGAGTCAGAAAAATACTTCTGTTTTTTTTTACCAAAATGGAAAAATACTTCTTAAGCTATTCATTATCCAATTAAATCACAGGTGAATTCTACTTTTTTTTTCTGCATAACAATAGATCCTACAATCAAAAGTTATGAGACTAATTCCTAAAAAAATAAAATATTAGTTAATGTAAAACTTTTTTCTGCACATTGTTCTATTTACACAGTAAAAAAATTGAACTCTGATATATGCTTAAAGATCAAATTACTTGTCACTTATATTACACCTTGTGAATATTTTAAAGTAAACATTTTGATTAAAGTTAATTTAAAAGTAGATTTTAATGGCAATATATTTTTTTCTTGTACTTTTGGTCAATTTTTTTTTATTTTGATTTGGTTTTGAACTTCCCTACTAATAAATAAGGTTAACATTTAAAGACATAATTAGTGTAACTGAAATCAAAATAATTAAATTCACATAATTACAATGTGAGAACAAAAAATATAATTAAGTCAAAGATAACATATCAGTGTTTTTTTAACTTGGAGTATTCTTTGATCGAGAATTAAGCACTAATTGGAATATTCTTAATATATAGTTTTTTCACTACACAACACATGAAATAAGATGGAAGAGGTAGAGACCCGGAAATTATCATTGTTTCTGCCTCTGGCTTGAGGAAAATTTTTCAACCTTGTTGGTGTGTGAGTTGTGTATATGCACCAAGGAGTACTAGGAATTGAACTTAAAGACTGAAACTCCTAAAAAAATAAAATTATTTGTCAGTTATGACATATATAACATAATATGATATAAAAATTGTGTCCTATCTTAAAATAATAATATCAAAATGCCCACCGCTTTGAAACAATAAAAACCAGAAGCCCAAACCTTGACACCGCCAACAGATTCTACCAAATAATAACCCATCCATTTCACTGCTCAAGTTGGCCGTAAACCACAGGCCAATTTCACAAGCTATTATTAACACGAAGTGTATACAACAAGTTTTATAAATCAAGAGAGATGAGAAGATATATATTGAATGATTTTATTTTTCTGCACCAAAATAAATTAGAGTGAGTAATGTAATAAAATATAAAGTAATAGTAAATTATAAAAATGTTATATAAAGATTAGATTTTAATAAACATTCAATTACATATTATGTTTGCTAGTTTTTATAATAATATCTTAAAAGCAACTATAACTTTTAATTGATTAAAGATAAAATTTAGACCAATAATTGGTTTGTAGTTATCGTTACTATGGTAAAAATGAAGTTATTCATATACCATTACACTAGTCAAAGCGTAACAGCGGTGACTCACTTATATTTATTTGTTTCTTCTTTAAGTTAACAACTGAAGCTGTGACAGTTTCAGATGAGTGAAGCAACAACAAGAAACGAACGGCGGGTTCTGGTGGCGGTGGACGAAGGCGAGGAAAGCATGTACGCTCTTTCTTGGAGCCTCAAGAACATAATTTTCCAAAATTCCAGCGATACCCTTATCCTTCTTTACGTCAAGCCCCCTCATGCCGTTTATTCCCCCTTAGATTCCACAGCCAGGATAGATCATCCTGAAACTCCAGGTATTCTTTCTGTCTCATATTCGAATTTTAATTATTTAGTTGTATAGAATATTTTTATTATAATAATTTTATTTGTTTCAAATGAGATTGTCTTGTCCTCTCTCTCAATCTCAATAAAAATTGTTACATATTCATCTATTTGTTTAAGGATATTTGTTTTCGTCGGACGTAAGTGCGGCCATCGAGAAGTATGGCCAAGAAGTGGCAGATTGCGTGTTAGAGAAAGCAAAAAAATTGTGTAAAGATCTCCAAAACGTATGTGGCTTTGCTTCCTTCATATGCTCTTCGAGATTCAACAATTATCTATCTTATTCTTATCATCGATCATACTCTTTCTCTGGCTAGTTCTAGTTCTGACTCACTTACTTATGAGTCTTGAATAGGTCAAGGTGGAAACCCGGGTAGAAATTGGAGACCCAAGGGACGTGATCTGTGACATGTCTCAAAAGTTGGGTGCTGACTTGTTAATCATGGGTAGCCACGGCTATGGAGTTGTAAAGAGGTAGGTACCAAGTTACTTTTAGAAAAATTAATTAAAATTCATGACTGAATAATTTACATGTTATTTTTTAAAAGTTTGTCACTTAATTTTGTGATATCAGAATTAATTAGCAAGGGAAAAACATTTTCCATTACTAAATTTGATTATTATTATCATTAATTTTAGCAGTATATTCCAAAGTATCCTTGTTTGTTTCAGAATATATGTGTGTGAATATATAATACAGTGAAATGTGTTTTGGGAATTACATGAATTACAGGGCTTTCCTTGGAAGTGTGAGCAATTACTGCTCACAGAACGTGAAGTGCCCAATTTTGATAGTCAAGAAGCCAAAACCATCTGCTGGTGCTGGAAAATGATCTGCCAATTCTGTTATTTTTATGTAGAATTTAGTTTTGTCAGTCACTGTTTTGGGTATGTGTTGTTTTTCCCTGTAGTGTAGCTAGTTCTTCTAGGAGGATCTTGTCATGTGGTTGATATTAAAGCACCAAGTAGAGGCTTTCTTTTCAGTCTTAGAGAAGATCTTTGAGAATTGTGGATGTCCAAGTGCGTAGTGTCTCAATTTGGGTCAATTCGAACTCATTGTATCCCGAGTTAAACTAAGCCTCTTGCAGTTAGAGTTAGAAAATTATCGAGGTAACTTCAGATAAATAAATAAGCATACTAACTCGTATTTCAGATATTTATTGACATAATTAGATTTTCAAAATTGTAAATTTTAAAAAATTTGGCATGCATCTATTTTCACCTCCCACCCCCCTTTTCTACTAATTTGGTCCAACTGATCTTTTTAGTTAGTAGTCTTTTAATTGAAACGTTTTCCAATGTGGTCATATCCACTAACACTATCAAAAGAAAATGCAAGCTTATATAATCATTTGCCAAGAATATTCTGACGTGTTTTGTTAGCGTGTTGCTAGTGCCAATGTGCGTGGTTCTGGAATTCCACATAGAAGGCCTATTTTACCATCTCAAATGCTAACATAGAGATAAATGAAAGAGAAAGAAATTACAAGTTCACGTTGATTTTATGATATAAAATATGGATGAATAAGTATTTTATTTTCCCCCATTCAACTTGATTCCACGGTTTCACCATTCATTTATGCAAAGTTTATATAAGTTTTTAAATTTTTTGATATTCATAGACCTTTTTTTTTCTAATTATAAAGTGTTCAAATTGCAAAAATTAATCTAACTCCTACCCTTCATTTTGTATGATTTTTTTTAACTCTTTATGTAGCGTGTACCTGAATTTCATGTGGTAAAAAGAAAACGTATTTATTGTATTTAACGACAAATATATCTAATGTTGAATATGTTTTAAAATAAATAAGAAGTTATTGCAATAGTGTTCAAACTATAGATATAGATAAATTATAATGTGGTCTAAATACCAAATTGTCTGTATTATCCTTGTTGTATTGACAAATTTTCAAGGATTTTTTTTCTCTCAAAATAACCTCCCAATTAACTTTATTGTATAAGATGACAAGGAAGTTAAATTTTACCTAAGTCAATTACCAATAAAAATAATAATATTGATGCAAGCATTATGATTTTTTAATTCTCCTAAAAAAATATTTATACAAGTAAAATATATTTTATATTTGCCTCATAATTCCAGCAAATACCTTTTATTTTTGTTTTAAAAAAAACTCATTTTTATTTTTTTTAAACACCACCTTTTTCTGTTGGTCTGCTTTAAAATATTTGACAACATTAAATTTGAGTATATTGTTGTGAGGGGACTCTCATTCACCTCACTTATCTATTGAGATTTTCGTAGGATTCAAAGGTAAATTTTTGCTTAATTCTTTGAATGCCAAAGAGACATACCGTGTTATTCTAGGTTGCATCAGAAGATCTGGATTGCTAAAAAAAACTTTACTCATGTTATTGTTTTTAAAATCATTATTGTTACACATTATTCAGTAATATAACTTTTAATGTAATAAATCTAGACACATCCAACATCTCATGCATAACTTAAGTTTTTGGTTATTTGTCAAAATGAGAAAATTAGGTATATGCTGCCTACATATTGGTTTGTTTGAAAGTAGATGTGTTGAAATTAAACAAGGTTTTTAATTAATTCGATAATAATGTTTTTTATAAGGTAAAAAATATTTTCATTGAATTTCGAACTTATTGCTCACACTTGATCATATATACCATTGTGCAAACATATGATTTTGCATTGTTAAATAATAATAGATGTATTATTTTTACAATATGTTCACATGCTACACCAGAAAGTAACAAACATGTGTTTAATTACTTTAAAGCAAGTAAAGGGAAAACAAGAAACTTTAGTTATGGGTAAGAAATTTAACCATTGATACCTCAATAAATGCGTAATTTTTATGAATATGTACATAATAACTTTTGATTTCCTCGTCGATCAACATTACATATTTTACCTATTCTAAAGCAAAAAGAAAAATCCATAGATCAAGAGTGAAAAACTCTACTAGAAAAATGGAGTCGAGGAAGAAGAAGAAATTGAAGACTTAAGGTGAGGAAAATCATGGGATAGGAAAGGTTTGAAGTGAGAGACAGTGGGAGGAAAGAGGAAGGATATTGAAAAGGAAAGGAGGAAAAAGGAGTGTGATGTGATGAGATAGTTGAAAAAAATAAAATAAAAATTAAAAGATTCGAGAGTGAAAAAATGAAAAATAAAAGAGACGTCAATAATTATGTATTATTAATAAAGATAATTATCTTTATATATTTTCTATTTCAAAATTATCCTTTAACATATGTAATTATTTTATTTTTTCATAGACGTTTAAAATGTAACTGTTGTTACTATTCTTTAAACGGCTTTTACTTTTTTTCTTTCTATTTTAAAAAATACATATAGAGACTAGTAAATACATAAAAGCATATGCATCCCATGAATTGCTTCTTGCACTAATCAGAAATGTAAAAGGTTACAATCCGAAAAGCTAATCCAAAATATAATATTACATTTTTTTCAAAAAGTAAAAGAAGTGCAGAAAGCAATGTATTAGGTGTAGGAAGCAAAGAAACTCCCTAAATAGAGCTGTTAAACGGGCCAGGCCCGTTGGATAGTTAAACTTGTTCCATTGCTGGCAGCTTGAAGCATAAGCAGCAGTAACAAGTAAGCATTTTGGTCGTCTTCAATTCGAGCTGAAGGTGGAGTACCCTCATAGAATCCTTGTTTGCATTGTTTTGTCACACGCGACAGAGCATGTCCCGTTTCCTAGGAAAATCCCTTAGGACTAAGGGGCCCTTGTTTCTGCACAAAATTTTGGGAATCTCGTCCGAGTCGCATAACATCCTGGTTTTATCAAGGTATCGCCGCCACTTTTCACATTCCCTTCCCCACAATACTTCAAATTTGGTTCCAAGTACCGGGTCTCTCCAAATTCGGTTCTTTGCCTCTGAGGCCGCTGCTGCCACCACTGAACCCTCAACCTCCGATGGGCTCACGGTCCAAGGAATTCTGGCCAATAATTGGAACATTCTCGACGAAAACGACGGCGATTGGAAGAGTCATGCCACCGCCATAGCTCAATCTATTCACTTGATCAAACGCCGTTTACATGTAAAATACTTTTTTTCCTCTTAATTATTAAGCATGCTTTAGTTAATTAGTACTGATTGGTCTTTGTTTTAGTTCCAAATTTTTATTGTCTGTTTCGTAGAACTTGATCAGAAGTTTTGTGGTGGCAGTGGGAAAAATTGAAGGTGAGGTTGGATATGTTATCATTCCAGCTGAGTAAGGAAGACCTTTGGGATGATCCGGTGCGTGCAGGTAAAATAAGCCGAGAGCACGGTTCGCTCTTGGGAAAAATGAAAGAGGTAAATGCATTTGAACAAGAGTTGCTTGAGCACATTGACATGATAAAGCTTGCGCGCGAAGAGAATGATGCGGATTTGGAATCGGTGGGGACTCACTTCATCTTCTCCTAGGCATGTATTCATCAGTTTTGTTGCTATAATCTTACATTGAAAGGATTGCAATGCTTAATAATCTCATTCATGTATCGCTTTGATTGTTGCTATATTCTTACATGGAAACATCGTATTGAAATGTTAGATAATAGATAGGGCTCAACATATTACGAGGTAGATCTAATTGAGAAGAAACATGTGTCATAGTTGGAAATGCCAAAAGCTTGCTCAAGATTTGTAGAGTCAGATAGATCCTTTCTTACTAGTAGATGCTGATTTATATATTCATGCATGGAGTGTTTCCCTTTTCAGGAATCACTGAAAGCGTTGCTTAACATGAGAAGAAATGCAAAAGAGAAAGAGCTAGAGGCATTGCTTTCTGGGGAGCAAGATTCTTGTTCGTGCTACATTGAGGTCATTGCCATAGACATTTAAACGTTTCTGTTATTGCACAATTGGTACTTTAATCTTTATTCATGGCCAAGCCAGCAATCTAGGTCTAAGAACATAATGTTGGCATGCTTCACTTGAATATATTGTTACTTCATAATTTTTTCGCTTTCCAGCATTAGTAAAGCAGTGAACATGGGCTGTGGTTATGTATGTGTGTGTCTGTTGAAGCTTACTGCTTTATAATTTAATATAGGTTCAAGCTGGTGCTGGGGGTACTGAGAGCATGGACTGGGCTGCAATGGTCATGCAGATGTATAAGTCATGGGCACAGCAACGTGGATATAAAGTAACTGTAGTGGATGAAATGCCTGGTGAGATTGCAGGAATCAAGGTTCTTCTTCATACCATCCTTCATAACTCATAAGTTACTTTAAAACTATTTTGCAATTTTTCATATAAGTCTTGCATGCCTGGATGCATGACCCATGGTTACCTCCCCTAAGGTGACTGTTGTTTCTGATTTTCAAATTTTAAGTTGCCTAACTTGCATAGCATTTAAACTTCAAGCAAAATTACCATTAGGATTCCATTTCCATTTGGAGCCTCTAGTTTTGCCTTTGAATCTCATTCCCTTATATCGAAGGGAACTTCTAGTTTCTGAATATATGGGCCTATTTGTTTTTCAGCGAGCTACCATCAAAGTAGATGGTGAGTTTGCATTTGGATATGCCAAAGCAGAAATAGGAGTGCACAGGCTGGTGCGCATATCACCTTTTGACAGTAATAAGCGCCGGCATACTTCATTTGCCGCTGTGGCAGTGATTCCAATCCTTGGTGATGGATCTACCCATGTACAAATTAATGAATCTGATCTTCGAATTGAACGATTTCGTGCTGGTGGTGCTGGTGGCCAACATGTTAACACAACTGAGAGTGCTGTAAGAATAGTTCATATTCCTACAGGAGTTACTGCAACTTGTCAGAATGAAAGGTATGAAATATGTGCACTAATTCATGTATTGATTGAGTTGTGTTATTAGATTTTGAATTTGGGTATTATTGAAAACAGATCGCAGCATCAGAATAAGGCTTCAGCAATGGCTGTACTTCAGTCAAGATTAGACCAACTGGAGATGGCACGCCAGGCACAGTTCAATGCACAACATACACAATCTCTCACCGACATAACATGGGGCAGTCAGATTCGTAGTTATGTTCTCCATGTAAGTTTGAGATTGTACATGCCCCCTCCTTTTCTGGCAGGTTTTGGCAACCTTAAAATTCTAACATTAATTATAATAATAATAATCACTAATATTATTTTATCTATGATGCAGCCTTACCGTATGGTGAAAGATCTTAGAACTAACTATGAGGTTTCAGATCCTGACTCTGTCCTTGAGGGAGATCTAGACAGTTTCATCTTAAGCTATCTGTCAGCTTCTTTGGATAAAGATGATGATGCTTAAATCATTCGAATTCTCAATCTATGGCAGCATATTGTTTATTTAGTGCTGTAATGGGTATATGCTTGTGCATGTTCAGCGTCTGAGGTAAAGTCAGCCGTCCTTTCAGTTACTGCCTTTCCTCATCAAGGCTTATCATAATATAAGGAAGCCTATTTGGCTTGCTATAATATTTTTTGGGTGACAAATAAATGAATGCATACCATTGAATTTTGAATATGGAATTATGATGCTTAAAAAGCTTGATTTTATTTGGCTTGCGCAGTCAGAATAACTTCCCTATGACCTCTGATGCAGCTGACCATGATTATTGTTCTTTAAGATTCATTTATTTGCATATAGAACTCGTATAGAAGGTACGTGAGATTCGTATCCTTTTTATCTCAGGAATAAACGATGCAAATAATAATTGAGGATGGCTTGCCAAATCTGCTCTAGGAATTAGTGGATGAACTTTTTGTAATTTATTTTCAAAATCATGACTCTCAGACAAAAAGATAGCATCTAAATCTGATTAAGAGCCCATGAATATATGGATGAATTTGTTTTTCTGTTGTTATACTAATGAATCTAACGGCAAGTATCTTTTATTTGTTTATTTTTCCCCTTTAAACTGAGAAATATCCACAAAGTGGCCAAGTGGTTAGTAATCTTAAGTTAGTGGTTAAAGGGGTTTATGTGATGTCAGGAGTTTGATTTAGTGTGTCTGGGAATGTGTTGCGTTTTCTGTTTCACGCTTTTGAAGACAACATTCCATTTTACCAAGCAGTGAACATGACTGGAGGAAAATGTAACTTACGTTCAACGGGCATATAACGTGAGTACAAATAATGTGTGTTTGGATTACAGTTACAAAGTTAAGTTCAAGGACCGAAATGTCCGATAATTAAAGTGGAGGAAATCAATATTGTATAATCTCAATTGGAGAAAATTTAGAGAAGTTATTTTCGACAAAATTTTAACAAATAATCCTAAGGACAATTTTTTTTGTTCTTTTTTATGTTTAAAAAATTACGTCACAAATTTCTTTTTTCTAATACAGCCGTTGATATTGCAATCAGAAACAAACATCGTATTGAGTTCATCCATGAACAAAATGAGTAACGCATGACTACCAAATAAAGCAAAAACAAATGCCTTAAAAACATGTCAGTTAAATATTTTTTAAAAGAAAAAAAGAGAAAATGATATCACCATGAGGTTGATGGAAAGAAAAGGATGAAGCTGAAACTTTTATAAAAGAAAAAAAAAACGGGTGACATTCGTATAAAGGTTTAAACATGTGTTTACTTTTTAGTAAAAAAGAGTTATATATTGATAGTGTGAAAATTTTTACATAATTATTTAATCATAAATTATCGTGTATGATAAATTTGTTGATTTTTAAAATAATTATCTAAATAATTTAAATGATGATTTGTGATTAGATGATGTTGTAGAACTGTTTTATATTTTCAATGCATTGATGTTAAACTCTTTTGAAAATGTCTATTTTTTATTTTAATTTTATGTATTTTTTTTATCTCTACATTTAATAGAAATAGTTTGTTTTTATAAAAATGAAAAAAATATTTTCGTATTTTTAGAAACTAAAAAATAAATAAAAGCACACCGACTAGCCCATTTTAATACCAAAACAAGCCCATTTTCAACACTCCTATTGGGCCATTGAACAGCCCATTACAATGTATTGCATTTTCACAACTGTCTTGTCTTCGTTAAACCAAGAATGTTTTGTTAAGATTCTTTCCTCTCATCGAAGCCTTCAAGGCCTCTTTATCTTTAATTTATTATTGTTTATACTTCATAGCTATTTATAATTCGGTTAGATTCCGTTTTACCGTTATTGCCATCTCATGGATTTCCAGAAGAAGAGGGTTCAGTTTCTAGCCTTTGTCGCTGCCATCATTGCTCTTAGCATCACAGGTACCTACCTAACTTTTCATTGCCTATTATTCAATGTATTATATTTATGCAGTCACAATTCAATTTCCTTTTTTTCCCCCCACTTTTTGAAGCATTTGACATTCATGTTATCTAATTATAGACATTAACCAGATTCATAAATATAGCAGACATCACATGATTTAACTCCTGCATCTCTACCCTGTTTAGTTGAGTAGAAAATAAGGGAAAGAGAAAGACCACCAAAAACAAAATTCGGATCCTTTTTTTATAGTTCGAATGTTAATTACTCGTAATCTCGCACCAGGCTCGATTGAACAGTGAACAATATAATTGCTTACTTATATTCGTATTATTTTTTTGGGATCAATTAATGACTTTAATTTGGGGGAGTTTGCATAATCAGGTTCTTTTTATTTTTAGCAATATCTAAATTATTTGCAAATGTTGTTGGGTGAAGTAAGGAATCAGTTTTCTGACCATCAAATACGCTGTTTTGTTATCATTCTGGGACTACCATGATTGTTCCCATCTTGGTAACATTGCTTAGAGGAAAGTTTACATACAAAGACTTCCCAATTGATCGAGGACACAAATCTGTCTTTTCTAGAATGGATTATTTTGAGATTGTTTTGTGTATATATATTTTGTTTTTATTATGTCATCATTAAGATGACAGATTTGCCTCCACTAAAGTAATAGGGTTAAAAGATTAAAATAAGTAATTTCAGTCATTGAAGACAAAATTAATAATTAATAATTAATAATTAATATTTCAATGCATTCATGATTTGTGACACGAGTACAATTGTACATGTAATGTCAACACTTAGAACAGCCAAATCCTAATATGGCAACTTGTTCCTTCCTATAAATTTAAGAATTGAAGTACAGTTGTTTTCGTCTTTAACTGTGGAAGCCCTCCAGAAACAGTGTCTGCTTATTACTTGCATATAGTAAGGTAGCTTGTTGCTCAAGCCTCAATGCTCATAACTATGCAGCTGAAAATGTTTATTTGTATTGCTTATTATTACTCATGACAATAAACACTTATGCTGCTATTTCAGCTGAAAAATGCAGGCAGCTAGTCGGCGAGAAGGCGTCATCCCAGAGTGGAAAGTTTACATTCCTAAATTGCTTTGACATGACTTCTGGAACATTAGCATGTAGTGTGAAGGAAAGTGTGAAGTTATACTGCTACAATATTAGGGCTGCTCATGTTGAAAGAGCAAGGCATGATGCAATGAAGTCTGCCCTTGTTGATGCTTTGAAGCAGGGAATGTCACAGAGTGCTTCGGCAAAATATGCTAAGAAAGAAGGTGACAAGGCAGCAAAATTGGCTTCTCGTAAAGCCAGGCGCATTATAGGTCCCATCCTCTCTTCAGGGTGGGATTTTTTTGAAGCTGTGTACTATGGTGGTACTCTCACTGAAGGGTTCCTCAGGGGAAGTGGCACTTTGTTTGGTACTTATGCTGGAGGCTTCCTTGGGGATCAAAGGCTTGGGAGATTTGGTTACCTTGTTGGAAGTCATATGGGTAGTTGGATTGGAGGTAGAATGGGGCTAATGCTATATGATGTGGCTAATGGAGTCCATTTCTTGTTGCATTCTGTTCAATCACTTGGAAGTGAAGTTCAAAAAACTTCAGCTGACTATCAAGAAAATTAATCCTGAAGCAACTAGAAGTTCCTTCTTACGTGACACTTCTGTTTATGTTCAGCTCTAGAGGTTTGAGTGTTCTTAAATTTTGAACCTACTGTCTTTCATAGCTACGAAACATATGAAGATTCTCAACTGATAATATATATGAAAGAGATAAGTTTACACTTTACAACATTGTCATTTTCTTACATTTTGATTGGTTGTATATGTAATTTTACAATAGTGTTTATAAATTGGATTTTCTTCAACTTTTCTGCTCAGGTGTTATATATAAAAAAGCATGCTTAATTCATTTGAAAAAAAAAGGTATAAAACATTATTTTTCCTTCTTAATTTTCAAACATATAATGCATATTTCACTTCACAGATTTTCTTTTCTACATGTTATATGTCATTGCTTCTCCTTTTCTCTTCTTGGTCAACCTTCCATCATTACATTTCTTAAATTCAAATATCGGAATTCTCGGTAAGTAATTTTTCAATTAAATTGTTAAGGAAATGATAATATTTATATGTATGAGAACTTACATCGTTCCATACTCTTGAATAATAGTAAGATACAATTATATTGGAGAGAAAAAAATTGTTATGTGATGATTATGATTAATGGGTAGCATTTGACAAGAGAAACGAGTCGAGTATAGTAAAAGGGACATGTTTCTCATATAACAAGGCGAATCATGTTTTGAGTTTTATATTTCTTATGAAATGTGTTTATATTTAACAATTGACGATATCTTGAACAAAATTATTTTTTAAGAAAAATATTATGGGTAACTAAAAATAATGGTTGGATTTGGTAACTTTCTAAAATTGTTTTTTTCTCTCTCTTTATTTTACCATAGTACATTCATATTATTTTAGAACCATAACTGATAAAAAAGTCAAAAACCATAAACAATGAGCAAAGACAAAGGAAAAATGTGCGTTAGCAATCCCTTTTAAAAATACTTGTCAATATCTATAATATATACAATACTTTTATATAAAAGAAGACTTTTAATGTCGATTGATTTCGATTTTTTAGATTAGTTTTGGGGATTTAGAATTGGTTGAGAGAAAATAGGTACTTTTTAAAACAATTTTGAAACCATTTTTAGAAACTCTTTTTGTCAGCTTGTGGGCTATTCAAACATAATTACAAGATCACATGACTACACTTTGACAAATCACATAATTAAAATCACTTGCTACACATTTACAACATATACTATCATATACACATAGATATATGTTGTCATAGTCAGTTTGACAAAATCAATTCATAGAATTATACTTACATTAATTGCCACATTTACATATTTATATACCATGATAGTTTAAGTAATCAATAAAAAACAATTAAATATCTAAAACAGTCTAATTAGGGTGAGGTGGTAGCGGTTATGAATGAAGTAACTAGGTAAATAATGCCTCAAAAGACTCAAAGTAATATCCTATGTAGAAAAGGAATCTAGATTGTCAAATCTTTGCAATTTCAAAACCATAAATTTAAAAAAAACTATAACACATGATTCAAAAATATTAATTAGACAAAACTATTTAAGTTGTGAAAGAAAATTTACCTCTGCAAAAGAATCAATAATGGATACACAAGTGATGTTCATCATGTGTCTCATGACAAAATAATCACACTCATGATTGTCTCTTTATTTACGATCCTATAAATTAACACAAAAATAACCAATAAACAAAAAAAAAAAAACAAAACAAAAACTCAAAGCCGACCCTGGTCTTGATTGGAGGGGGCGATGGCGGGGTGCACATGACTAGAAGGAATCCATTCTTAAAGTATTTTACATTGTTTTCATAAATAGATTAAAATTATTGTTTCATTTTATATATTTTATTATTCAAATTAAAATATGGCATGTAATTAGACAAAATTATTCCTTTGACTGTAACATTATAGTGAGAGAAAAGAGGCTTAATTTTTAAAATTCATGGTACCAAAAAATTAAGAGCTAAAAAATACAATTTAGTGCTCTATGAATATCGTTGACTAATTTTTTATTATACAATACTTATTATCTCTTATATTAATTGATTTCTCCGCTTATTTCTCAATGATAAAAAAATTAATCTCTCCGAAAATATACATTAATTAATTGTTAAGGGTGTAATTGGAAAAAATATTAAATTGTTCAAAAACATTTATGTTGTAAAACGCCAATCAAAATAAAACAAAAATAAAGAGACCAGAAAAGAAGTTGCTAACAAAATATAAAAGTATAAAAATAAGTGGTTGGAAATAGGGTTGAATGCCCATGAAAAAACTAATCCCTACAGTTTTAAGCTGAGTTCATCTGCCCCTCCTTCATCCAACGTGCATGAAAATGGTCAACACTGTGTACAGCGCCTGCACGTTAATGCGTTCATAGATGCAAAATATTCAAACCTTTGGAAAATTGCTGTCCCTATTAGCATAGAAGTCTTTGACTATAGAGTTACAAAGTTAATTACAAGATTGCTGCTAATTGTCGTCGTTACGTATCATTTTTTCTTCCTACAACAATCCTAACTCTAATAAGACAATTTTAAACTTAATTATTTAGTTTTTTTAATAAGTAAATGATAATTTAGTAGTTTTATTGGAAACGCGAGTTGAAAAATTCGAACTTACGATCTCTACATCCTTATTTCTTTTTTCTTCTTCAATTGTTAAACCAAGTTTATATTTTTTTATTTCATTATATGATGAGAAACTAAGGGTGTTTATTTTGAGTTTCATGATTTCATCCAACTGAACCAACTTTAACTCAATCCAACGCTCACGTTACTTCATTCTCCATTTCTACATTGAAAAATGCAAACGGATCCAAACAAAACCTAATTCATTTCACAAGACTGAACTTGGTAACGCTGCGTGTTACTTTATATACGTGGTTAGTCCTTGAGACAAATCAATGAAAAAATGTAGTGGTTACGTGTCATTTGAGGTTGCGTAAGTAATTCTTGAAACGAATATGAATGAATCAGTATGCCGCCAGGGCATCATTCTCAGGAAACGTGGCTCCGTTTGGCACACGCCATCTTGTGGTTGGCACGCATCTGTCTACATAATACAAACTATCAAAGTATATTTGACTTCATTCATGGCCAACCAACATGCATGCCACAATCTTTCTCTTACTAAAGCAATAGAATTGGAATGGCACAAGCACAACCGAAAGCTAGCTATGTGAAGTCAGGAAATACAGTCAAAAGGAACAAGAATAATATTTAAGTTTTAGGATGGGTTAGTTTAGATAAACTAAAAAAAAAAGAAGGAATTTTATGATTTCTTTTTCTTACTTTTCATTTTTTAATTTCTAAAAAATATTTTTTTAGTCTTTTTTTAAAAAGTATCTAATTATTATAATATATTAAATATTCTTAATTTATAAAAACATTTTTGTTAATCAAAAAGTCATTGATTTGAGTGGCACTCAACCTCTTTAAACAAAATTTTGGATTCAAATTTTGTAACTAAAAAAATATGATTAAAAGGAAGAATCTACTAGAGATGTTTAACAGATTATTTATGAAAATTAATATTAATAAAATTAATAAATAAAATTAATAATAATAAAATTAATAAATACTCATAACCAATAACATGATAAAAAATTGTTTTTATTATATATTAAAAAAATAAAACGATATGAGTGTTTAATGTTTTGTTAATTATAATTTTTTAACAACACCCTCTTGTAGCTTTCATTTTCTTTGATGTTCTGCCCCACCTCGTGCAAAAGTGCCTTTGCGCATTCTCCTCTAGTTTCAGCGTCGAGTAACTGCATTTGGTGCTGTTACAGCGTTACTGGTATCTTATAGTGGAAAGTGGCCAATTTGGCAGCCCATAATAATAATAATAATAATAAAGGTGAACAAAAGTAACTTTTGTTGTTCATATCTCTAATTGATGCACATTCCCAAACTCTATTCCCATCCCGGACATCTAAATCTGATGTATATATATTAGGAGCCACTTCCTTCAGTGAGTCCAGCTTTCAATTTCTTAAGAGCCAGAGGTCCCAAAAACTCATGGATAGTTTTCGGAAGAATACAAGGATGATGCATGATGACTAATTAGTAACTACACATTATGTATCAAGCCATGATGAATAGTGTTGTAGCTGGTGGACATGGAAGATAGAATCTATATACATAAAAGAAAAATTACCACGACGTCAATTGTGTTATTATTATTTTTCCAATAACTTAGTTGGTGGGTTTTAATTATTTGATTAAAAAATGCTTCTTCATTCTTTGTTCAAGTAAAAAAAAAAAAAAGAAGAAAATCTCATTTGTTTATTTCGTGTAAGCTAGGAGGGCAATATGAGAGAAATCTTCAACCGTACAAGGCAAAGCGTCTAATGAAAATTACTTGCACGAAATAAAGGGAATGAAAACGTCTCATTCGCACCATTCAAATGGAGGGGGAAAAGAGAAAGGAATCAAGATTACGATAAATTAATATCTTTGCATGATATGTTGAATGTCAACATGATCAGATTCACGTATTGTCGTTATTAGTTCCCATACTGTGTCCTTACAGCTTTTGTAAAGACAAATTCTGTAGCAGTGGGAAAAAAATTGACCAGAAATGAAATAAAAAACGTAATGAAAATAGAATATCAAAGTGTTCGATATGTGCTTTTAAGTTTATTCATTTATTTTGTAATGGCATCCAGCTTAAGGCAGGGTTACTCATTTTAAGGCTGAAGGACCTAAGGAGTATTTATAAGATTTTTTTTTTAATCTTATAAAAGTTATTTGTAATGGTTTTATAAGTTTATTTTGAACTTATTTCAATAAACTTTATAATAATTAAAGTTAATAAATAAGCTCTCATTTATAAGAGTCTATTAAATCAAGGTTGAATCAAATTATCTATCCAAACACATCTTATAAAATATAGTGACCAAGTAAAAGAAAGAGTAAATAGTCATTTTCATCATTAAATTTAGTCTCTCAAAGTGAAAAAAATACGACAAATTTATGTATTTGTTCTTTTATTCATTATCGTTAATAAAAAAGCATACGTTACACATTCAAGGAAGAATTTGTCAACGCTCACACATTCAGAAATGAAAATAACTATTTACTCAAAATATATATAATTTAATATTCACATTTTCTCCTTTTTTAATTGTTACAAACATAACATTAAAAAATAAGAAAATAAACATAAATTAGAACAAACGTAATAATAAGCATAATATTAATTAATAAGTATAATTTGTCTGTTGTTCTAAAATTTCTATTGTAACAACATTAGGTAGTTACAAAATCAAGTTTACTCTCATTTTCTTTGTAAAGATTAACTTAATAGTTGTGTATTTTTGTTTGAGTCTTATATTTTGGATAAGATATTGTCTTATTAAAAATTTCAAAACAATAGACAAATTATGTTTATTAATCAATATTATGTTTATTATTATGTTTATTTTAACTTATGTTTGTTTTCTTATTTTTTTTAAGTATTTATTATAATGTTATGCTTTCAACAATAAAAAAGGAGAAGATTAAAATTAAATTACATTTTAAGTAAATAATCATTTTTATTTGTGAATATGTAGAACATTGATAAATTTGTCCCTTTAATGACTAAATAGTCAACCAAGAAGATTTTTAACTCCAAATGGTTAACATACGACTTTTTGAACTTCTGTATATAGGAAATCACCCTATCTTGTAAAGGAAATCCTTTACGTTGATTGTAGATATATTTGAAGAAGTCTCCCAGTTTAGGTCAAGGACTTTTTGGGTCTTTTTCCTATCTTCAAGGATTAATAACCTTCCTGACTTCTAAGTTTTATCTAGTGTTGATGAATAAATAGTGTACGGCTCAATTAAACTAGTAGATCGTTTTAATTACGTACTTTTTTAGGGTTTTTAATTACGTACTCAGTTCATAATAATCACATCATAAAATTATAGAATCAGCTTCACATGGAATCTTAAGCTATATATACAACAGCAAATTGGAGCGGGGGAAAACTAGACTTTATGATCTGATTTTTTTTCTTTGCATATATAGCCTATCCTTTTTTAAAATTTAATATATATGCATGTGTGTGCGCTCGTGTGTATAGACATTACAAATCTATATATATTTACCAAATATTGCATTAAAGAATTTGTTGGCATACAAAAATATATTATATCAGTACATTAAGTTTTAGCATAAATTTATACTATATATACTAATAATTTAATTTCTGTTGTACACAAAAAAAAAGGTTTAAGACAAATGTTATACTAACTAAAAGCAATCTTAATATTTAACATTTTTTATGCAATAGTAAATTAATGAGGCATCAGAAATGCCAATGAGGATTACAAGCATAGACCTGTATATCGAGTCTTGCTATGAAATTAATGTGAGCTGTTGACTGACACGGTTAGCAAATATTTAATTATGACATATATGTGTCATAAAATGAGAGAAATGCATCTTAAAAGTGTAATGACATTGTAATTTATTTTAAATTTTGACTTCTATTAAGTCAACTAATGTACAGTGGTATTTTCATGTTTATAATGAAAATGACAACCTACTCAAACTTTTGATTAGGGGCTCGACTCCTTATAATGAGTTAACCAAAAAACAACTGTGACAGTGTGAAACCAAAAGCATTTCGGAATCAAAGGTTGAGTCAAATTTCGGAACTGTAGCCCCATACCCATACTTTTACATACATATAAGAGTATCTATTATTTATTAATAGTGAGAACTAAACTGTTTACATTTCATTTCTCATGAGAAATGACTAAATTGTGAAAAGGATTACATAATAAATTATATATTTACTCTTAAAATCTTAAACTTAATTAAAATGACTCAACTTAAAAACACAAGTTTCTTACATATATAGATCATATATGTTTTCTTTAAAAAAATGTTGAGTAGGCATGAGCGGCAACTTGCAAATCATCATGATAATGTGTTCCCTTTTTGTAAGTTATTGATGAAGGGTATACTCTTGCGTCTCGATAGTTTAATTAATTTACTGCTGAATTTTCGAATGTCCAGCCTATACTTATATAGCATGCTAATCAACTACACTAAAAAAAGCCTTCTATGACTATTATAAAATACTTTTTTTAAGAATACTTAGAATGTTTTATTTTAAAAAAAAAATTAAAGTTGTGTGAAACTAATTGAGATGGAGAAAAAGAAACTAATTGTTTATGTGAATGAAAAATAATACACTCTTACATCTTTTCATCCTTTCACATGTTCATACATAAACACACAAAAAAGTTGTCAAAATTAGGAGTGATTTGAAAAGAAAAAAAAAATTGCTTATTGAATTCTAAAATGTTACTAATTAAGACGGGTCTAGTAGTGATAGAGGAGTTGGATAATATGAATGAGGTCTTAGGTGGATCCTGATTGATGCCATTATACAACCAAAAAACTTTATTGAATTCTAAACCTATTTCATAGTCTTCTTTGTTTTCTGGACCGGACATGCAACGTTTGAGATTTGATATGATTAAATACAACAGTATGTTGTTTCTATTTTCCTTTTTTATATACTTAATGTTAATTTTCCATCATATCAACATTTCTGGGTACCTACAACTTATGAAGTATAGGGTTTCTCTCAAATTCTAGTTTAGAACGTACATTGTATTTTTCACAATATACCCATATCCCTGTTGGTATTGAAAAGTTAAGTTCAAAACAACATAATTGATTTTGGTTTAAATAATACTGTATTTTTATAGGAAAAAACTATTAAAAAAGTGAGTACCTTAACATAAGATATGCATATCGCCTCTCCCTCCCTCCCCCCCTCTCTCTATATATATGTGTGTTTCATCATATGATATTTAGTGCGTGCGGGTGTATCGTTAGAACTTGTTTCCTCTCTTATATGTTTAACAAATTTTACAACAATAAAAGAAAAAAGAAAAGTATAAAAGGTGATGAGTGACATGCCGAAGAAAGATAGAGAAAAAAATATTATTATATAATTTGTTGTATAAATAACACAACTGATAAAAATAATAAACAAAAATTACGTAATCTGTCGGAGATAGAGTCTAGCGAGTAATTTTCAGTTAGTAAGAAACTAGGTTACAATCTAGATAGTTTTAATGTTCACACTTTTTTTTAATATATGTATTTTTAACACCAAATAAATTACATCATCAATATTTTATAAATTTATGAACTCTTGTTTATAAGACCTATAAACTCTCAATGATAATGTTAACAAAAATCGTAGAGCAACATATATTTGGCCGCAATAAAATAAATAAAAAAAAAAGGCAATTCCAAAGCCTGAAGTGAGTGGACCCCACAGTTGGGCTTAAATATTGATATCCTTCAATTCCTTTGGGCATTGAAAAGTGTGTGCTATCTATTTGTTTTCTTGAGACCGAGTCTCTGGCCATACCATATCAGTAATAAACCTCATAGTGTCGACATGGTTTGCGAGGAAGAATTGTTGATAGAAAAAGTGTGCTCGCTCTATGAACAAATCTCAAGCCTCGAGAGTCTCAAACCTTGCAAGAATGTCGACATGCTGTTCACCAAACTAGTCCTGACATGCATACCCCCAAGCCCAATCGATGTCACAAAGCTAAACAAAACCGTTCAAGACATTCGATCCCACCTTATAAAACTATGTGGTGAAGCCGAGGGACACTTAGAGAGCCACTACTCAACCATCCTAGGCTCATACGACAAACCCCTTAACCACCTTAATATTTTCCCCTATTATTCTAACTACCTCAAACTTGGTCACCTCGAGTTCACTATCCTTAGCCAACACTGCACCCATGTTCCCACCAAAGTTGCCTTCGTGGGCTCGGGGCCCCTTCCTCTTACCTCAATTGTGTTGGCATCGAACCACTTACCTTCCACCACTTTCCACAACTATGACATGGACCCTTTAGCCAATTCCAACGCTATGCGCTTGGTTTCCTCTGACCCTGACTTGTCCAAGCGCATGTTTTTCCACACCAACGACATATTGGAAGTGTCGAACGCTTTGAAGGAGTACGAGGTTGTTTACTTGGCAGCACTTGTGGGCATGGACAAGGAGGGGAAGAATCGAATCATTGATCACTTGGGCAAGCACATGAACCCTGGGGCACTTCTTATGCTCAGGAGTGCTCATGGGGCAAGGGCTTTTCTCTACCCTGTGGTTGAGCCTTGTGATTTTCGAGGTTTTGAGGTTCTCTCTGTGTTCCACCCCTCCGATGAGGTCATCAACTCGGTTGTCATAGCACGTAAATTATATCACTCTCTTGAGCAAGGCCTTGTTGGCTCTATGATCCTACCTAACAAGTGTTCCGAGATTCAAGCCTTCAACCCTCTCAACCATGGCAACATGATTGAGGAATTGGCCGTTGAGGAGCAACTCTTGTGAATTATTGCTTCTTTTTTTTTTTTATCTATCTCTACTCCGTCTCATGCTTTAGATGGGAGATTATTATTGGGGTCATGTGCGGTACCAACTTATTATGTAGTTTACATAATATTTCCACTTAATTGTGTCCGACTGTTTTGTATCACATCGAGTAAAGCTTAAGTGTTTTACACTGTGCTGTTATTAAATTTGCAATAAATATGAAAAGAGATCGATTATGTGTTGTAAATCGTATCTTCCTCAAGCAATTGCCATAGTGGCATGCATGCTAGCATGGTATGTTTTTTACGGTTTCTCCTCATTTTCCTGTACACTTTTTTCACTAATGTTCAATTCATTGTTCTCGTTAAGCAAGCTAGTAACGTCGTGATTGACATAAAAGGATATGGTCATGGAATTGCAACAAGAGCAGCTTAGAGTTACCTTGATTTAAAGTTTGGTTGACTTAATTTTGAATCAAAAAATGAGATTGAAATGCATATTTAAATTAATATATCTGAATCACATTAAAAGGATGGTCATGGAATAGCAACAGCAACTTTTCCTTGGTTTGGGTTAAATTTAAAGGTTAGTCGAATTAGTTTAATTTGAATCATTGAATGTGACTGAAATGTATGTGTAAATTAACCTGAATCATATGTTTATATTAGAATGTGTGTTTTTATTTGAAAGTATAATTTTTTTTAAGACCGCAAATTTTTTGAATGGGAGACAATTTTGTTTCAACTGAATAAGATTACTATAAAACAAAACTTCAGTTTCAACTATTTAATGCAACTATATTTTCAAGGTTCAAACTTCAAACTACTAAATTGGAACAAATCTACACCAACTTATTCGTGTACTTTGTAAATTTGTTTTCTAACTTTAAACCAAACAAGTGCTTAATTATACAAGATTCTTAACTAATTTTTCCTCTTTTGAATATCACAGAGCTAGCTGCCTTCGTTGCGCTTTTACTTCATTATCCCCTAAATCGCAATCATTCAAAAAGAGAAAGTCCTCCAATTCCTCTCTTGCATATTAGCAGATATTGCCTATCAAATCAAAGATTACTTTGCTTTTAAAGGATGCCTACTTATCTGCCTTTTTTTTCCTGTACTTGATCAATCAAAGTTTGTCTTTGGTGTAATACTTACATAAGCTGACGATGACATTTTCAGATACCACTTTGACATGAGAAGAGCTAAGAGAGGAAACGATATATAAGCATATATATCTTCACATCACTGTACCTGATCATTAATTAACGAGGCATATATATATATATTCCATAATTAAGATACGAATTAATGTTTTTTTTTCTTTGGGTGGGGTACGGTGGGGTGGGGGCTGGGATTACAATTTTTTTTTATGCTGGGGGGATTGAAATTTGAATTTATAATCTCATAGATTACTCAATTCATTCTGCTAGTCCAATACTATATGATGGCATACGATGTCAATGTTAATTATAAGGAAAATTGACGAAGAATAAATAGATATCCGCATAATTGGAAGGACCGAATGAACTTTTCTTGGGTACTAATCATGTATGCCTTTTGAGTTTATCAGAAGACAATTATGAAAGTTATTCTTTTTGTAACTGATTCCTTTTATCTGTTTGGTCTATTAAATAGTAGAATTAGAATATACGACCCTATGGTCGTTTAGTTGTCCATATGGACATACTTCAAAGGTGAATCTTGATGATATTTTCTCAGTTGTTGGCCCCCTTTTAACAAAAAAATCAAGCCTGCAGATGATGGCAATGTTTTATGTCAATGCTTAAAGAACACATATATACCTCTCAGGGCATCCAGATATTAGATGTGTGATTCAGATATAAGTTTTGAAGTTATTGTAAATGTTTCATTACTTCACACATATATAGTCAACCTTTGACATGACAAGGTTGTGTCAATATGTGAAATATTTTCAAAACACGAAAAATTGTATAGTTTCATTTAAATTAAAAGAGCTATTTTGTTTTATTTAAAATAAAAAGTTGCATGTATTCGTTCGTTCATTCAATTTTGTAACAAAAATAAAATAAAATCATTCAATTTGATGTGTTGTTTTCTATGTTCCATTTAAAGAGCCGTGTAGATTCACTCTAATAGATATATAATGTTTTATGCAAATTAGTTATAAACGTGTAAATCAAAGAATAAGTTCTTACATATGTAGATAAAAATTGAAATGATGTAGGCATTCATGATAGAAACAAATTAAAATAAAGGGACTCTTATTAGATACCGTGTGAAATGATATGACTAGCCATTAAATAGACACCATTTAAAATAGAATAATTCTTCATGTAATATATATATATATATATATATATATATATATATATATATATATATATATGTGTGTGTGTGTGTGTGGGGTATTAACATAAATTCATTTAAAACTGTATGTTAATATCTAACACCTTTTTTATTAGAAAAAAAAATTATTCTTTCTTTCCTTAGACCAATATAAATTAAAGGATAATTATGTAATTTAATTATTTTAAAAAAACACAAATAATCTGAAATATCTTTTTCTCTTTCCAACAAGAAGTCGTCTTCTTTCTTTTGCAAAACCATTAATTATATATCTATTATTTTAATTTTATATATATATATATATATATATATATATATATATATATATATATCTACTGACTATTGTTTTTTATAATTTTAAAAAATATACATATGAATAATTTTATAAAATATTTTATTTTATTACATATTGTTCTTAAAATATTTATTAAAGCTAGTATTATAAAATATATATATAAAAAAACAGGATTTTTTTTGTAAAGGGCCGAAAGACCACATCCTTCCAGCAAACTTTTTGTATTTACTAAATTAAAAAATATTTTTTTAAAAAGTAATAAAAAAAATTGAAAAAAAAACTGCTAGTTAGATCTAACATGGCCGAAGCCCTTTTTTTTACATTTAATCGTCCGTTATTTTTTCTTCTAATTATATATAAAAATATAATTAAATAATAATAATAAATACTGTAGTAATAATATTATAAAACATTTTCCCTTCTTCTCTTCTTCAACCTACAGGGCCGAAAGTCCATACCTATCCTACAACCCATCCTACTCAATTTTTTTCATCTTTTCATTTGTTTACGATAAAAATCAATTTTAATAAAACAATAGTGTTGCAAAAAAATAAACTTGTTACTTTTTAATAAATCTGTTACTTGTTTTTTTTAAAAAGAAATCCTTTTTTCTATTTTTGCATCCCATGTCCCTTCTAAACTGAGGGGCCGAACACCGAAGCCCATACAAAAACAACCATCAAATAGTTTTTTCCTTTTTGTTCAAGACCATATTTAAATCACCATCAACACTTTTAAGACCATATAAATCTAGCAAAAGGTGTTCAAACATCTAAATAGCAAGACCAATCATAAATAAATAGCAACCATTGAAGAAATATTATTTTCAAATCATAATTAAATGGGAACTTAGTCTTTTAAATGGAAAAATAGGACAAAGGAGGGAGACAAAAAGAATTGGAGGTTGGAGTTTTGAGATGGGGATGGGGAGTGGAAAAAATGAGGGTGACCAGAAAAAAAATTAGGGGTTGAGATTTTAAGATAGGGGTATGGGATTAGAGAAAGGTGGCTGAAAAAAAAAATGGGGGAGTGGAGTTTTGAGATCGGAGAGTGAGGCAAAGAAGAGTAGCTGGAAAAAAAATGGGGGTGAGAAAGGAAGAAAGAGGGTGGCCGAAAAAAAATAAGGAGTTCAGATTTTGAATTGGAAGAGTTGAGGAAGATGACAAATAAAAAAAAAAACAAAATTAATTTGACACCGTGGCAAGCAATTGGATTTTGTTGATCAGAACTATTTACTTTATGTTTGAATAGAGGATTTAAAATTTTTTAAGAAATTCAAATACACAATATTTTAATTGTTTTAATTTAAATTTCTTTTATTGTGTAAATATTTTGTTTTGATGAAACAATTCAATTTTTTTATTTTAATTTTCTTATTTGGATAAACTAATTCAATTTCAATGAAATTTAAATTTTTATTTTTAAATATTTATTTAAAAATTAAAATTTTAATATTAAATAAAAATAAATATTAGTAATTTTTTAAATAGTTAAATAAGGTAGAGCAAGTGGTTGTGATTGCAGAAAAGAAAGATTTACATAGTAAAGGAATTAAGTTACAAAAAAAGAATTAAAAATTAACTCAGTAAAAGACTGATTTCATAAGAGAGGTCAATGATAAAAAATAATTATTTAATGCACATCATTATTTTGCTTGGTGCCCCAAATTTTTTTATATCTATCTTTTACCCTTCTCTCCCAAATTCCACTAACAGTGGTGTCAAAGCTGGAAAACAAGGACACAATGCAGAGGAGCAGCGATGTCTAATGAAGGAAGCGATGTACGCTGGTCGTCACCACCAGACCGCGACTCATTGTGATTACTGTCGATCCCTACGCCTCACTAACTTTGTCCTCTCCACCTTTGTCGCTGACGAACCCCTCTTCGTCCCTGACCACACTCCCGTCGTCTTCCTTAACAACCCCCTCCACCACAAAACAACAACACCACACCACACTCCTCTTTCTCCTTCTCCTCCACCACCACCTTACAACCCTTTCCTTTTTGCTGCCGAAAATCACCCCCATCAGACCCCACAACTGTAAGTTGCCGCCACCAAAGTTCCCCCACATCCTCTCCAACTCAAGCCCCTTCTCCACTCATCTCTCTCAGCACACCTACTTGTCGATTGAGGTGATCGTGATTATAGAGCAACTGATAGACGCCAAGGTGTGCTGAGAGAGAGAGAGCGCTATGGAGAGTGAGCGTTTAGTATTTTGTGCAGAGTGAGAAATTTTAATTCTTTTGTTTTTGCTGAGAATTTGAAATTCTGTCAAGTTAATGTATTAAACAAAAAGATATTTTAATATGTAAGTTGAAATACTTTACTTGATTTAATTTCTCCATCCAAACATAAGGTTAGTCTTTAATTGTCAAATGAAAATCTTTTAGTGTAAAAAAAAACTTGTAGTCATCTATCCTATATGATCATTAGTATCTTTATACAATTAGTTAATGATTTTGTAGCAAAGAATGCTCCAAACTCAACTCGATTTTATAAAGGGTGAAGGAACTATAGCAAAATCGGTTGTGCCTCAAGCAGCAACATCATCTATGATGATCAATGTTTGATTCTTTTCGCTTCATTTCAATTTATTTGGAGGTACATCGATAAAAATTACAAAACAAAAATTATAAGATTGATTTAGTGATAAAAAGAGAATGATTGACTTGAAATCCCTCTGCTTATAAAAATTGACAACTAATATTTATTGATAAAAAAAATATTATAAAAATAAAATATATTTTTGTTCACTTTAAAATTCCAAAAAATTATTTTTAATCGTTCTAAAAAATTTCTTCCATTTATAGTTCCTCTAATTTTAAAAAGTCAAGGGAAGAAGATCTCCATAAAATACTTATGATCTTGTTATCAGTATAAATTATCCGTTCCGTTACCGTCTTATGTTTTAGCTGTGTTAGTGTTTTTATTTATTTATAAGGTAACCTAAGCCAGATTACTGTGTTAGTGCTTCACGTTACATTGTAAAATGTAGCCAAGACCCTACCCAACTTTAATCAAGAGTAGCATTACTGTACTGTATGTAAAATCATTTATCCCCCAAGAATTAATAATCACTAAGCTCAGTAATAATTTTTGCGAAAATGAAAGAGCAGCTAACTAGAAGAAGATCCATTCTTTTCTTTCTTTTTTTCTATTTTTCTTCAGCACGACATTGTTATAATATAATCAAAGATTCAGGAATACTGCATAACAATGGCGCATTACACTACTATAACTACAACTTTGACAAGTATATTAGCTAAACAACAGTTCAGTCTCTAAAATTTAGTATATATATCACGTGTAACAGGAATGCAATGCACATACATTGCTCCTGCAATTACGAAGGGTACAAGTTCAGATCGTTGAGGAGCACTTCCAGAGCTAAAACAACATAGGCCCTCCTATGCCGCCGCCACCGCCGCCTCTTAATCCGTCCATGACGGCAAATCGCATGTCCTCGGTAGGTTTCCAATGCCGTTTTCTCTGATTGATGAACCAATTATTGATCTGCTTTTGATCCAGACCAGTAATTTCTGATAACTTCACTTTCTCCTCCTCCTGTATCATTGATAACAAATAGGCTGGGTCTTTTGCTTAAAGAGAAATGTTAATTACCTAGTCTTTGTTATAGAGTGCAATTTGTGAGAATAACTAATTAAATCATGCGATTCCTATTCCTTATAACCACAAGAAATTCATTCAATCAATTATAAAAATGTTAAAAACAGTATTTCAAAAGACATCGCTGTAGATAGTTTAATCATTTATTTGATTTCTATGCCTATAAAATCCTTGACATTTTAGTTCCTATACATAAAACTACTCATTTTAATCTTTATACGTATACTTTTTTATTTGTTTTAATCCTGGTCTTTCAAAATTGTCGAGACTGAATTAGATTATACGTAGAAAATATAAAATGAATTAATTTTTTTATATAAGAACTAAAACGAGTATTTCTAAGTCTAAGACCTATAACATAAACATATATAGTGATCAAATAAATAATTACATTTATTAGGTTAAGTACTATTGTTTCTCTTATTTAAAATAGTACCTATGCTTGCTCAATTATAGACTAGTAGTGAGTAGTGACTTAATTTGCAAGTGCACACGACCGGTAGACAAAATTTCAGGCATCTTGTAGTTTGGTAGGTAAACGTAAGTAAACATAAAGACATGGTTCAGATGAAAAAGTACTGAAAGGGCTCCTATCAAATTTTCTAACACCATGTCCCCAAACTCATCATTTCATTTCACCCCTATTTTCTGTAGCAAGCATAGTTGAGCCCATCCTACCACACAACCATAAGTCCTAATGTACGATAAAAAGGGGGGAAAATACTGTAAATGAAGATCAATAATTTGCTCACGCACACAAATTAATCTGGACTAATTGAAGGTAAAGAGGAACATAATTTTCGTTTAGACATAAATATGTTACATTAGTGTGCTTTATGCATGATATTAAATGCAATTACCGTAGGATAAGGCCATCTATGATGGGTGTTCCACCAGCCCATGAGTGCCATCCTTGCATCCTTTGGTAGCTTACCCTTTTTTCTTCGTTTCAGAAATTCCTTTCTCAAACCGCTAAAATGGCCACTGTATTTGCGAAGGAGCATCTCTTTAAGCCTTTGATCACTTGGACAAGTTACTGAAGATACATTATCTTCAAATGCTTCCATCTCCCCACAACTTAATTCCTCTTCTGATGCCCCACTAGCTACCTCGTCTGACAAAAATACAAAGCAAAAGGAAACTCTAATATATATGCCAAAAAGGATGCTAACACAAAATTAGATTTCCACTGATTCACAACACATACATAACATACAAGTACGAAGTATTTGTCGAGAACAGTGTATATGCTCCAAGGTTATTTTTTTTAATTATTAAGGAGCTTAATTAATTGGAGGGAAATTTCATACATATACAGACAAACTTGCTATTTTCCTCAACTCAAGTACAGGGATGGCATGTAGTACAGAAGAACGTATTGTTGAAGTAAAGGCAAGGCTTGAGGTGAAAGAGATGACCATGTACGTCTAAAAGTTTAGCTGTAGTAACTATCGTATACAGGGAAATTATAAACCCTATTATTATTACATGCTAAAGTCAGGCTTTAACATTTTTTTTCTCCTTTTGTTACTTCCTCATAGCATCATGACAATATTGGACTAAGATGGTTCTCAATATATGTTTTTAACTATAGGGATCTATATATGTTTTCTTAGGACTGACTCTCCGCTAGGATACAATTGATATTGAGAGAATATCTAATGTAATTATTTTCACACCTAATTTATCATATAATACCCTTGGATCCAGTATTGGATAAACTACTCTATAAATACTTATGACAAAATAAAATGAATTAAGTTTTTCTTATAATTAAATTAGAATCAATTTGTGTACTATATTTTTATAACGAACTCAATCTTATAGATCACACCATAAGGTTCCTTTTAATAATATTCTTGGTATTCTTTTACTTTCCAGGAGACTAGCAACCATGTAATATACTCTTGTTAATATATCTAACTAATAATCTTCTTTACATCTAACCACTTTAATAGATTTCCTATATTTTTTCTTTGACAAGCATCCCATCAATATTTTCTCGTGTATTTTGTCCTATCATGTGTAGTCATATATCCATTTTCATGTATTCATTTTTTTTTACTATTTCTACCTTTTCATTTATTGGTCCCTTCAAAGCCCAAGTTTACTGCCTTATAAAATATAGTTGCTGATATTTTATTTGTGGTATGATACAATTAACTTTTCTTTAAACTTAGAAAATACTTTGCAATAACAACAAATCCTTAATGTTGTTTTCCATTTTGATCACCCAACTTAAGTGACATCTTAAATAACTTCTTTATCATTTTCTTTGCAATGCATATATACTTCATCTATTCCTACTCAAGTAAAAATCCTTTGATTCAATGTTTGTGTCCAAAACTCAAGTTTGGAGTTAACTTCTTGCCTTATTTCCTCAATCAGAATTCTATTATAGGTAAAAAGCATGCATTTATAGATTTTTTTTATATCCCAAGGAAACATATCTAATACTATCTATGGTTCAGCCCTAAGTAACACAAAAATATATACCCTTGTAGAAAAGTCTTTATTGTTTGCGCTTAGAATTCTCAAATTAATACATACTCCATCACACATGTCTTATAAACCTCGAACTTAAGGGTTTCTTTTACCACTCCAAATTGAATTCTACTATAGTAAGCTACATTTTGTTTGTCTTCTTGAATTTCTAATACTTTCACATTACAGGGTTTTTTTTTGTCAGCTTATATATCTTGCATTTTTCGTTCTTTCTTCTAGATCTCGGTAAAATACCACAAAAACTATCGTATCCAATTCACAACTTTTCTCATCTCATTTTCAACCTTCCAATACCTTATCCAATTTCTAACATTATTGCACTCGTGTCATGTAGACATTAAAACCCTTCATATTGTTTCTTACTTTTTACTTTTTTCTTTTTAAGACTTTCAATTAACCACCAAGATATCTTGTCTCTCAATCTAAAATCTTTTAATTCGTGAAGACTGTTTTAGCAATTTTCCCTAACTCCTTAAATATCTAATCTTAAATGAAATTCTAGCTTAAGATCTCCAGAACCAAAATTAATGTCTCACTAAGAAGATATTATCTATTTAGATTGATGCCTATGGGTTGTGTAAAGTCTTAAATAAAACTCGTCTAAAACTTTTTCTCAAATCAAAACTTAATAAATGTACTATTTATATAAAACTTTTTACATCATTATCTTTTCTCTTAATTAAATACTGATCCTTATACTTATACAATTTTTATATTTTAATTTCTATATTTAAAAATTATTTTTTTAATTGTTACACATATACTTTTTAACTCGTTTCAGTCTCTATAATATACACTCTCTAATCCATTTTGGTCATCACAATTTTGGACACCGAAACTAAAATAATTTTAAAAGTAATGCATGTATAAACTAAAACGAATTACTTGTAAGTGTCTGAAGTAAAATGTAAAATTTTTGTAAGCATAGAGGTTAAATAAGTAATTAAATTTTGTTCTTTTATCTCTTTCAATCACATCAATTACCGTTAATGCTGTATAGCCATGTTAGCTGCCTTTCAAACACTTTTGTAATAGTTTCAGCACTCTGGTGCATTTAATATAATATATTCATTGCTGGAAAAAAAATCACATCGATATTCATATGCTTAAAAGATTATATAAATAGAATTACTCTTAAATTTAATAGGAGAGAAGCGGGGGTGGATGCTCAAATTAAATATTTCTGAATCTGCTATATCTTTAGCGTACAAAAAGGGGCCATCTATGGTCAGAATTCAGAAAAAAAAAAAAAAAAAAAAAGTAATAACAAAGAAAGATAATGGGGTCATGTTCAGAATTTATATATCAGAGTATTAATCTAAAACCAAAAAAATATATAATAGAGTATTAAGTAATTGAGAAAAAAGCTGCGCTAGCTCCTTGTTAGTTTTTAGAAGCTGAGTTTCATATAAAGACTAACTTCACTAGTCACTGATAATATATAGCAGGCATACACCACGAAGGAATAAACGTGAAATACAGTATGTACCGGAGCGGTTGTTGTTATCCGATGACTTTGTTAGTGTTTCATTACAAAGGTTGCTGAGTTGTGATTCCATGTCACCCAAAAACAAAGTCGCTTCGTTGAAGGGCCTGGACAACTCCTCCTTGTATCTATGAAGAACTTGGCAGAATGTTTCCTTTCAGGTAACAACAACCACAATTTAAATCTTTCAGAAACACCACAAAAATTCCTAGATGACTCACATATATGTAACTATATCTATATTTAGGAAAAAGAAGAGTAAATTCCTAGATGACTCACATATATTTAACCATAATAAATAAACTGTCACTGCGATTTCACCATTTTCTTTCAATCTCTAGCTATTATTTGGAAACAAAAGCGAAATATAAGTAGCCGAAAAAGTAAAAGAGAAATTTAGAAACATACATACCATGAAGTGGTCAAGTTCAGGGCCCTCCCCTATCTCACGGCGAGCATTCATGCGGTGGCTTTCTCGGCCTATTTCTTCAAGAAGGCATGCCAGTTCTGGCGGTGCTCCAACCTTAGCTTTCAAAGCAATTTCCACCATTTGGTATTCAATTGTTCATATATATATAATTAGGCAAAGAAAACTAATTCTATAAAGTATGTAGCTATGTATGACCTTTTGGCATTCAATATATGCAGAGAGTAAATCTGGATAAAGAGGGTGATTGGCGATCTGGATCTTGATTATCCGATCCGACATATCTGATGATGAGTCGGTTACATTATTATTCTCTTGAGGTTGAGGAGCTTCTAGCTGCAGGTAACAATTAGCCGTTGATTCAAGACGCATCTCAGAAGTGGTAGCGTTCCCAACTCTAACCACATCCAAAAGAGGTTTCAACCTGTAAACTGCTTCCATCACTTCCTCAACTCAACTACTGGGGTCCAAGCAAGTAAGTTTTAGGACAATATCCTAAGCAAATAAATAAAATATGTATATCTAATTCTAATATATAGTACGACCTATATAGTATATATGTAGCTTTCTTATTAATTAGTACTTAAGCGTGTTTTGTAAGGGGCAATGTTAATGTTAATTTATTTACTAAAACGAAGTTTCCTTTGAAGGTGTGCGTTAATACGAAATTACAGATGAAAATGACAGAGGAAGCAAAGGGAGATGGAATTAATTGGAGCATGAAGGTACCTGCACAAACCCAAAGACTTTTTCTTTTCCAAGAAAGACCTGGCTGGGGAAAGGAACAAAAGAAAGAAAAAGGAAGGTGAGAGAGTGTGGGAATCTGTAAGAAGTGAGTGTGTGAAGTGTGAACACTGAACAGTGAACAAGTGTGGGAAGTCAAGTCATGTAAGTAGGTGGTGTCAGTGTAGGTCGTACGTATGTGTAGAACACTGTCTCAGTGACTGAGTGAGATTCTCACTGGAGAAAATCGCTCACTGCAACGTAACCTTCTTTCATTGGCCAGCTTTAATACGTGGGTCCCTACAATTACAAACGAGGAAAATGAATTCACAAAGTTTGGCTGCCACCCACACTTATTAATCTTCAAATTTTGCTTCATTTTCATCTTTACCAACAACTAAATTTAAAAAGATATATACTCTTTATTTTTTTAGGAAATTAAAAAAATACTTTAATACTTTAAGATAAGCTAAATCAAACGTACGTACACTGAATGGGTTAAAAAGCTATCTTTTATTTGTACTTAAAAGTTTGCTTTTAGTTTAATTTAAGCTACTTTTAGTTATTTTGAGGTTAAATATTATTTTTGAAGTTTTCATTTTGTAATTTTTTTACTAGTATGAATGACTTTGGTTAATAGTATGTTTGATTTAGAAAAGTAAGATGAAATAAAAGAAAAGATAGATTTTTTTCTTTTCAGTTGTGTAGTTTTTTAGTTAATAGAAAATGAAATAATATATATATATATATATATATATATATATATATATATATATATAATGATATAAATGATATTTTGTCTCTATATATATAAAAAAATAACTTTTTCCTCCTTTTTCATTCAAATTTGGAGGAAAGGTGTCCCTTAATGAGACCCACATACGTGTATTCTTTTTTTTTTTCCTTTGTTAGACAATTCCAAATGATTAAAGGATTTATATTTTTATTGTTTTCCATCAATCCACGATCGATCCTTCTCTCTTTAACTAAATCAAACAAACCTTAAGTCTATAAAGTAAAATGAAAAACGAACATTGAAGTTGAAGCTGTAATGCTTTTATTAAGTGCTTGTTTGGTCCTTCTTAAACGTGGTTTTGTTTTATACTAATATGTTTAGCAATTTATGGAAATTTAAGTTAGGGCTTTGAAACGTAGACTGAAATGGATGTTTTTGCATCTCATGGATGCAAGTTCCTATGAGATAAAAGATAATATTTCACATTTCATGATAATTGATTTCAACATGTGTCCCTCGGGATTTTGAGTTTTAACACGAAAACGACAAAGGTTACATATATTTACAATGAATATAACTTACTGAAAATCGTTAAGGCTGCACTCGTTTGTGGAGAAAAAAAGAAGAAAAAAAATACTAAAATGATGTAGGACTCGCACTTCTATATTCAACTTTAATTTAAAATTTTCATTTCAATTCACTTCCTTTTCACTCTATCAAATGGAGCCTAAAATTTGTGATTAACTATTAAGTGATTTACAAAATAATAGTATTTTTTTGTTCAATAGGTACGTATTTGCATATAATTAGCGATATCTTGAAATTCCCGAAAGCTAATATCAAAGGAAAAATTGTCTGATAAGAATAGTTATCCGTTTTGAAAGCATGCTAATCACTTTGAACTTGAGTTAAGAGCTTCAGGAGACGGCTTCGGTGTTAATTATAGATATATATATTCAGTGAACGCAAAGCTCAATTATATGTTTACTTGGGATATTAAAAAGGATGGTGGAGTACAAAGATTCTAAAGAGGCGCCTAATAAATTCAAAGCAACGACAAAGAGTTCCCCACTTTCTAGAAAACAATTGTGATTTTTTCGTGATACAGTAATGCAAAGCCATACGCATGCCAGTCTATTATTTTCCCTCGTTTTCCACTTTGTCGATCAAAGGTTGTTACTTCTTGCACTTCTCAGGTTGTTTTCTGCATTTTCTCCATAATTTTTTTTTTACCTTTCAAATTAGTTATTTCAAAAGTTAAAAAAGGAGTGCATTTTGTGTAATTTTATATTCTTGATTGGTCATTAAAAATAATAAAAGGGAGTGCATGAAGCAACTGAGAGATGCAGAAAGCAATAACCGTCCATCAACTTCTCAACTGCGCTTTGGGCTGGATAGATCGGGCCCAACGTGTAAAGAGAAATGAAAGTTAAAAGTTAAAACAAACAATCCCGATCCTTCCCCATTTCTCTTCTAAAGAGAATACATGTGAGAGGAAAAAATATGTTGGTAATCGCGAAAAAATTTCATACAAAGACTATTCTTGAAGAGAATAACTAATCAATTTAGAGTGTATTTACTTAAACTATGGAAAATTATTATGGTAATTTTTTAGAGATTTATTTTTCCACAACTTTCTCTTTTCATCAGAAAAAAACATTGATTTTTAATTTTTATTTTTTAAAAGATATCAAAAGATAAACAGAATTTAAATTAAAAATGCTTTCTTCTCAAAAAGGAAAATAGAAATAAGAAGACCCTATATGTTAAATGCTTAATAATACGCAAACAAACTTAAAACATTGAAATTAGTTTTCAAAAATCAAGATTTTAAATCAGTTGCAAATATAATTCAAATAGACACTATTTATCAGCACTAAGTTTTTGAAGACGTGGGTGGGTCCTAAGCCTAGTGAAAATTTGGAAATGAGACAACTCTTGCAGGATGAACAGTTGCTATTAGGTCCCTATTTATGGACTTTACAGACATCTTTTCAGTAATTTGTTTTGGGTAGGCATCCCTTGTTTATGAGGTATACTGAGTAGGTCGCCTCCACTTAGTTTCCTTGAATACATTATATTATTTTGTTTATTTGGTGTGTATATTCATATATGTTTGAATTAACATTGCAAGGATAATGAGATTTGGTTCAACTTTGAATCACTCTATTATCATTGAATTAATTTGAGCACTCGTCTCCTACGCGTGAATTTTATAAAATTCCAAGCAAAAAGATAAAATGTATATATATTTAAAATTGAATTTTTATCATTAAGGTTTATGTGACTTAAATATAAAGTGAAAAATTATATTTTACTAGATGAAGCTTATTTGAATGGATGCATTAAAAATCATTTTTGTTTTAATTTTCAAGATAACTTATTTATTATAGTTGGTCGTAATTTTCACTATAAATAGAGAAAAAAATTAGTGGAAAAACAAAGAGTGTGAGAGAAAAGTGTGTTTATACTTATCATTTATTAGAATCATTAATGTGATACTCGGATTAGAGTAATACACTATTTATGATGAATTAAATTCTTGTAATTATTTTTGTAATAAAAAAACTACTTTTAAGACCGTTTCATGAAAGTAGGTAAGAGGTGTTCAACCACGATATTTGTTATTATTTTTTTTATCTTTTAAAATTGTGAATAATTTTTGTTTGTGGGAACATTAATTACCCAATAAATCCTTCAACAAAACCAAGCCAAATAATGCTGAAGTAATTTTTTGTTGTCTCTGCTAAACGTGAAGAGAGAATAAAGACGTCTATGGATGATTAGGTTCCAAACCCGCACTATAACTACTGACTTGAATTCAAGTCGTCGATAGAAATAATTAACAAATAGCAATTTGTATTACTAATGTTCAGAAGATTGAACTAATGTCAAATGAATTTATAAAATATTAAATTAATAATTTAGTTTAAAAAAATCAAGCTGTTAAATTTTAAGTTAAAAAATCTATGTACATGTTATATTTTTCTTTATGTTATGATAATCACATAAGAAATTTTAAAAAAAAATACCCTAAAGTTAATAAAAAAATTATATTTTTTCATCAATGAAGGAAAAATAACAACAAAAACAAAATTAAAGCCTAACAAAGGAGATGTCTAAAGTACCAGCAAAACAACAAGAAGATAGTTGATCGTGAGGAAGACAGACATTCCAAACTTTACAAAGATCATGAGAAGAAGCTTTTTCTTTAGCCAACTAATCGGCACATTAATTGACTTCTCTACAAGTATATTGAAAGGAGATATTCTTGTCCCTAACTGCCATATCCTTTATGCAGCTAACAAGAGAGCATGGTAAGGAAAAAACTAATTATATTTAACTGTATATGTAAACAATTTAATTAGTGTAAGAGGAATATGTTCTAAGTTTGTATTAATTTGCAATAAATAATTAACAAATTCGATAAATTATTTATAATTTTAACCTCATAAAAGTATTAATTAGTTTGAAAAGATACTTATTATATAATTATTTATATTCTAGAATCTCAAACACTAGCTATCATAGTAATAACTTTATATGGTATTTAGTAAGGAAAATGTTTCCTTTTTACTGTGTTTTTTATTCTATTCACAAAACAAGATTTGCCAAAATAGACATTATAGTTGCTTAATTAAAATGTTTAACTCAAATTTCGAATTATAACCACATTAGTCTCTTTTTTTAAAAAAAAAATTGAACAGTTTAAGAGGTAAGTGATGTAACTATCTTTAAATTAAATATTACAAAAATATTACTTTAAGGATAACCAATCAACGGCATATGCCAAACTAAGTATATATATCCATAAATATGTCAGTTACATAAACAACCATCATTTAAATTTATTAAAAATAAAATTAGAATAAACTTGTATATTTTTTCATGAAAAATTAAATAACTCAACCTTATTGATCTTTATTCTTGTTATAAGTAGATATTTTAAATTTTAGTTTGATTTCAATTTATTCTTAAATTTTATTTTAATTTATAAACAGTTAAATTAATTTTAATTTTATCTCAGTCTATCTTTAAACCTTTTTTATTTGCAAAAATAGACTTCTTCAATTTTAATTTTGCTCTAGTTAATCTTTCAACTTTATTTATATTACAAATGTTTTTTTTTCTTGAATTAACTTTACTTGTATATTATAATGTATATGCTTAAGACTCCATATGAGTTGATAATTAGAAAGAAATCAAGTTTGAAGCATTGAACCAAGCAACCTTGAGGAAATAGTCAAAGGGGCTAGTGGGCTAGCAGTTGTCAGCTTCATGGCCATGGCCAGCAATGGGTCCTTTGGTAATGCAGCTACTTGGGCGTGCCCAACACCATTTGCATCCTACAAGGAGTTAAGGATAGAAGGTCACATTTAATAGTTGGATTTATTTGAAACTGACCCAAGAAAACTTTAAATATTAAATTGCATTTTCCTTTTTATATTAAGGTAAACGTGTAGGGTCAATTGTAAAATGCCTTATCTCATTCTATCAATTGTTTGTCACGATTTATTCCTATCTTTTGGACTCTAACAGGAATTATTGGACAAGCCCAATAAAAATACTTTTAATAGAACAAATTAATTGCTGGACTCCGAAAATAGAACTACAGAGTGCGGACAAGCCTAAAAGTTAGATGTTTAGGTTAAGGTACCGTTCGGTTGAGGAAAATAAAGATGAGAACTTTAAATTAAAATACAAGATAAAAATGTCAGTTTTGTCTTATTTTATTATTCATGTTTTATTTTTTCGTTCTCTATTCCCGCAAATGAACGGAATTTAAGTAAACTTTATGATTAATGTATGGATCGTGCCACTAGACCAGCTATCTCTAACACCTAAAAATAAAAACATAGGAATCACAATGAAAACCCACTATGGCCCACAAACTATTCAAGGGTTTGAGTGTTTTCTATTAGGCCATTTTAGCCTGGTTACAATCATTATATACTAAAAAAAACAAATGCCAATTAAATTAAATATTCATCAAATGACAAACTTTGAGAATTCAGCAAGATACTCGAACTTCTTAATCCAAGGCATCTCTTCCTCCCCAAACCAAAAAAATACTGGCTACGCAATTATTTTTCATGGGCATTGAAAAATTTCATTAGAACCAGGAAAATTACACAGCCTTCCATTAGTTAGAATTTTATATGGTCAGACTTTGCGTCGCAGCAACTTATGCTTCTCCCATTATACATACATGAAGTTCTTAAATGCTGATAACATGAAGCAAAGAAGGGAGGGGATGCAACCATGCAAGCATGTTTGGAATAAATTGAAAGAGGTAAGAAACAAATTCTTCACTTCTTGTATCAACTTTTTGGCTTCTAAATTTGATGGAAAATCCTACATAACCAACAAAAACGAAAGTACTGATTAATGTATGGCAGGTAAGTCAGACCCTTCACTTAATTATTGTGGCTGCAAAAGAATCCACATGGATCCAGTGAAGGAAAGAGAATGGGAAAAGGTGGGAAGCTTATGATATCTCACACATCATTATAGTGCCATGTGAGCTACCCCATTTTTTTTTTCGGAAACATTCTGAACTGTTACTGCCAAATTCAACTATGACAAAAGCACAGTACAAGGGAAATGCCCTATGGGCACCAATCACCAGTTTAGAAAAGACAGCAAGTAAATAACATAATTTTTAATTTTTGTATATGGTGACTATGAATGAAGTTTAAAGCTACTAACTTGTACAAAATATTCAGACTTCTCACCACTAGGTAGGTTGATTTTAATGGGTAAAGAACATTAAGTTAATACTCAACAGAGATAATATACGTTCCGAATCATTTCATTATTTAACAGAATCCAACTAGGACAAAAAAATTCACACAGGAACTGCTCAAAATGGTTCCAATCACCCATTTAGATATAATGAGGATGATTTTAACAAAGATAAGTCCCCATTTAGTGCACTGAGTCCTTGAATGCAAAACAAAACCATGTAATTCTGATAAAGAATCAACTGTGGACCAAACAAGAATTTTTCATCTAGCCTGAATGTCTCTGACAGCAACGTATCCAAGTAATCTGCATCCAGCTTAAAAGGCAGAAACAGGAAAAACAGAAAGTGAAAATGGCAGGTTATGCACAAAAATCAAAATATAGTCCCTGAATAAAATGCAATACCTATGTGGTGCTAGTTAAATTTTGAAATAGGTCCAACTCTAAGAAGGTTGAAGATTGCTTTTATACATACACAAAAAGAGGCAGATGAGAATCGAAGTGAATGAAGTCTTTGTGAGCAAAGCTCCTCACAAGCTGGACAAAAGTCATTCCAAAGGAGCTTTGAATGTGAAGATGTGAATTTAGGTTTAATTCAATTTCTAAAAACTAACTAACTCAAGGATGAGAGTTGTCCCTCACTTATATATCCTAACTTAGACTTTATTTTTGGTAGATGTGAGACTTGAATTTTTCCCATTAATAATTTCTTCTTAACAAATAAGATGCTTATATTTTTAAAAGTTTTTTCATTAAGAGTGTTTAACTCGGCTTCTCTTTTTTTTTAAGAAGAAAAACAAAAAATAAACTGGACCAAATATTACTAAAAAGTAGGATATCTTAGGGATGCTTATAAAATTTTTGAATTATAGTTATTTACTGTGAGACATTTTTTATTATGTTAAACAATTTTAATCTCCTTTTATGTTTTAAATTATGTTTGTTTGTATTTTTTTTTATCGTTTATACAATTTATGTTTACAAAAAAAAATCTTTTTTATACATGTATATTTTTAAAAAATATATATTAACATACTTGTATCTTATTTTTTAGAAAAATCTTGTATCCCTGGCCGTTCCCATATCCAATATTAATACAGTGCCCGTATCCATGCAACACAGTCCATATATAAGAACTTGTATATGTAACAACTGGGCACGAGATTAGATATCTAGATGGACAATTGGGTTATGGTCCAATCAGTGTAAATTGAAATACGAAAATAGAAAAAGAATAGCAGTAAATATAATGGTAAAAAAAGGGAATCCGGGGAAAATGACCGGAGCAAGAGTCGTGGATGATTGGAGTTAGTTGAATAGTGGAGGGGTGGTCTTGTCAACATGATTGCAACTATGTTTTTCTTTTCTTTTCTTTTCTTTTCAAGAGTTTGAGTGAAACACTCCTCATGCGGTCTCGTTGTGGCCTTTTCTTTTAGTTTATGATGTTCACTCACCCACTCAACCTCAATCTTAAAAACTCACAATGATTCACTCAATCAATCACTCCTCACTCATGACTCACCCCCTCTTTGCTTCCTTCACTGCCACCACTATCACCCACCAAAATATAATTTTATATTATTGCCAACCATTTTCTTATATTATATTTGGATTTTTTTTTAAACCCTTTTTACTTACAAGTTACGTAAGAATTGAAGAACAATTCTAACAACTAAGTATTAGTCTGCATTCAAGTTTACAAAATTAAAATTATTTTTTACTTAAAAATAAACAATTTATTAAAAGTATTATTATTTTATAAGTTGTATTTTTAATCCTTCATCTATTATCAGTTGAAAACGTCAAATTAATTAACAAAAAATTAAAAGTTTAGTTTACCAAAAAAAAATATACATGATTATTTTATTGGACTTGACAAGTCTTTGAAGTATCAAAGTCATTAGGTCATCAATCAACATAAACTAAAAAAAGAGTTAGAAAAAAATAAAGAATATTAACCAGACACAATTTACATTAGGATTAAAAGTAAAAGATTTAAAACTTTTAGAAATAAAAAAGAAAATGAGATTTGGTAAAGAAGGAGTGAAAAGTGATAAAAAAAATGTGAAAAAATGAAAATGAATGGATAGAAAACATAAAGTTAAGTTATTTGATTGAGATAAAAAAAAAGGTAAAAAAGATAAAAAATAAAATAAAAAAATAAGTAAATAAAAAAAATTAAACAAATATTCATTTTACTCCCATAAAAATAACATGTTTTCTCAGTGGAGTTTTTTTTTTACAAATTATGAACATATAATTGATTTAATGAGGCGCAGTGTGTATTGTATGTATCTATCCGTAGACGTGGCAGACAGATGAGACAAGTGACAGTGTGGCCCAATTTCAACGTTAGAAGACAGAGCGACAGCGTCCCGCGGGAAGCACGGGCGAATTTTTCTGTTGTGAACTGTGCCCGACTCACCCGCCCGCTTCCTCTTCAAATCCTTCCTACCCTGAAAACCTATCTAAATATACAAATCATGTCTCCAACTCTATCTTTTAACAAACACTTCTTCTTTTTTTATTTTGTTATAAACAATATAAAATTACACAATCCATTAAATTTGTCAGTTTTAATTCATCTTCACTTTAATTCAAAATATTTATTTACTTTTTTCAATAATTATTTTTTTCTAATATAATTTCTTCTTTTAATACATTTTTTTATCTGTAAAATTTGAATTTAAATTCTTATTTAAAGTGATCAAATTCAATTTCATTCGAATAACAATAAATTTATATACTAATTAACACATTAGTGCCACCACGTGTTGTTTCAACTGTTTTAGTTGACATGACGCTTTTGTATGCTAAGTACATGGAGCACTTCTTTATCTTTTTTAACTGTAACAGTTTAATAACTGTACCTTATAGGCCGGATTTTGAGTATTTTCGGAAGCTATTCATCCACGTTGTGCCCAGAATGCACCCATATATTGATCGATGCATTGTAAGTGATGAGGATGAGAGCATGTGCTAAAGTTAAATTATTTTTAAAATTTGTGAAATTTAATTAACACATAAATGTGTCTCTTTTCTATAAACTAAAAAATCATGTATATTTCCTCTTTTCGAATACAATTAAAACCTACTGGATCCAAATTCTATATGTTACACTTTATGCCCCAAACTTGTTTGTCGCTTTATATCTTAAGTCTTTTCACGTTACTTTTTGACATGAGAGGTCATGTTCAATGAATCCATGCTCTTGAATATTTAATTTGCTCATGTATAGAGAATCCTCATAACTTAACACCATTAGGAGGAAATTATCTTATTAACCATTATCATCATACAAAAATCTTCCCATTTCATGGGAAGAAGACAGGATTACACTGTAAAGCGAAAATCAAAATATTATACAGATAACGATTGATTCAGGAAATTGATAACCACTCAAGTACGTAGGGATAATGTCCGAAATTTACATAAACCTTATTTTCTTGGCCACCTCAATGTTTTACCTGAGGGTGTCCACTAGCAGGTCCTCCGAGGGTTAAAACCAACCCTTGAAGGTCACTATTGATTTTATTCTCCTTGGAAACAACACTTGGAGTGCCTCGAATGATTGGAAATGGTAATGCAACTGGCGTTTGCCATGAACCATGGCATGGCTCTGCATGCAAACGAATAGGTGCTTGTTGGGAAGCCGTTAAATTACCCACATGATTGGAGTTCAAATATGCTTGAGAGGAAAAAGGAAAAGAACTTGTTAGAGAACACTTTGGTTCGACACTGCCCCCTTTTGAGACAACTCCTGCTGCTCCCTGATGCAACTTTTGTTTGTTACTTAAACTGGTTACAACATACTATAAATTATATTGATCATAATGTGACATGTTAAAGCACCAAAGTTTAGAAGCTTACAGGTGAAAATATGACCCCCCTGAAAATCCTTCCATTCACAGCTGCAGGAGAGAGCGAAACTGAGTCAAAGGGTCCATCAACTCTCCCCCGAACTTCAGCACCAATCTTGTATTAAAAATCATGAGTGAAAAGAATGAGCAAGTTTTCAAATAATAAGAAATTATTGCATGATCATGTACCACCATGGCCACGATCAATCTCTGCGTGACACATAATAAATCTTATTAACTATTTCTCTTAAACTAAAAAACTCGGCTATGTGTCAGGTGATGATAGAGTGGAATTCTAAAACTATTGAGGTAAAGATTCACCAGGTGTTGAATTGGTCCTCGCCCCATGGATTTCTGCTCTGCAGCCTGAAGTTGAGCTCTTTTTCTATCCTCACGAACATAAAGGCAATGTTCTTGTTTTAGTTGATGTTGTAGGAAATGAACATTCTTCAAAGTTCTCTTATAATTTGAGCCATTGTTGTATTGGCAAGTGGATGGAAACAATGTCTTTGCTTTTTGACTTGGGGTCTGTTCTTGATCGGATTGACATGGAAATGAATGAAGGGACAATGTAAGAAAGTTTTCTTCTTGTTCTGATTCAACATCGCACACCTTTGCAGCAGCAATTCTCCTCCTCTTCTGTCGTGAAGTATCTACACATAATCATTTATACTCAGTCAACCAACCCTTTTGGAGTCTCCATTTACACCTAAAGAAGCATAACTTCTCAATAAACACTTACAGGAATACCTACTAAGAAGTTTATCCAAATAAGGCATAAAACTCAACCCACCTGAATCAAAGTGATAAGGTGGCAATTTTTCTGATGCAACTTCATAAGCTCCTTTGCCAAAAGCTTCCACGTTATTCCTCACGAGTAAAGTTTTCTGCTTCAAAAATCACTGTCAGTTCTACTTTTGGTGAAAACAAACAAGGTAATTGATAATGTGGCATTGCTACATGAACTTCTGTACCGAGTTGGCATCTGCTTCTCCTGGGATAATCTTCTTTTCTTGATTCCAATAAGTTCCAAAAGGTTTGCACATGGGAATGTAGTAAACTCCATTTAAATGCTCTGCTCCAACCTGCAACACTAACAATTCATTGAGAGGACGTTCATCTTCACCACACCTGCAAACAGAAAAATAAAAACTGCATGAGATAGAAGAGCATTGTAACATTGGTTAGGAATACTAAATTCGTAGATAGGATCCTACCCGCCATATATTGCAATATCCATGCCAGCAGCAACAGCTGTATGAGAAAATCGCCCTTGTGGCTGGTGAAAACGTATATCAAGTTGAGTCCATGAAAAATTGCATATATCAAAGATCCAAACGTCATTATAGTAACGTTTATCTCCAACTCCTCCAATGATATAGACCTGTACATTTACATCATGCACAATTAATATACCTCTAATACTTTCTTAATAAAAATGACTAACAAAGAAACTGAGCATCTTAATATGGCTCTATTTAATAAGCTAAAAATCCATGAATGCCCTGACAAACTTGACTATTAAATACATTAGAAGAGCTACATATAAATTTAGTATGGAGTTTAATTTTTATGTGACAACGTAAAAATTTTTACAATGTGAATCAATAAGAAATCATTGCTGAAATGAGTTTTAAAGTAGTTTGTAATTGGATGGTATAACATTGTCTGTAGATATACTACTTACTCTTTAGTACTAAGTAGGTCTTAATAAAAATGAATATCACTAACATAACTTGCCTTGGTTCCAATGTTCACTGCAGCATGACCTGCCCTGACTCCTGGTGGAGAACCTTGAATTGACAACTGTCATTAAAATGCCAAGATTAGAAAGCTGTTACGAAACCCTTTTTAGTAGAAAATATAACATTTCACCCTCTCCAAACTTTCAATAAAATTATTAGCAATTATCAGAGAGGAGGAGGGAAGAGCATACTTTAGACCAAGTCATTGTTGTCATATCAAGCATATGAACATTGCCATGATACTGATCACCGGAGTCTCCACCATACACAATAAGCTTGTTCCCAATTGCAAGTGTACTATGACTGTCCCTAGGGATAGGCAAATCACCTTTCAACTCAGGGGAAGTCCAACTCATGGTTCGAAGATCAAGAATATGCAAATCGTTTAAATAGTTAGCATGACCTTCTCCACTTCCACCAAATATCACTATCCTTTCATCACCAACAAGTGTGGCAGTATGGCTTTCACGAGGAGAAGGAGGATTCCCTTTACACTCAGGTCGAACCCACTCTTTGGTAACAAGATCAAGTATATGAATGTGATTAACCTTCTTGAAGCCATTTGTGCCACCAAACACTATCATTTTATGCCCCACAAGAACAGCACTATGGCTATCTCTAGGCCCCGGCTTTTCACCTGTGGTAGTAAGCTTGCTCCAAACCATTTTGTTAAGGTCCAAAGTCAGAACATCGCAAAAATGCAGTCCACCACAGCAACCCTGAAATAGTAGACGCAAAAATGCAGCCATACTGCCAACCATTAAAGCTTACCAAATTCACAACTTTAATCTGTAAAAGTATATAAAATATTTCATATTGTCCACTATTTGCAGTTTGCAAGGCAATGTGACAAGACAAAACGTGCTTGCATAGAAATGCAAGTGATAGAGCAAAAGAAAGGAAATGTTAATTATGTTCTTGCATTTTCTAAACTGGTCTAATGGACCAACCGATCTCAACCCAAAAAAATCAGGCAAAATAATGTTTTTTTATGTTAATCTCTTTATGATTCATTAATTGTGCTTAAATTTTTGCAATATGTATTAAGTGGCAAGAGAAAGACAATATAGGCAATAAAGTAAGAGGTCTCATATTACCAAGACAATGAAGCAGCACAGTTTCTTTTTAGGTGCATATTTTACAACGCAGGGAGGGATGAGAAAAGCAGAATGAAAAAATGAAAAAATGAAAAATGTGAATATTGCTATATTAAGAAAGCAGAAAGATGTTGGTAACCCAAACTCGTATTGTCACACTAATTACAGTAAGAAAAATGAATTCAGTTAACTGTCTCCAAGAAAAACAGGTGGTAAAAGCGATTAGGAAAAAACTATAATTCAGAGAAGAAAGTGCTTTGGATCTTAGCCATATATAGATAGCAATAATTCGGTGAACTTGAGAAAGAAAGAAGTAGTACTAATTAATAACTAGAAAGTGAATAAATTAATGAGAAAAATTCCCAGAGATGAAGAGACATAACTATACAGAAACAGCATCATTAGGAAAGCACAGCTCCAAAGAATTACTACTACAACATGTGGGAAGCAGTGTCTGTCCAGACATCATTAATGAGGACAACCCAGCAAGGATAGATGAGATTAAGAAACTAACCAATGGTTATTAATCACTACATGGAACTAAAAACTTGTTTTGTTTTATGAGTAAAAGGGATTCAAGTTAAGTGATACATACCCCAAAGACATACATAAGCCCCTTGGAGAAGCAAGCAGAGTGGCCCCATCTTTCAGGAGGATTAAAACCCAAAACCTTGGGATTCAGCCACATTGCTTTGTTCTTGGCAACTTGAGGTAGCAAAGAACTCATCTGTCTTCTATGTTGTGAAGTGTGAAGTGTGAGTGTGAGAGTGTGATGACGGTTGCTTAAAAAAGCATAAGGGTTGAACACAGATGAAGAAACAGTCAAGGACGAAGAGTCGTATGGAAAGAGAGATTGATTCAAAGAGGACATCAACAAGCCAAGTGATGCATCAACAATCAATATCAATAGACATGAAAAGATGGGCGCTTTCAAGTCCAAATCACTGTGGCAACCAACAGCAAGCGATGGATGTAGTGAAAACATCAATTTTTTCTCTTCCAAACCATTAAAGTTCTTATATTACATTCTACTCTATAATATTCCAACAAAAAATATACCGAATAATAAATTCAATTGGAAAATGCCAAAAAGGTTTATCAAGAAACAGGTTAAATAATTACAATTAAAAAAAAAATTATTGAAATGTTATATTGATATTCTATTTTTTTTTCTCCCATTATATCGACTTATTTCAGTTTAATAAGTAATTTTGAATTTAAGTCTTAAATATATAATTAAAATAAACACTTCGAGGTAGAAATTTAACTAGCGTAAAATTAATTCAATTTAATAAGTGATTTTGAATTTAAATTTTAAATATGTAATTACAATTGGAAGAAGATGTTTATTTATAGTAATTTTTTCTAGTTTGAACTGAATTATCTTTGTTGAAAAATACATGCTATTTTTTTATAAAAAAAGTTATATTATAAATTTAATGTATTTATACTGTGATTTAAGTTAATATGATTAAAAGAATACTTATTTACAAGGCATGCGTAATAATTAAAAAAAATATATATGGAACAAGACTTTCGTTAATGTTGACCATTGGAAACAATACACATACATGGTATAGAAATACTAGACACGGGTGGCGTATTAGAAACATGTACTTATAAAGTATCGGTGTTGCCCTGCTTGGTTGGATAAGCTTGACGAACGTGAACTGGTGATGTAAAATCATGGAACATGACTTGGGAGGAGAGAGAGAGAGTTTATTTTGTTAATGAGTATTTTATCATGCTTATTAAAAAATATTTTTAATTTTTTAATGAGTTAAATGTTTTTATTTATTTTATATTTTTAATTTCTTAAGATCTATTTTGGGAATACTTGCTAATAAAATGTTGTTTTAAATTTACTTTTTCAATTCAGTTTTTCTAATTGGCTTCTTTAAATAATATATAAAGAACATCAAATATATTATATTAAATATTTTTAGCTCTTTGAAAAATAAGTATGAAAATGAGTTTTATATTTTTATTATTCTTTTTAATACACGTACAATGCACATTAATACAATAAATATTTCCAATAAATGATAAAAGTATTCATATTTAATGTTTAACGGTATTTCAAAAAAAATTGCATAAAAAATAATACATGAACAAAACCAATATATATATATATATACACATTTGAAAAATGATTTTTGAGTAAAATACTATTTGACTCAATTTTTTTTCTTCTTAGAAGAAGTTAAGTCACACTTTTTAGAAGTTTGATTTTAAAAAGAATATAAAAAAGTTTAAAACTAATTACAGTCATTTAAAACTACATATCCTTATCTTCTTTTTCTCTCATTACGAACAAATTGATATAAAAAATGAATAAAACTTTTAACTTAAAGAGACTTTTAAACTAAAACTATTAATGTAACGAAAAAAAACTAAAACTATAAGACAATTTATATTTTGTTTTAAAGTGTTTATTGTAGACTCAAACTTAAATATAATCGTTAAGAACCAACATTATGTTGGTGCAAGTGAACTGCATTAGAATCTTTTAAGAAAAGTTTTGGATTTGAAATTTGTAAAAAAAATTATAGTAGTTAAAAAAACACTCCTTTACTAAAATTGATCAACCAAATTTTTTTTACAAAAATGAAACACCAATAAAGTTCAAAGTAATTTACAGTATAATAACATAGTAAAAGAACATATAATTTTTAAAAAGAAAAAACTGGGCAAACATAAGTTTGTTTTTCTTGCTTTCATGCTTTGTCTAACTGAAAATGATGTAGGGCAGTGGCATTGGGTTGTTGGAAATGACGAGGAAGTTGTTTTGAGTTTGAGGTCCTTTGGCACTTGATAAATGGCAGCAATAGGTCCTAGGTAGGTCATAGACTCAGATTCAGAGAAAAGGCACTTCTGGTTCTCGAGGTGTATCCTCTCCAATAGAAATTGATTTGGAGAAAAATTAGCAGAAATAAATCTAAGTGTCATCAAAAATACTCCTGTTCTCTTTTCTAAGAAAAAAAACATGATATTTTTTTATAAGTAAATTTTGATTATTTTTATTTTATTTAATAAAATTAGTTTTAAAATACATTTTATTTAATTGAGAGTTTATACTTAATATTAAATTTTAATAAAAATAATTTAAGAAAAAATTATTTTTTAATTAAAAATAACATCATTTAATGAAATTAACTAATTTTATTAATAAGTATGAAATTATTTTTTTTCCTTACAAAATAAAATGGAAGAAGTATAGTACTAAAACTATTTAAAAAGTTTATATTTATTTCTCTCTTTATTAATTCCATTTCTTCAAAAAAAAAATTTTAGAATGTTTACGAATATTTTCTCCCTTGCCTTTTTACTTTTATTAATGGGTCCTTATAATAGAAACCGAAATAACAAGATCATTGTATTTAAGTTTATCGTTGGATCTTGAAATACAAGAAAATTAGTACTTCTACTTCATAATAATCATTGCATAAAATATATTTAAAAATAATTGTCATTTTACTTTTTTTAATGTAATATTAATTATTTTTTTACTTGTATTTCTTATGATATTAATAATATAGATTACAAAATTTATAAACAATTAATAATAATAAAACTAATTTCATAGAATTATTATTTTTATTGGTGTAAAATAATTTAGAATTATAATTATATAAAAAAAAGTACGAGATAAGATTAATTACTTCTTTTATGGATTACTAATACACCTGTCCAGTAATTAATTACTTACCTGTCCTCTTATTCTCTCACGGTCGCCCAATTCTAGGTGGGATGTAAATCTAGAAACGTCTCTTTTCAAGGTCTTGGGGAAGAGTGGTGCTCGGTTTCGTGGGAATTCTTTTTAGTTTTGGGAATTGGGAATTTGTAAATAGTAGTAAAAAATAGTACATTATTTATTTTAAGAAAAAAATTGGTTTAAAATATTACTCCCTCCTATCACCCATTATAATATATATTTAACTAATTCATATTTTTTTAAAAAAATGTTTAATTTAATTAATCATATTAAATATATTAATTATTAATATTTTTATTTTTTATTTTTTTATCCACTTAATTATTTTTATTAGTATTTAAAGAGAAAATAATTAAATAAAAATATATAAAAAGATAATTAATATATCTAAAAATTAGAAAAATATCTTATAAAAAGAAACAAATAATTTTTTGATAAAAATCTTATAATTAAAAAGATTACAAAGCGCTATTATATGAGTAATATATTTTATTAATTGTTTAACCAATAATTTTAAAGACTACTCGTAATTAAGAAGAATTTAAATATAAAAAATTTTAACTTTTTAAGTTATAATTTTAAGATAATAATTAACAAAAAATTAAGGGGAAAATGATTAAAAAAACATACAGTAACTTTTTTATTTTAAAAATAGTAATACTCCGCTTATTTTTTAATAATTTTTTATCTTTATATCTTTTACATACGAATTTGATTTGAACTAAAACGTTAAAACAAGTAATTCTAAAAGTTGATATTGAAAGTATAAAAGTAAAAATTATTAAAGTAAATAAATATTTTGATATGATAAATATTTTGGACACAAAAAATTGTTTAATTATTTTCTTAACATTAACACTATATAAAATTTAAAAATATATAGATTATAAAATTATTAAATAAAGTACCACGGTAAACTGTCGGTGTAAACTACTACTAAATTAATACAGTACACTACTATAAAATTAATAATATGAATAATTACTCTTAGATTATTAATGGTCCGTTATACAAGTACTGATTGATTGAGTAGTGATTACTGTGATTAGCGAGTAAACTGAAATAAGATTAATAGTACGTGCGCAACAGTTTTGGTGTATACAGCCATGTAGATAGGCATGGCACCCGCGTGGACAGGAAGTATTATCGTTGCTCGTCCCCGAACCTTATTCTGTTTTTCCCATCCCATCTCTACTCTCACGGTGGGGTAATTTTTGCCCTGTTTCCATTTCTCCTGCAATGCCCGTTTTATATTAAAAAAATATCAAAAATTATAAAAAAATATAATTTTTTTGTTTTATCTCAATTTTTTAATAATATTAAATTTAAGGTTTAATTTTAAATTTAAAACATGATTAAAAATACTAAAATAAATCAATAATAATAGTAACAAAAACACACAAATATAAAAGCTTTCACGAGTTCACGGGTTGAAACGAACATTGAAGAAGGATAAGTGAAATGAACGGTAAAGAAACGAATAAGTAAAGGGGATGAAATGGTGAAACGAATAAGGTAAAGACAGTGAAAAAATGAAAAAGAAACGAAGGTGAAACATTGAAAAATGAATAAAGGTGAAAAAGGAAATCAAATTGTAAGATATTACTTATATATATGATAATTTTATTTTATATTTTTTTATTAGTAAAATATATTAACCCTTATATTTATGTTATACATATTATAAGATGATATACGGGAACATGCCTGATCCGTCCCTGAATTAGATGCTGGAAGGGTTTTCATTCCTATTCCCATGAAATTTTTTTTCCCGATGCCCCTGAATGGGACACTCCCCGCGAGAATCTCGAAGTTACAGGAGAATTGTCATGCTACATGTAGCTCTATTTAGTAGCAGTAATTAATTAGGAATGAGTTCATAAGAGAAAAAGCAAATTCTCTTCAAAATGCCCATTAACTTCGTTCATAGTTCGTACAGAAGAACCAAATGGAATGGCTGCGGCCTGCTGGTCTCAATTCATAGATAAAGAGATGCGGAAGAGAAAGATGAAAAAATTCATCCATGCTTTAAGCTATAATTTTAGATTGAAAATTTCAAATTGTCAAAAAAAAACTAAATGGGTAAAATATATGTATTGGTTTATTGTTTGCAGACGAGAGGAAGGGTTGAGTTTAACTTCCATTTAAGTCTGAAATCCAAACACACTAATGGTATGTTTGATTGTGGAAAAATAAGAAAAAAAGGAAGATTTTTTTTTTTAACTTAGTGTGAATTTCACACCTCTTTTTTTTATTTTAATTTAAATACTTTTTTATTTCTTTCTCTTCTCTCCAACGAAATCACTCATAAAATTCTTTGTGCATGTTGTTCAAAAATATATTTTGCTAGTGTAAATACATGGGATACAATCATACAAGTTTATGATGAATAAACGAAATTTATCAAATAAAGGGGTAGAAATTACTGTAAAAATGTTTTAAATATATATATAAAGAATATGCTATAACATTTTTCTTACAAATATAAGCAACAAATATTGAAGGAGAGTTTATGGTTCATAAAATGATATAAGAATGAGGGTTAATTAGTCAAATATGATGAGATCTGAGAAGACATAATGAACTAAATTATGGATGTATTTGGTTGAGAAAATGACAGTGCACTCTCTTTAAAGACTTTTTTTTATGATTGATTGAATTTTTTTGAAATTATCAATTTTGGTAGATTTAAATTTTTATTTAATATAAATAAAGAAAAAGAATTATTAAATAAAAAGAAAAATCCACTAAAAGCAATCCTTTTTTTAATAAATTCTAACCAATAATTTTTTTTTTTTAAAAAAAAAGTATCAGAGAGTGCTATGAATATTTGTCATGAAACATATCCTACTATTACCGGTGAGAGACGTAGATTGCACGCGACGCGACAAACACGGGAGGGTATTTAGTTGAAAATCTAACATTGTTGCTGTGGTGTGGCTAAATGTAAGCTTGAGACAACCTTGGTAGTTGCTACGCGAAACATGTCTGCATCTTATAACTATAATAAGCTGATCTAACCTCCCAACACACTATTTTTGTCACTAATCAAATAAAGGCAAGTGTTAAAAAAAATATTAAAACAATGTCATTAATACTGTATTTCTATTGTGATTTTTTAATATATTTCTAATGTGAATTTCAGCAAAAACTTTCTATTTTCAATTTCTTAACATGTATCTTTGGATATTGATCGGTAAGACTCTAAAATAAAAATAATTATATATTTTTAAGGTATGACATGCTCAATTGTTTCTTTTTTAAAATATTTTTTTAAAAAAATATATTTTTTGTTTTTTTATATATTTGTTTTAGTTTTTCAGTATAATTAGTAGTTTAAAAAAATATCATTAAAATTAAAAATTATTTAGAATAGTTTATCATAAAATCAGTTGTTTCTTTTAAGAAAAATAATTCTTATGATTTACAACAAACATAAATTAGTTTCTATTTTTTTTTAAAAAAATCTCTAAAAACAATTACTATAAGAATCTCTAAAAACAGTTACAAGGAAGGAAGATAAGGAAAAAAATAAAATTTTAAAATTTGAATTGGAAAGAAAATAAAAGAAAGGAAAAATTTAAATTTTTGTTGTTAGAAGTCATCTTATTCTTTTATTTTCTTTTCAATTAAATAGAAAAAAAATTTGTAAGTTGTGTTTTCTTTTTTCTCTTATTCTTTCATTTCCTTTCATACATTTACCCGGTTCAGTGGTTGACGACGGTAACGCACTAATTCCAAAACCTGATAAGTGACGGCGTTTACAGTTTACAGTTTACAGTTTACACTTGATGGCAGAGACACCGGTCTTTGGTGTTTTCCTCTACAGTTCTTCACCTTAAAATTAAAAACAGATAAAGTCCTCTATTTTTCTAGCTTTAAAACTGTGGGCCTCCATCACTCAATGGGGCGCCTTACAGCTAATGCCCAATAAGCCCATTTATGTTGCTCCTGCTCATCTTTTCCCAAGTATTATTATTACAAATATTTATTTATTACAAAAGTTTCTTATATCTAATCCTTTATTTTATTTATTTTTGTCAAAAATAAATAAAAACATTCTTTTAGAAAAACTATGTCAACCACATACTTATTATAGAAAATATATTCTTATTCTTTATGCAGTAAGAATACATCTTTACAAATGACAGAATCCACTAATAAGAAATCTGTTTTGTTAAATTTTACTCTCTCTTTACCCATAAATATCTCTAAAACTCTTTCAGAAAAAATAAAAAATCTTGTGAAATATTCATATATTTCAGAAGATGCCAAAATCTCTCTGTCCCTAAATCCTTTGTTGAGCCCCTACAACATATTTAAAAGACATCATTATTCTTTAATATCTATTACCAGTTTGATTACCACTAGAAGACCATATATGAAGGAATATGTCCAATCTTTAAGAATGGACTAGTGCTCTCTGAGTGCTACTTCTGAGGAGCAATATGTTAATATTGAGATTCCTGAATAACTAATCAGAGGTTGGCAACACTAGGGATATACTTATCTTCACTATGGAGCAATTAGACTAGTATTATCCTTACATGGCAGAAGAGGACTGCCTGTAACCGCCAGAGTCTCTCTATTAGACTCCAGTTACATCCACTATGAAAATGTCATGATCGAAACTGTATTAACTACCCTCCATGCTGGAAGTGTAGTTCTCACCATTTTCCCAAATTACAACGTCAATTTGAGAGATCCTACTCTCCCACAAAGGATGGAAGTTCAAATCTAGATCAATGGAGCTGAACAAGAATCTGAATCCCATTCTGCTACCTTGCATCATCAGATCATATATAGATTACAGAACCATGTTGTTAATCTATCTATGCCTACTAGCCATGATAGTGCTCTCTTTATTTTGGCTAATAGCCAAGAAGAAACTTCATCTATTGTCCAGATCCCCAGAAACATTTTTAGAAAGGAACTCCAAGAGCTGATCCCTCTTCAATGGGTGACCAGTTATGAGAAGTTCAAAGATAATACTAAACCTCTTAGTACCTCTCATGGCACTTTTAGAAGATTTGTAGATGGGCTTGTGACCACAACCTTCAAGAGACTAGATGAAGCCAGTAGCAACAACTCTTCAGAGGTTTTTCATTCTTTAATGATAAAACCTAAAGTCAAAGATGACAACAAGATGTCAATATTTATAGTCAAGGCAGATGGAAGAGTGATATATTCAGATAAAGTAAATTGACACTTTATTTGAGATGTTGCCCCTGAAATATGTGATTCAGACTGCTCATATGATGACCATAATGGAGACACAAATGATGAAGATGAAGGTGAAGATGAGTGTATTTCTTGATTAAATACATTTTTATAAAATATTTTTAAGAAAAAAATTAAATAAAGAATATATTTTTATAATGTATTAAATTATTTACACATCATAAAATTCTAACATTATATTGTTTAAATATAAATTTATAGCCAATAGAAAATAATGTATTCATTCATAATATAAAATAATTTTATATAGCCATTTAATAAAAAATAATTATATATGATATTTTTTAAAAAATTTATTATAGATATCTTGAAATTCAAATTACATTGTTTTTTTTTATTAATTAATAGTATAAATTTTTAACCCATTTCATGACTATTAAATTACATCTTTTTTGTGAATTTTTAGTACATATTTTATCCTTATAAAATTAATATGCGTCATTTTTTATCAATTATACGCAAAATGAATATAAATATAATATTTTTTACACCAATTATGCATATATATTAATGTAAAATGTGATATTTTTTATATTAATTATACATATAACCTATATAAAAAAGTAACACAAGTAGGTTTGAATGTCTAAACCTTATAGCAAACTAAAAAATGACAATTTTAATTTTTTGAGGATAAAACATGTATTAAATTTTTTTAAAAAAATAACTTTTAAACATTTTTATATTTATGATAATAAAAAACATATTGTATCCTATAATAAATTTCTTAAAAGTCAAATTACATTAATTTTTTATTAACCAATGGTATAAACATTTTACATTAACATTGCATAACTATTAAACTATATTCTTAATTTTTTAAGTCAAACCAAGTAAACTAAACTATATATTTAACTTATGTCGATGCCAAATAGATTTTTATTACTAGAACATCAGTGCATACTATTCACTAATTTTATTAATAATTAATCATTGCTAAAAAATTTGTATGATCATCTTTGATGGAATATCACTTTTCAAACATTTTTTTTTCATTCATAAAATTTGAACTAAAAATTTTAATTAAAAAAAATCAAACCCAATATTATTCGAAACAACCAACTCTGAAACAGGCTTTGAGCTAACGGAGAGTCACAAGATGCATAAATGGGCAGAAAAATTCCACATAGAATGGAGAAAATAAAAAAAGAAAAAAATGCATGAAAGGAAAAATAAAATGTAGTGGTGAAGAAGTGGATAAGGTGACACATTGGATGATTTTGGTAGCAAATTACAAATTAAACCCCGTCCCCGGCACTCAGAAACAGAAAATCAGTTGAGTGAAGCAGCGTCACTGCATCAGCATGGCCATGGCATTTGAAACGACTCATTTTTTACTATCGCGCCCAACCGCGTCCACCTCAACGCTCTTCTTACTCTCTTCGAATCTCACACGACCCAAACCTGCTTCGCTTCCTTCTCGATTCTTCCATTGCCGATCGAAACGCCTCGTCTTGACGCCTCGATTCGCCGTGAAAGCCTGCGCGGTGAACGTCGAGGAGAAGAATGTCGCTGCAATATCGGGAGAGTGGGGTAAGGTTTCCGCGGTGTTGTTCGACATGGACGGCGTGCTTTGCAACAGCGAAGAGCCTTCTAGAAGAGCTGGCGTTGATTTGTTCGCCGAGATGGGCGTCGATGTCACCGTCGACGATTTCGTACCGTTTATGGGAACTGGTACTTCTCTAGTTTTCTGAATTCTCTTTTGCGCTTTGTCAGCGATCATTTATTTGAATGTAATTTCCAAAGCGAGAATCGCATAAAACAATCTCAATGCAACTAAGAATTGAAGAAACGTTGCTCTTGCTCATTTTATCTAAAGACTCTCAACTTAGAGCTAGGTGATGGGAATTAATAAACCTGTTTACGTAGAACTTTGTTGAGCTTTTGTGTCATGGATCAACTAGGTGATACTGTGTATGAATTACAGTCTCTAGGAAGATGGGCACCATTTTGTTTTGTTGAGCTGCGAATTTGGCTATTCAGCTTTTATATTATTCATTGTTTTTTCCTTAATATGATAGGAGAAGCAAATTTTTTGGGAGGTGTTGCTTCTGTTAAGGGAGTTAAGGGATTTGATCCAGAAGCTGCAAAAAAAAGGTTTTTTGAAATATATTTGGATAAGGTATTTATATTTCTCTTGATGCTACTTTTTATTTCTTCCATTCGATATTGCCTAAAGTGTTGTTACTTGTCTCAGTATGCAAAACCAGATTCTGGAATAGGATTTCCAGGTGCTCTTGAACTCATTTCTCAGGTATGTAAGACTAATCACGATTAACGTGGTTTGATTTTGATTGCTTTGCTGTTTCATCAAGTAACTAAGAAAGGTCATGGTACCGGATAACAGTGTAAAAGCAAAGGGCTTAAAGTGGCTGTTGCGTCTAGTGCTGATCGTATAAAGGTTGATGCAAATCTAGCTGCTGCTGGTTTACCATTGTCAATGTAAGCCAACATTCTGAGTGATTTGTTGAATGTGCATGGAGATATTCGCTCCCTATACATATATTTGGAATTTTTAATTTTATTTCTTCAGTTAGTTATAACCACATTAAGGTATTAAGCCATAACCCAAGATGTATTGTAGTCCACTGCATATTATATGCTAAGCTGTAGGATGATTAATTTAAATGAGGTACAGACAACATACATTTGTTCTTACATCTCATGCCTGATTTCATCAGCTTGAATTTAATTGCAACCTGCACTCTATAAAGTTTGTTCTTAATTGTACAATTGAATTTGTTTTATTAGGTTCGATGCAATTGTGTCTGCTGATGCTTTTGAGAATTTGAAACCTGCTCCTGATATTTTCTTAGCTGCATCAAGAATATTGAATGTGCCCTCCAATGAGGTATATGCTGCAAGATTGAGCTTATCATTAGAGGCCTAAGTTGTATTTCTTGGATGATTGACTTTGTAGAGTGGTGGTGTTTTGTTGTTAAAGATGTAATATAAAGCCAATCACCTGTCTTCATCTAAAATCATAAGCTTTTGGGATAGTTGGTCTATGACATGGTATTGGAGCCTCTAAGACCAAGTAGTATAGAGTTTGATCCATCTTCCTTCCATTTTTCTTATAAAGTTGGATTTTAGCACAAGGTGGTTTGGCCCTATCATTCGTCCATGCTTAGAGGAGATGTGATAAAGATGTAATATAAAACTGTTCACGTGTTTTCACCTTACAACTTTAGCTTTTAGGATTGTTGGGTTTGTTACAATGGTTGTTAATTATTAGGATAACAAAAATATGCAGATTGTTGGTTACTATTTAAGGCTTTTGATATCATAACTAGGGCTTTGATTTGGGATTTTATCTTAATTTAAAGTTAGTTAGTTTATTTTATCTTCGGACTTGGTTATTTTTATGCTTTTATTATGTTGAGGTCGTAATGTATTTGAGCTTTATTATGTTTGAGCTTTCTTGGCTGATATATAGTCCTTTGCTGTAAACCTTGAGTAGCTTTGATTACTGAATAATATTGAATTTTCCTTTTAAGAGAATAATTGGAAGAGAAATCCTAGTAACACAATTTCTTTTCGTCACATTCCCTCCTATTGGGTGAAATTCATGTGAGTCCCATTCCCCATTCGATGTGTCTCATTCCCAAACTAGCAGGATCCATAAAAATTTCAGTCAATAAGAGAGTGTTAAAAAGTGTGTTGTTATTTGAAATTTAAGTTGTATGAGTATTTTGTACCCTGAGGAGTACTCTAGGTTTATTAGGGGAGTACCATGCCAAGAGGAATACTCCTGAATTTTTTCCCATTTGTTCCCCATCAACAATCAGTATCAATAATACTTAACAAACATGAACCTATATAAGAAAATAATGAGACAGGTACTTTGCTTTCGGGTGATAAACTTCTTTAATGTTTGCTACTAAGCAAAAAGTTATCTTGAATTTTTTCATGATAGCTTAAAATTGTTTCTGCAATAAGATGCATCTAGAGTTACTAAGGGGGTGTTTGGTTGAAGATAGATTTTTTCATGCCCGAGAGTCATGATTATTAGGAATCATGAATCCTGGAAATCATGAATTCTAGGGATTAAAATTTGTTTGGTTGTCACAAACATTCTTGGGAATGTTTATACATGTTTTCTCAGAATAAAAAAAATATTATATAATTGTATTAAATGAGCTAATAAGGGTAGCATGGCATTTCTAATATAAAAAGGGTAACATGTCATTTTACAGCATCAAAATTTTTCTTCCAACTAGGAAAAGTTAGATTCCCACCTTTCCATGAAAACAATTTTGTGGGAAACATAACTAATTTTTTTTCCACGAAACAATATTTCTTGGAAATGTTATTATTTGAACAATAAATCAAACATGAGAAACAAACATTCCCAACTTCATATTCCCTAGGAAACTAAAAACTTTCCTGTGTACCAATTACCAAACACCCCCTAAGTGTGTAGACTCCAAGTTTACTCTCATAAGTAATGACTATAACCATCTATTAAATATTAATGCAAAGCTTAGATCAATATACCATTGAATTTGATATCCTTATGTAAAAGGATGATTGTATTTTCTCCTAAGCATCAAAAAGTAATCTCCTTAAATGTATTCCCAGTGCATTGTTATAGAAGATGCGCTAGCTGGAGTGGAAGCTGCCAAAGCTGCACAAATGAGGTAAGTTTTGACTTGTGTTTCCTGTATTAAAAAAGAAGATTAACAATGATTGCTAACCCTAACCAATTTCTGCGCAAATGTTTATGTATTTCAAATGTAGACATAAAAAATATTTACATGATTGTTTGCAGATGCATAGCTGTAAGGACCACATTATCAGACGAGGCTCTAGAACCAGCTGGCCCAACACTTATCCGAGATAACATAGGAAGTGTTTCGCTTGATGATATTCTCAGTGGTGGCTCTGTTGGATATAGTATGTAGTCTTGGGAGTTTAATGTAAATCTATCTTTTTCCTTTAAATTGCCTACGATGTAGAATGGTAAAGCCACATTTGTTCCATAATTTAAGAGTTCTGAGCTCTGAGCTCTGAGTACTTCGTGTATTGCAAATCCTTCTCACTTATTGCAACATGCACACTTTAATACTTGGTTAATTACTGTATTTTGTAAAGTTGTTTCTTTTATTAGAGTCTACCTTTTAATTAACATAGTTATTTTTCTGACAATTATTCTTGGATAGTGCTCAAGAGTGTAGATATTATATTGCATGAGGTCTTATATAGACATGCCATTGCAGATAAGAGGATGCAGGGCTCTGAAACACTAAATGATTTTGCGGAGTCTTCATCTACTGTGCTTGCTGGAGGGTAAGACCGTTTTATGTTGGTATTTTTTGTTCTCATTCTCTCTTTTGAAATCTAAAGATTTTCTTCCAAAAGTAAATTTGTAAGCTATGCAGTCTTAGCATCATTTACAATCTAAGTCTTATCAGGGTGTTGATGATGATGGATAGATAACTACTACCTATAGAGAATCAACACTTAGATTGTAATTCAGTACTATTTCTATTAACCTTTTTTGAGGGTTTATATTTTTCGTGGTCTTCAATTCCTTAAACTTTTAAACCATTTAATAGTAAATCAATAATGTGCCTGCATTTGATGCATAATTAGAAAATTCTGTTTGCATGGCTATTGGTGGTGCAGTGGTGATAACGGGGATTGATTAGGTCAATTTCAGATTTTAGCTCATGTGTTGAACTGGAATTGGCTTTTAATATATATTTTTTCGATTTAAAAAGGAAATAATATGAAAAAGTAATAAGTCTAAGGTTCACTAATTGTAAAAGTTGAACAAGTTGCTACTGCAAGGTAATGTTATGTAATGTAGATCTGTTTGCTTTTATTCACAATGTGTAATTTTATACCATGAAATTATCCCATATGATGAATAATGGCTTTCCCAAATGTGTAATTTTATACCATGAAATTTTTTATTGGTCTGGTATTTTTGCCCGTGCTACAAGCAGAGCTTCTTGTTGATTTGATATTATGAGGGTGCAGAAATAATTTATGGGCAGGTTGCAGGGTTCTCGGCGAGATATACTGAGATTTGGAAGTCTGGGAATTGCTATCTCTTGCCTTTTCTTCACCATAAGTAACTGGAAGGTACAATGATGTTGCACAAAATTTACTGTAAAGTATATATACTATACATTTTTGGTTGAATCTTAGCTCTTCAAATTTTAATCTTTTTGGCAGACAATTGACTTGCAAGTCAATCATGTGTAACTAGCTGATTGCTATACTGCAGGCAATGCAATATGCTTCCCCTAAAGCAGTTTGGAATAAGTTGTTTGGTGTTACCCAGCCACCCTTGGAGCAGAAAGAAGGTAATGAATCCATTTTATGCTGTTATAGACTTTCACCATTTTTTGTATTTTCCCATCTCCTATGTCATGGCCTTTGTTGGTGCTATATATAATATGAATACAAAGGACTACTGAATTTAAAACTGCATGTTAGATAAGGATAAACGATCTCATTTCTACTCTGGGTGCCAAAGTCAAACTTTGGACCATAACGTGACTGAAGCTTTATGGTCATGTCAAAGAAACAGCCAGCCTGAAAGCTTAAGCTGCTATATAGGACAGATGAAACCATTTATCTCATGATTATTGCTTAAGTTAAATCTCTGGTCAAGTATGCTGGTGTAGCCTCTGGCTTTTTTTCTTTTTTTTTTAGTTATACTAAAAAATAAAGTAAAAGCCATAGAATTATTGCTTTTTTGTTCTCAGATAACTCAAGAGATGATAGGATCCAGCAATTTGTGAACTACATATCTGATCTGGAAAGCAGGTAATTAATGATTTGTTAAATTTATCTATTTTAACCATTTTCTCATGGTTTTAACCCTTTTCTTATTTTATTAATATATATTTTTCTCAATATTATCCAAAATATAGCTTGAAGAGAATATTTTCTATTGTCAGCTGTGTGTAGAATTGTAACTTGTATTACCTCCTCCTTGGAAAAAAAAGCATAGATTGAACATTGAAGCTTGGTACATCCATGAGCAACTATCGAAGTTGTTGTTATTATTAATATATTATGATCAATTTCTTTTCACTATTCAAGGGGAAATGCTCAGATTGTTCCAGAATTTCCGTCTAAACTTGATTGGCTGAATACAGCTCCACTTCAGTTTCGCAGGGTACTTTTATCATATCTGAATTATAATCTGATGAAAATATCTGCAATAATGTACTAGGTTTTGATTCTATCTTTTGGCAGGATCTGAAAGGAAAAGTTGTATTGCTGGATTTCTGGACTTATTGTTGTATAAACTGTATGCATGTGTTGCCAGAGCTAGATGTTTTGGAGAAAAAATACAAAGATATGCCGGTAATTTCTTTTCATCAACTTCATATATCTAAATGTTTTAAGTTATCAAATGTGGCATAAAGTATGGCTCTGCTTTACACAATTTTGTCATACAATTAGAAAGTACTATATAAGCTTAAAATTTTCAACATTTTCTTTTTATTATTCTACACTCTTCTCCATGAAAAGTCATTCAGTTGTCCAGTTAATATTTGATTTGAAAAATTGGGTTTGTTCCCACCGTCAAAAGGGGTTAACATGTATTCTTTGATGTCTGCTTTTTTCAGTTCGTTGTTGTGGGTGTTCATTCTGCAAAATTTGATAATGAGAAAGATTCTGAAGCCATTCGCAATGCAGTTCTACGCTATGGCATTTCTCACCCAGTAAGCCTGAATTTGGAATTCAATCATTATTTCAAAGTATTGTTTTTTTCTTTTCCAGAAAAATTTAACACTGGTAAGCTGGTTGTGGACCTGTGGTCAGACGTTCAGTTTATGAAAAACCAATACTGTTTTGATCCGATGGTTTATTCTGTTGACATTTTGTTTGTCTGATTGTGTCATTTGCTTTGATGTTTAATTTTGTTATGATTTGAACTCTTGCTTAATAAAGCATGCTCCATCAATTTTTTTTTTGTTGCCTCCTTTAAGGTTGTCAATGATGGAGACATGTATCTTTGGCGGAAGTTGGGTATAAACTCATGGCCAACATTTGCTATTGTTGGCCCCAATGGTAAGGTTCTTGCACAACTTGCAGGAGAAGGTCACAAGAAGGTACTGTTGACGGCTTTTAATATCCTCCTCATGTATTTTATTGTGATAGTTTTAAATAATGCTAGATAATTCTAGGATTATATGTATCTCATGTCATGCATAGTATGACTTTTGCATTGTTGTTACTAGTTTGTGTAATGCCAGAACTGTGACTGTTGGTATTAGAAATTTAGTGTAGATGAAGAGGAAAGTGCGACTATGCTAGATAGCTATATGAAATTTTTTATATTTACATTTGTCATACAAATGAGCTGTGCATGGGTAACCATTTTTTGAGATCGATGATTTTGAACACTGTTACTCATTGGCAAGTGCACCCGTTTGTCCAAGTAATAAAGTAAAACGGAAGTCTGAGTGTCGAGTCCACAGAGACTTTGTTTGTATTCGGAGTTGTGTCTATCCAATTTTCAAGCAATTAATGAATTGATTTAAAGAGTTGTGATATGGAGCATTAAAAGTAAATCGACATAAAATTAAACTAATTATCTAGCACGTGCAAGGCGAGAAAAACAAACACTTGGAGTGATGAAGCGACGGTAGATGCAGAATACAGATATGTTGGGGCTTAGCCTTCCGAAACTACTCTTGATGAAATATTAATGGTTTTTCTCTATTTAATATTATTCCAATTACCACGTATGTCTACTCATATACTCTAGCCATGATTCCTTACATGAAAGAGCCTAATTTCCCTAATTCCTCTCCTAATCCCTTTAAAGATAAACTAGTTAAATTACATTATTATTGGAGATGCATACAACAGGCTAAATAACACCATTCTATCCCTAGAGATGAATTATTTAGATGTCCTTTTTTCAGTTCTTAAGAGATAGACATTTTCCAATGCCTAAACCCTAAAACATAACATGAATATGGGTGATCGAACCACAAGCATGAAAATAAGCACAGAAAAAGACAATGAAACTGAAATAACATTAAATAGATAGTAGGAGGCATTACATCAAGAGTGTTTGGTTGTTAAACTCACAACAGTGAGTGATTTAGCGTTTTGTCATGAGAGCCTTACAATTGCAAAGAGGGTGAAGAGGGGTGAAGGAAGGGGAGAAGAATGGAGATGGAAGGAAGGAATGACTCCTAATGGTTGATGTTCCTTCTTCTTGCACGAACCCTAGCCTCTTTGCTCTCTGTGAGGGGCTGAATAATAATGAATAATACCTTCCCCCTTCCCTTTTTTTCCTTTAAAACGCAGCTCTGTTCTGTTATTTTTTGCAACCTTGCGCTTAGCGCGACTACGCGCTGAGCGAGGAGTAAGTGGTCATGTGTTAAGCGTGCCTTCACGTGATATCAGGCTTTTCATGTGACTTCTTAGCGCTAAGCGAGTGTTGCCCGTTGAGCGACTGTGTCATGCTGAGCGCGTATGGCGCATTGAGCGAACATCTCCAAACTTTCAACTTCTCTTCCAAGCCTTATTTTGTGTTTCTACAAAAATTACACTACCAAAATAGTATAAATTTACCAGTTTAAGCACCTACTAGACAAAAACTCAGATGGTGTCAAAATCCTAATAATTCACACAAAAAGAAGCAATAAAAGAAGAAAAATCCGATAATTTTTATATAACTTACTTACGAAGTATACTTATGCACAACAGTTATCAAACACATGCAACTATCTCATTAAATGATAATACCATCTGTTTAACAAGAGGTCTTGTTTCGGAGCCTGTAACTATCTATTGCACAGCCACAATGTAGCTATTGCCTTCGGGCCATGAGTTTCTATTCTAACTCATTTGCCTTACCACCAAGTAGCTTAATAGATTGGAATGAAGGACTAATGTTCTAAATAAATATTTAAATATAGCATGATGAAGCATGTCAACTTTAAAATTATTTATTTTTCTTGAAATATATTATGACAAGACAACAATAAATATGTTTACGGATCTTTTAAAGATTTGTATTGCTATAGCTATTGATTTAAAATTTGTTTTTGGAATAGTGCTCAATTACATCTATTGATACATGTAGTTATTGTTGTTATAGCTATTATTTTCTCTTACAATATGGTGATTAAAACAAGTGTTGCATTGTTCCTGTTCTGGAAAGGATCTAGATGATTTTGTGGAGGCTGCACTTCTGTTTTATGGAAAACAGAACATGTTGGACAATACGCCAATTTCATTGAGTTTGGAGAAAGATAATGATCCTCGCCTTTCCACATCTCCATTAAAGTTTCCTGGAAAGCTAGCAATTGATGTCCTTAATAACAGGCTTTTTATTTCTGACAGCAACCATAACCGCATAGTGAGTTCTCTACCCCCCCAATACCACATGGTGCATAATTTATTGTCCAAATTCAATCATAAAGATGGAGATATCCTAATCAAACTGTTGAGATATGATTACATATGTACAGAATAATTAAGAGGAGAAATTACATTCTCCTCTTAATTATATGATATTCCAAGAACCAAACTACTATGCCTAAAATTCCTAAATTATTAATAATGACCATGTGTTTACAAATAATACAAATTAAGCTTTAAATCACTAATTGGCATACTACATTCTGAGTTCAATGCATGCAGCTATAATATTTCTTCTCTTTATTACTAAGCAAGTTGTGTTTGTGTATTAAAATTATCAACAAGTCATATGGCCATGTTTGGTATTCAGGTGGTTACTGACCTTGATGGGAATTTTATTGTACAAATTGGGAGCAGTGGGGAGGAAGGTTTGCAGGATGGTTCCTTCGATGATGCTACTTTTAACCGCCCTCAGGTACAAAATAAAGTAGATCACGTTTTAGCTTCTAATGTATTTAGTTCTTGCTTAATTGTAGCATTTCATCAATATGAGGTACATGTTTTTTTGTTTTCTGTAGGGCCTTGCTTATAATGCAAAGAAAAATATACTTTATGTTGCAGACACCGAAAACCATGCTTTGAGGTACATGGCAGCTTCAGAAAATCAGTAGTCCAAATTTCATTTTTATGATATATGTGACAGCATCTTGTGATGGTAAATTCAATCATAGAAAACAGTTGAAAGGCTCTTGCTTTGTGAACTATATGCCATACCTGCTTCATAATATCAACATTGATCTGCACATAATTTCATTCTTAAAATGTTTTAAGAAAATATTTGTTTGATTTGATAAAAAGAACTTTGATGCTGTATTCGTATTGAACTTGAGTTAAGCTGTTGTATGTAAGTTCAATAGATCAATTTATTAATTTAAAATACAATAATAACTCTGTTTAATATCTTCAATGAAATAGTTTCTTGCTGTAAGGTTCCTGACATTTTTTTTTTTACTTAAAAAGGGAAATTGATTTTGTTAACGAGAAAGTGAGGACTCTTGCGGGAAATGGGACCAAGGGCTCTGATTATGTTGGAGGTGGAAAAGGAGACTCTCAGGTAATAAAATTGATTAGTAAATGTTGAGGATGATTGGCCTTTGCGATGATATATAGCTAAGAATCTAAGATGAACCACAAAGTTAGACTCCTTAAGTTTTTTCAATTATCATCTTTTCATTAAATGTGATTCTGATAGCCTCCTTAATGGATCAAAGTTAGACTCCTCAATTTTCCCTTTTTTCCAGCTCCTCAATTCCCCTTGGGATGTATGCTTTCATCCATTTGACGAAAAAATCTATATTGCCATGGCTGGCCAACATCAGATTTGGGAGCACAATTTATTGGATGCAACTACAAGAGTATTTAGTGGTGATGGCTATGAAAGAAATTTAAATGGATCAAGGTAGGCATCACATCAAATGAAAATACCCCCTCCTGACGTCAAACTTTATTTACATTTCAGTTGTTCTTCTGTGGATTCTATTATAGTAACCTATTAATACCATGATGCTCAGAATATGTTATTATTTTACAGTCATTATGCATATCTGTATGCTATATTACTACTATATGATTTGATATCAAATTTATGGTTTTCAAAAACAATCTTTCTGCATCCCTCTTGTATTGTCTTTAGATTGTTTCTCTAATATTTCTATACTTACCTCTTCTCTTAGGCTATCAAAATTGATTCAACATTTTTCACTCTGATTATTTTCCAATTACTATTTTATAATGTATTTAGCATGAATCAACTGAGAGCTTGGCATTGTTATTTATATTTGTACTGACTGTGTCATGATTTATTTGCTCTAAATTTTCATTTGATTGGTGTTTAATCTGTTGGGAATGTTGGTGTTCTTTCCTTCAAGCACTTTCAATAACTTGGGAGTTGAAACTATGATTCTAAGAAATGGCTGTGGCCAATCTTAAATATGACAGTGAGTGATGTGAACTAAGGCCTAAGGGCATATTTGTCTGCTTTTTAAAGAATAGTGTTTTTAATTAAAAAAAATGTTTAAAAATTATAATAATTAATTTTTTTAAAAAAGGAAAAAACCTAAAAAAGTTATTTTAGTGCTTTTTCTGATATGCTAAAAATAGTAACTTCTGGAAAAAACTACAAAATAATTTGTTATGAAAGTAATTTTTTTTCAAGCTTAAACAAACTGACGATTGATGGTTCTCTTTATTTTTATTTTTTTTCAAATTTGAATTTAAGTCTGAAGAAGGGTCAGTTCGGCTGGCATGCCCTTACAAGCTAAGGTGAAAATTTTGGAAAAAAGCTTTATGTGAAGAATTGTATGAAAAGCTCATTCCTGAAATTTTCACTCCTCAATTTGGCCAATATAGGGGGATACGAAACTGGTTAAAAATTCAGGGATGATCTTTAAATGAAAAATTGGAGGAAAAAAATAATCCCAGGATTTTGTCATGCTCTTTTAATGGGACAGTGGAACTGATTCTAATGTCAATGATGACTAATAATCATTTTGCTAGGACATGTATGTATTTGTGCTTGGTTGGACCATGGTTTACAAATTCTTGGTTACAGTTTATTCCAAGTGTTCTGGTGATTTTTTGGCTAGAAACTCTGAAAATCTTCTGATTAATACTTATGTTTTTGACTGAGATAGTTCTACAAGCACATCATTTGCCCAACCTTCTGGTCTTTCGTTGTCTCAAGGTAACATGTTGCAACAATTCAATTGAACTTGGGTTTACATCAACCGTCATTTGTAATAATAAAAATTTCACTTGACTTTGCATGATAAGATCTAAGGGAGATCTACATTGCTGATAGTGAGAGTAGTTCAATTCGAGCTATGGATCTGAAAACAAGAGGATCTCAGTTGTTAGCTGGTGGTGACCCAATGTTCGCTGACAATTTGTTTAAGGTAGTTTTAATATAATTTCAGAAGCCAATTTCATAGATTTCCTGTTTCATTTTGCCCTGCTAATTTTTCTTCAACAATGAAGTTTCTTTACAAGAAGAGAAAAAACATTACAGTAGATGAGGTCAAGTGTTTCATGATACAAATGTTCTCCGATTTTCAAACACAGAGCTACACAAATCTTTAACAATTAGTGATATATCATATATTTATAACCTTTCTCTTTAGAATTTTTTCTCCTCATAACCTACCTTTTTATTCTCAAACCTCTGCAGTTTGGTGATCAAGATGGAATAGGCTCTGAGGTACTTCTTCAACATCCATTGGGAGTTGTGTGTGGAAATGATGGTGAAATTTATATTGCAGATAGCTACAATCACAAGGTAGACAACTCACTCAAATACTTTTGAATTGTTATGGCTCTGGCATGCAGTATATCTTACAGAGAAGAGAGGGACAGTTTTAGAATATTTTACATGTTCCTTTTGTTTTTACATACATTTCCCTATAGAGCGAGGGAGAGCGAGCAAGAGAGAGAGTTTTACAATTTATTACATGTTCCTTTTGTTTTTACACGTTTTCCAATTTTCTGTCATTGCTGAAGTTTCCAACAATTCTCTCCTCATTCTCGATGTATTGTTCTCGTAAGGAAAGGATTGACTGGTCACCCTGCTGGTTTACTTAGGAATCAATATTTGGTGTCATGTAAACTCCTTTAAACATCAGATAACTATAGTAACCTTTTTATGTCAAATGTTGTGAAGGTAGCTAATTCTTTTTCTACAAACCTGGTTAAGGTCTTACACACTGGTTTAACTCTGAACATTTGTGCATAGTCAGATTTATGTCATCAAATTTATCTCTTGGAGGCTTGGAAATTGGATTCATACATGATATGATACAAGTCACTTACAAAGACGCTAATTATTGGATGACCAGACTTTTGCTCCATTATCCTCATTGACTGAATTTCCTATTTTCATTCTCTTTGTTACGTTTCAAATTATCAGATCAAGAAGTTAGATCCAACCAGTAAAAGAGTTAGCACCATTGCGGGGACCGGAAAAGCTGGTTTCAAAGATGGAACAGCTGTAAAAGCTCAGGTTGGTAAAATATTCTGTTCTATTTCCAAAAGGGTAAAATATGATTTTGGCCCCTTTAAAAATTTTCAAATTCAGTTTTAGTCTTCCAAAAGTTTTCTTATTTTTGTCCCTCTAATTTGGAAATAGTCCCTCAAAGTGTATTTTTTGTTAATTATAACCATTTTGAGTACCAAAAGTGGATTATTTTGAAATTAGAGGGACCAAAATAAGATAATTTTTGGAGGACTAAAATTGAATTTGAAAAATCTTTGGGGGCACAAAAAAACATATTTTACCCTTTCCAAAATCATCTCCGAGTTGACATTTGTTAGTTTTATATTGTATTGGTTTCCTCTAGAATTATTTTTTCCTAAAAAGGGGGAAAAGGAAAAATTTATGCTATTTGTTAATCTGACCTAGTCTTGTTTCCCGTTTGTTCATTTTGTACATCTATTATTTGATTGAAAGAATTCACATATTTGGATGCTTTTTTTTCTCTGACTCATCCTTCTCACAAGTCCATTTGAAGATAAAACAAGATGCTTCTTATGTTCTCAATATAAATGACCATGCAAACAAGCTGAACCGAGTAAAACAAATGAAAAGTCTTGCTTACCTAGTAGCCACAGATTGTAATATATATTTTGTCATTTTTCTTGCAGCTCTCTGAACCATCAGGAATTGTTGAAGGGAACAAGGGTACTGATCTTTTCTACTGGAATTTAATTCTCTGTTTTTATTGTTTGCATATATTGCTCTTAAAGAATCCAAGACAATAGAAACTTTTACATATATGGATATTGTCAGGGTACATATCAAGTGAGGGGAGTACATGATTATGAGAGTGAGAGAAGTAGATCATAACTATTGGATTATTCATGTATGGTCAAAATTGGAATTCAAAGTCATGTGACCTTTGAGTAACTTCTGATCTCAATAACACATTCACTAAATCACTAGTAACCGTATGGGAAAGTGCATGATTTGTGTGTGATTTGAATTGCTGAGTAGGGTACGTGAACTACAATGGACATAACTGTCATCTTTATGCATGGTTGTAGAATTCATAAGCAACCTTTTTGTTGTGCAAGTTCATATTTGTTCGTTTTGGGGTTGTTGATCACTTGATCCAATTATTTAGTCTAAACTGAATTGAATTTAAATCAAGTTTAATCTTCGAAATATTTTTTATTCACTTTTTGTTTTCAGGGAGATTATTCATAGCTGACACAAACAACAGCTTAATTCGATATCTAGATTTAAACATTAATGAAACTGAACTCCGTACGTTGGAGCTCAAAGGAATTCAGCCTCCTAAGCCAAAATCAAGATCTTTTAAACGTCTTAGACGACGAGCATCAGCTGACACAATGCCAATTACCATTGACACCATTTCATCAAATGAGGGAAACTTGTCTATTAAAATATCATTACCAAATGAGTATCATTTCTCAAAGGTCCTCATCATCCCCCTTTCTTTCAAACACACTGTAATTCAATTCTTGGCATACAGGCGGGTTTATATATTTCATTAACTGTTGTCCTAAAATTCCATTGCAGGAAGCACGCAGTAGATTCAGCGTTGATATTGAACCTGAAGATGCTGTGAATATTGATCCACTCGATGGATTTCTTAGTCCAGAAGGATCTGCAACTCTTCACTTTAAAAGATCCTCTAACAATGCTTCAGTGGGAAGAATTAATTGCAAGGTATGCTTCATTATCGAATGCAGAAGTTGGTTGGATTTGGAAATACTATAATTTGCTTCAAGCTTTCTAACCTTTTCTTAAGTGTCAGATCTTTGTTTTTCTAGTTGAATGACACCAAGTGTAAAAGGAGGAAGAAAATGTTAATTAATATTAGAAATATCGATAGAAACTTTGGCAGTTTCTCTCTCTAATGTTGGAGGTTTAATTCTAAAATGACTGACTTTCACCTCAATTTTTGTCAGCCTTTTTATGTATTCAACTGCTATGATTATAATAAATCCACCTCATATAGCCTCAGTGATGGTAGACCACCCATCGAGCATCAATGTAAAAAAAATTATATTCATTCTTTACAGGTTTACTATTGCAAGGAAGATGAAGTTTGTTTGTACCAGTCTTTGCTGTTTGAGGTCCCCTTCCAAGAGGGAGTTTCTAACCCTGCCGAAGCAGACGTCACTCTTGCACATTTTGTGAAACCCAAAACTTCAACCAGCAACTTCCTGCAGTCAGTTGCCCCTTAAGTCCGTGGGACCGTGGCACCTTAAACCAGGTTCTTCCAGTGCTGCTTTTTCTTGCTCATCTTTTGTTTATTTTTCTGTATATACTAGTAGTATTCAAATGCTTGAGAGTCATGATCTTTCTTCTGATACAACCCATCGTAAGTTCATTACTAACAAAAATTAAGGTTTTTGTCTACCCTTCCTCGCTTCTTTGAAGATGTGGTCATCAATCATCATTGTGTAATCATGTTGTATAATTTATTTTATTGGATACATATTTTCCTATTCATTATTATAATGTTTTGTTTTGTGGATAAGCAAGGATGGATTGTCTGCCAAGTCGAACACTCGTGCACAGCTATCCTATCCATATTATGATGGTTTGGTGGTCAATAATTGAACATATTTTTATATAAAGCAAATACTGGATGCTTAGCATGTGTTTTCGAAAAATGACTTGTGAAAAGAAAAAGAAAAACAATTTATAATGTGTCTTGTCAATTATTTATTTTTCTGGTTCTTTGTTTCCCTCTCCAACCTGTTTTGCTCTTAAAAACTTCGGTGGCGAATAACGGCAATATTTTTTTTTAATTAATTCTTAGTAGATTCATGGAAGTATGTCAGGCCCTTACATAGCTAACAAAGCAATTTAATAGTGTACTGGTTAGTCTTAGTTGGTAGAATATGGATTATAATATTAAACATAAGACAGTCAAACGTGTTAGTTTCACCAAATCCCAAATTAAGCAGCCGCTGGCTATGAAAATGTCTGGTAGTTTGGTTCGACTTCAAAGCACGATTCAGTGAGTTAATTTCAAAGCCTTGATTATCATCTGGGTATTCAGATTATTAGAGAAAATCCACCTTAACAGAAAACAATTAATATTAAGTGTAGAATATCCCATCCATAACCCTATTCTCTTAACGCATATGGGACTTCTTGTAACCTATCACAAATATTAGCTAAATATTTAGTATAAACAATATTTATTAATAATCTTGTATAAGATGAATTTCGACGAAGTTTATTGTTGAATCGGAAGTTTCATTACACTTATCATTCTTATAAAATCTGATTAATTTAAAATTACTTTATTCTCTACTAATGTAATGTTTTTAAACAAATAAAATTATCTATAGTTTTTTTATCATTAATTCGAAATATTTTGTTAGTCATATGGAAAGGACTTTGTTAAGAGATAAAATTTATCCAAGAATTCTACAATTCTGATTGTCGACCTAGAAATATGCTCTTGTATATATATATATATATACTTACTGCTGTCTATCATTTATAGTTGTTTTTTTTATTGCTACCTATCTTTTTTTTGGTGCACATCTAAAAAATATCAACCACTGATTTATAATTATTTCATATTACACTAATATAATGTCGTTTTAAACAAATAAAGATTTATCATTTGATCGCATAATTGCTCACATTTTGCATGTGATATGACTATTAAACTTGTATTGTTCAATGATTAAACTTTGTAGCGCATCGATCACTGAATCAATAATTAACTTCACAACTTTCAAAACTTACACCATGGTAAGGTCAAGAATTTCAGCATAGAAAAAATAACCAAATAGGAAATTACTCCGCGTTCATCCTCTATATTGGCACGTTTATTTAGTATTATTGAGTTGTAGTCTTAATAACCAATATGTTTCAATGTGACGTAATTGATAGATAATTTGGTTCAATCTTAAATTTGTATATGTAAAAAAATATCTATTAAAAAGATTTCTTTAAATAGATCTCAATTTATTGAGAAATTAATATTTCATAACAATTTTACTTAATACTTATCGTTTGGGTATGGTGTTCATACATTACTATCAAAATCAATAGAAAAATATTAGTAACTTGTGTTGACCTATTCTTTCTAATTCATTCTTTATCGTCAAGCGAATCTGATATAGGATTTAGTAACTAAAGAAGTTATGTCTTTGTTTAAGGGTGACATTATCAAAGTCTATCCTTCATTAGTATAAATATATCTTTTTATATGATGTATTTATTTATTTATTTCCATTCTCATTTTGAGTTTTTATTCATCCAAACAACTGTAGAGAAATTTCTCCATTATCTAAAGAATACATCTTTTCTATTCTAATTCACTTCTATTTGTATCTTTTTTTTTTATTTCTCTTATCCTTTTTTTTCTCTATTTCACTCTTAAACCAAACAGAGTCTACTAAATATAATTTTTTTTATTATAAAGAGCTGAATTGAAAAAAAAAAACAGAGTCTAAAGTGAAGGGAGAGTTCCTTTTCTTTTCTGTATAGTTGTTATAAAGGTCACTTGGTTTTATGATGTAAAGAAATAGATAATTTCATGTTAAGAAAAAATGGAATAAAAAGTTTTTTTTTAAAATTTAATATTTTGAAATTTTTTAATTATAATTTAATTTGTCTCTATTACACTCTCTTCCATCTCAATCAAACAAATTCACTTGTGACTCTTTAATCTCTTTTAATTCATTTTCTTACTTCTTAGCTAAACATAAGCTTAAGGCATTTTTGTATTGACATTGTACTATTATATTAGTGTGAATTCCAATGCACCTTCAAGTAACAAAGGAGATCATTTTAGAAAAATACGTTATAGGCCTCTAAACGACAATACAATCATGCCCTTAGTGTTAGTGTGTGTTTGGAGATGTGTTTGCAATAATGATACTCATACCAAGTGTGTAAAAAAACACAAAAGGTACATTTAGTAGCTTTAGTGGAGACATGAAACATCACGTGAAACACAGATTCAAACGCGTAACTAAACTTAAAAGATTAGGATCCAATCCATGAAAAAGTAAAACATGTTGTCTTCAAAGGGAAAATACTAGATATAGAGATGGGAGAGGAAAAAAAATTAAAATTAAAATTAAAGGAAAAAACATAGAGAGAGAAATTTAAAGTTTTTACTTCGTAGAGTTTTCTTACATCTATTTTTTTTCATTTTCTTTTTAACTAAATAATAAACGTTTTAAAATTTTAAAGTTTCTTTCTCCTCTTCTTTTTCCTACCATGTTTAAGATAAAGATTCAAATGCAACATGCAAAAGGTCGTCTGGACAGACAGCAGTCAATATGGTGTTTAAAAGCATATCTGGTTTTGTTTCTCGACCATGAGCTCCTTAATAGGACACTTGTATTTTAAGGGTATCTTCGTCACTACAGCAAAAAGAATTATATATATATATATATATATATATATATATATATATATATATATATATTATTTTTTAATTTATATTTTTTAAAAATTATATTCATATACGTGAGTCCCTTACATTAACCATGTATGTAGTCCCGTGACATGAATGCGACAGTTTTCTTTTTATGATGATGAAAGCATACTGTGGTTATTTATTTCTTAGCTAAAGGCGAAAATCATTGTACGAGACCAAGTTTATTGTCCAACAAAAAAAAAAGAACCAAATTTATTGACTCGTGGAGAGAAGAGAATAGACACAAGACAGTAAAGCATGTCTCTTTCACGGAGGCAAAGTTGTCTTGCATGTCATTTGGATAGATTCGTTTCTGATTTCCCATTTCTGACTCAGCTTTTTTTTTTTTCATTTTCTAAGCTAAATAATAATAATTCAGTAATCAGTACTATTATCTTCTCAAAGTTGTACGAGTAATTAAACTAGGTCGTCGCCGAAACGTAGTGTGAACCAATAATGCATGATTTATGCACAGAACAAATGAACAATCTTCTCCGGACGACAAAGAGAGATTTGGGCCATGTGAATGAAATCTGGCTACGCCGGTTTGTTTTTTTTTTTTTATCAGCAATAATATATAAAATAAGGATTGCACCAGGGGTGCTGAAAGTATTACAAAGGGGCATCCCACATAGCTTAAAAACAAGGAAGCTTAAAGAAACTACCCCACATACCAATAACGTATATTTAAATAGTGGAATGTCTAGAGACAATGTTAACTGTTAAGTGGACATTCTCATTAATGAGTAATTAACTATTGATATTTATGTTGGATAACAAAAAATATTCAATATATTTATAATTGTAAACTTACATAACAAGAATATAGTTGGAAAAAGTTGTAAATTTAATATGGAGTTTATAAAAAAAATCTATAGTTTTAGAATAAAATTAAAATATGTATAATTTTGAAACAGAAGAGAGGCCCAGGTGATAGAAAGTGGGGGCATGCGTATGTTGTCTGTAGCATGTGTGTGCATCCCTCTAATCATTGTCACGTATAGGAACAAACAAGTCTGACCCCATTCACAGAACCATTGCCATGTCATAAATACCTTCAAAAGCCACCACTTTAGCTGCCAAAGCATGACCAACGCCATTTTTCTCACAAAAATTAAAATGAATTTCAAAGCGTGAACTCCTAACCCTTGGAGGTAAAGGTAGGAAACACACTGAATCTATAACTTTTGGCACATGCCACCGATTTGTCATGGATTCAATTCAATTAGGCTTTTCGTTCAACCCCCCACCCCCCAAAGGTAAAATCGATCAAAAGAGAGATAGCAACGACCAGCAGGCACTGTTTGATTGGAATACTTTATTATAGTTTGAAGCCCGTTGTTTCTTTTCTCCTAAGGGGCAATTAAGTAGTAAACCTTGCATGTGTCATGTAAAAAATGCTTTTATTTGTTTGTGTGTAACTGAGATACAATTTGAAATAAAGTTTACCTTGTAAGGTCACATAGGGCTTAAAAAATTACATAGCAATTGCTTAATTATCCAAGTATATATATATATATATATATATATATATATGATAGAATTATATTATTTAGATTTATTTAATAGAAAAATTCACGTTTGATTCTCTTTGTGTGAAAAGTTTCTTAAATTAATAATAATTATGCACCATGAATGAAACTATGCTCTAGTTGTAGGTTAAAAGATACTCATAATCTTTGACATAAGATAAAAAATGATATATTTTAAATAAAATATACAATTTTTTATTCATAAAAATCAAACTCACATTAAAACTTTACAATAACTTATGCACATTATTCTGAGTAACTAAGCTAAACTCTCTTAATATGAAAATAAGGTTATAAGTGTTCGTTAAAAATTTATTGATTTATATCTTAATAAATTATAAATTTATTATATACGATTATATTTTATCGCAATATTAACCATTAATATTTTATTGACAATTATAAATATACTTTATCTTCAAAAGTATTTTTCTCTCTTTAATAGAGTCAAATCCATTTAGTATTAATCTATACTATATACATAAAAAAACATTTTATAAAAGGAAAGTATACGTGTGGCAATATAAAGAGCTATATGCAATAAATTTATTTGAAATAATAATAATAATAATAATTGTAATTTTTATTTTAAATTATAATAATTAAAATTATTATGATTGATTTCTAACAATCAACTTTTAAATAATAATTCTTAATTAGCAAAATTTGTAAACATTATTCACCTTTTAAATTGAAAATAACTTTTAGAGAAAAAAATTGACAACTCCAGAAAAATGAATTTAATTTTATTTATCATTACTAAACATATTGATGACATGTTTTTTTTAATTTATAAATGTAATAAATTTTTAAGCAAATTCATTGTCGAATTTATATCTAAGGTAATAATTAAGATTATTAATTTATTCAATAAATTATTTATCAAACATTTGATTATTGATTGCAAATTTATTCATGAATATAGCTTGATTAGTGTCACATTCAATTAAGAAACATAATTTAATTTGAAATCGATTTAAATAAAATACAAATTTCAGCACCAACACTATACAATTTAAACGGAATACAGAATTACATACATTTGATATCAATTTAAGAATTATATTCTTACATACTAATTAAAAACGTTAGTTTTGGGAAAAAAAAAATTAAAAACTTAGCATTTTCATCCTAAAATTTTAGATAAAAAAAATGAAATTGAAAAAAGATAATGAGATGGTGATGATATTTGTTAGAAAAGTAACCGCTATATGTAATGAATTGACATGTAAAGAAAAAATGAAAAGTTATAACTAAACTGTAAAAATGAAATTTGACATCATATAATAATATAATATGTTATTTAATGGTAATTTTAATTCTTCTTTTCTCATATATTATTAAAAAAAAATATCTGTGAATGACTCGGATCCCTATAAAATTACATTACAGCAAATGAAAGTTAGAACAGTGACTAGCATATAATAATGTTCTAAGCTTTTCTCTTTTTCTTAACCTCTCTTTCTCTCCTCTTTCTGTTGGTCCTATCTTTGCAAGCAAGTTAAGATGATTGACCCAACATGGGAGATCTTATCCATAAGATGTACCAAATAATAGACTAATAGTGATTAGATACTAGCTTTGAGAGGGTAAGGGGCTCAAATTGAAGAAAAAGATCATAATTTGGTTACGACTCCAGTAGAATATCATATTTTAATGAGGCAAGTTGTCCGCTATTTGTTAAACAAACCTAAAACCTATACTTTATAGTAAAAGAAAACCCTATATTTTAATGAGGCAAGTTGTCGATCCAGTCAAATAAACCTAAAATTTCCTCGTCGAAGGTGGCATGTGTCGTCACTATCTTCCTCTCAATTTGTTATCGTAAATGTTTAACGTACACTGTTATTCATTAATATTCATCTTGTATGATGGATGGAAATTCAAAAGTGAGAATAGGAATATTTATTTTTTTAAAAAGGCAAATGAATTATTCTTCTTTTCGTTTGGCATAGTTATATAAAAATGTAAAAATGCATCTCTTTTTTGTTTAGTTTTACGAAAGGAAAGAATAAGCATATATGTAATTGCAAATAAATAAAAACAAACATAAAATCATAATAAAGATCACTAAATTATTGTTTTCTTTTCTTACAAAAAAGAAATTAAAAAACGACAAGAAAATGGTGAAATTAAAAAAAAAAATTATCACCTCAAATCGTTTCCTTCCTATGCAAAATGTACGTATTTCAATTATTCTCTTTCCTTTTCTTGATAAAAAGCTATACCCCGCATATACATAAAACTTCACCTAAATATGCAGAATATTATAGATATTTTTTTTTTGTATAATTTTCAATAAAAAAACTTTATAACTTCACCTTAATAACCACGAAAATAAAGTCACCAATTAAAAGTTCATAAATGTTATCAAGACAAATTTTTAATGATAAATAAAAAATAATACAAAAAAAAAATCTCTGTTATTATACCTATTTTTCCCCTTAAAATAAATCCTCCCTTACTGATCCATCACCGATTAATTTAGTTGTCTGCTTAATTAGATAGAGAAACATAGACATGAAGGTGTAAATTTGATAATTGAAAAGTTTAATGTGTAAACTTTTTTTATAATATGATTCAATAAAATAAGACATATAGTTAAATAATAATATATTAATAAATGATTTTTAAAAATAAATCAAAATTGTGCCTTTAAAATTTTCAAAATCATGACAAATTTTAAGTGGTCATAAAGTAATTTTAGGGATTTAATTCAATTATAAAAATTTGACAAAAATGAAGTATCAATTTGTAATTTTTTTATTCAAGTTACAAATTTTAATTATGGAACTAAAATCTAGAAAGGAAAAAAAAAAAAGGGAGAGAGAAAGAGAGAATGGGCGCAACAGGCAATAAATATAAATGTAACAGAAGGACGCGTGGATCGTGGTGAATTCTCTTTCTCTTTTTTATACTCTGAATTCTGAATATCATCATCTTCATCCTCGTGGAGTAGTATTTTCGATCAATCAATCTTCTCTGTTTCCAAAACATTCCAATTATTTCCCTTCATTCACACATCATGGACTCTTTGTCTTTGCACTCAAACCTCCATTCCGTTAACAATAAGCGCCGCCAAATCACACACCAAAACTCCTTCGCTCTCACTCCCTCCTGGACTTCCCTAACCGAACAGCGCCTCTACTCCTCCAAGCTCCTCCACTCGCTCCGCCGCAACAGCAACCCTACCGCCGCCCTCGAAGTCCGCGCCTCCGCTGACCGCGTCCTCGCCGCCACTGCCAAAGGCCGAACTCGCTGGAGCCGCGCCATTCTCTCAAATCCGATCTGCCGCTGGAAGCAGAGACACCACAAGAAGGTCAAGAAGTACTCCGCCAACAAATTCATGAAGAAGACGACGCCTGAGATTCGGAGAAGCTTGCCGGCTGTGCAGAAGAAAGCGCGCGTTCTCGGAAAGTTAATTCCTGGTTGCCGGAAGGTGTCGTTCCCGAAGCTTCTAGAAGAAGCCGGTGACTATATTTCGGCGTTGGAGATGCAAGTGCGAGCCATGAAGGCTCTCGCCGACCTCCTCGCCACCGGTGCTCCGCCGCCAGCTCCGATCGGTTTGAGTTGACCGAAGTTGTTAATTCTTACTATTAGGTGTTTCTTCATATATCGTTTATATTAGTTTTTAGATTTCAGTTCCATCTTCGCCACTTATTTTATTTTTTCTCTTCATTTTTTATTATTTCAGTTAAAAAAGTTATAATAGACAGTAAGATATGTTCTATATTGTTATATTACATAATAATATAAATGATATGGTATATAATTAGTTTACACATATAATTGTACTAATATATATGATATGGAGTATTAATTTTATTATATTTTCCAAAAGCTTGTTATTATCGGATACAACGTCTGAAATCTTATTATATATAGTTCATAGATTCACCACATTTAAGGCCTTATTTCTTTTGATTTTTGAGATTTTTTTTTAAAAAATATCTCGGTACATAAATTTAAAGAAGATGTTTATAGATTATAATTCAGCTTAACATTACTCTATTTACCAACAAAAAAACCTTAACATTTCTCTTCTAAATAATGAGACCTTTATATATATATATATATATATATATAATGTAACGTTCATTTTTTAATAGAAACAATTAAAACCTGCAGATTTGTCTATAGCAGCCTTCTAAAAGGAAAAAAACTTAAGCATGATACTTTTAATAGATTTTGCGCCTAGTTATAATGAGTGTTATTTAGATTGAAATTTATAAACGTAAATTTGAATAAACTTATGTTTTAATTGCTTTCATTTGAAATTTGGTTTAAAGCTGAATATAAGTGTGTAAAATTCCTGCCCTGGAAACTAAACATATTACTAAATTGAGTTTAACAAGACAAATGCACATTCAAACCAGCTAAACAGAAAGCAAGTATAAACCTGAGTGTTTAACTTCTGTTACTCGCACATTAAAAACTTGATACTACGGTTTTTGAAGTGAAACTTTAATTAATTTTAACCGGAGAAAAATTATTTGAAGTCTTGTAATGTCTGGAAAGATTGGATATTTTTAAAATGATAACATGATAAATCTCTTGCTACGTACAAACATAGATCACAAATTCGATAATAAAAAAATTATAATCCTTGCTTATTCAGCCTGCACTCTCCTTTCGCTTTCGGCTTGCCATGATCTTTAATCAACTACCAACCAACTGAACCCATAGTATACGGAAAGAACAGTTGATGTTTCGAAAATTATCATGCATTTTTTTATTAATAGACTATTGATTTGATAAAATAAATTATAGCGTGATTAAAAGGATGCAATTGAAGCAATTTCCCGACCAAATTACTTATCGAAATGGACAATGAGTCCAACTTGAGAGACAACAATGATCCATAAAGTGAAACGTTGGTGTTTGGCTCAACTAATATAGTAATCCTCTCCATCCTCATCACAGCTTCGCAATTCATCTCCTCATTTGGTTGTAGAATAACGACATTTTGCTTAAATTACCTAGTCAGACCAAAAGTGATGAAATGTCATTAACTGACAAGGAAGGCTTTAAATATTGTCTTATGAATCGTGTTTAGGCTTTACTACTATTCTGTCCTCTTGACTGAGCTAAATAAAGCTCTAACAACAGCTATTAAGGACCCCACCAAATGGTAATAAAACATGGCTGAACATGTCTCGGTCGTCTTCTTTTTTTGTGTGCTTTTAGGTGTGTTTAATTTGGGTATTTGAATCTCTTGAGGGGTGGTGTATTTTTAAGACTACACTATGAAATCATAATCGTTCATAATTAAGACTAGACTTATTATTTATAAAGTAAAACAACAAATTTAGGGTCCTTTTAGTAGAGTGTAATAAAATAAAATAAAAATTTTAAGAATCTTTTGGGTTGGGTTGCATTCTATGTGAAAATGGGATAAAAAAAGCTTCACGTGCCATTTTAAGAAGTAGAATGAAGAATAGATGTTGGCCTTTTGTATTTGCATCCACATTGTTCTCCTTGGAACAGACAAATATGGGTCAGATCCTAGACAATTGGGATGGGGCCTACCCCACCTGGCCACCACTCAACAAAACTTTTTCCTTATTAAGCCCTGACACGCGTGGAACCTCCACAATACAACTGTCAATTTTCTGATAGTGACATCCCACGCCATGTGGCAAACTCATCACCCTTCGTTTCCTTTTGCCAATTACTCCCATATGAAACAATAGTTTTTTTCCCCTCACAATAGCTCATCAGATAAATATTTTTTTTATATTTAAGGGTCTATAAAAATTTAAATTTAAATCTTACTTTACTTGATTAAAAAATATAAACTGTTATAATTTGTGTGAATTATTATATGTAGCAACAAATTCATATATTATGTTGTATTCAAATTAAATAGACTTAATATATATGAAAATATGAATTTCATTTCATACCTAACATTAGTATGGTAAACTGACCACGTTGTTTCTACATAATTACATTCTTTGTGCGCTTTCATTTGTTCTTTGTCGTTTCCCTTAGCCATCACATTCCACATGCATCCATGTGCTTCCATTTAAGGGGTTTTTTTTTTATTATTATTATAATTGATAATTGATATAGAGAGAATCAGGGATGGGGGTGGGGGGGGCGGCGGGGGGACAGAGTCGGTACAACGTGTCTCTAATTTTTCTATGGAGAAATTTTGTCCCTTTATTGTTAATTCAAGATTCTTTTTTAATCCTTCATCTCATCATGTGAAGGAAGATTTATAGATCGTTAACTCCCCTTATAAGAAATATCAACAATTTTTTTTAACATATTACGTAAAAATAATGCTTGTAATGGAAATGGCTGAGATTGTATTGCTATCAATTGCTTGTAGGGAGAACAAATAAATTAAGTTTCAAGATAATCAGAAGGAGAATGGTAAAATATCACCTCAAGCTGATATTAAGAAGGTAGCAAAGTGTTTCTTCTGTAAAAAAAATGAGACACATGAAAAAGAATTATCCCAGATTCTAGAACTAACTTAAGAAAAAAGGTAAATCAATTTCATTAATATATTATAAATCTAATATGACTAGTGTTAATATTAACACCTGATAGATTGATTTTGGATCTACAATCTATATTGCAAATTCTTTACAGGGTTTGCAAAACCTAAGAAAATTAGTGGGAAGTGAGCAAAACATTTTACCAGGCAATAAGCTAGGCTCACCTATAGAGGCTATTGGAACTTGTATTTTAACTTTAAGTAGTGACTTTATTTTCAAGTTAGAAAAGAATTTTTATGTGCTAAGTTTTTCTCGAAATTTGATTTCTTTTTCTATACTCATGATTTTTGGATATTCCTTTAATTTTAAAGACATGTCATTATTTTATAATTCTAAATGTGTTGGGAATGATATCTTATCATATGGTCTTTATCTTCTTGGTTTACAAACTGATGCCACTTATAGTTCAATACATGGTCAAACTGGTATTAAAAAGTGTAATATTAATGAGAATTCCTCTATGTTATGGCATCGGAGATTAGAACATATCTTCATTGAGAGGATTAAAAGGTTAGTGAAATACGAGGCACTCAATACTCTAGAGTTTGCTGATTTTAACACTTGTGTGGGTTGCATTAAGGGTAAGCAGACTAACATGTCTAAAAAAGGTGCTAATAGGAGTTTAAGCATATTAGAAATAATTCATACTGATATTTATTGTCCAAATATGGACGCACGTGGTCAGAAATATTTTATCACCTTTATAGATGATTATTCACGATATATGAGTGTTTATTTGCTTCATAACAAAAATGAAGCATTAGATGCCTTCAAAGTCTTTAAGGATGGAATTGAAAACCAACGTAGCAAGCAAATAAAAATAGTAATATCAGATAGAGGTGAAGAATATTATGACAAATATATTGAGAATGGACAAACACTTAGTGCCTTTGCAAAGTTTCTTCAAGAACATGAGATTGTTGCCCAGTATACTATGTTTGGTTCTCCAAATCAGAATAGTGTTGTAGAAAGAAGGAACCAAACATTATTGGACATGGTACAGAGTATGCTTAGCAACTCCAATCTTCCTAAATCCTTGTGGCCTGAAACATTAAAGACGATAGTGTATATATTAAACTATGTTCTAACCAAAGTTGTCCCAAAAACACCTTTTGAGTTGTTTAAAGGTTGGAAACCGAGTTTGAAACATATGCGTGTTTGGGGTTGTCCGTCTAAGGTGAGAATATATAACCCACAAAAGAAGAAACTTGACTCGAGGACTATTAGTGGATATTTCATTGGATATGCCGAAAGGTCTAATGGTTATAAGTTTTACTGTCCATATCATATTACTAGGATTGTAGAATCAAGAAATGTCAAGTTTCTTGAAAATGACTTGATCAATGGGAGTGATCAATTGAGGGACTTAGGTTTTGAAATTGATCATATAGAGTCTCATCCTTCCACATCAAGTGAAAAATTAGTTGTAATTTATACCTCTCAAGTTCAAAGGGATGATGAACAACAAATGACTGGCATTTCACAAACTATTGTTGATAATTCAGTAGATTAAGTTGATCATCAAATTCTTGGAAATGATGAACAACCAACTGAACAACATAATCCACAAGAAAATGTTGATGTAGCATTAAGGAGATATACTAGAGTAAGAAAATAAGCTATTCCTAGTGATTATACTATACATTTGCAAGAATCTAACTATAATATTGGAGCTAAAAATGATTCCGAAACTTTTGATCAGTCATAAGTTATAAAGAGTCAAATTTATAATATGATGCCATGAAGAATGAGATGAATTTTATGTAGAGTAACAAAGTTTGGAATCTTGTAGAGTTACCTAATGGGGCAAAGACCATTGGCTATAAACAGATCTTTAAGATAAAAAAAAGACTCATTAAACAACATTAAGAGATACAAGACAAGACTCGTTAATAAGGGTTTACTCAAAAAGAAGGAATCAATTATACAGACTTTTTCTCTTTTTAATTTTATTTTATATTCAAATTTCTCACTTATTATGCATTAACGATCCTTGTAATAAATCAGCTTATGCTTATCTTTCGTAGAAAAAAACTAATTCTAGTGCATGACTCATCAAATGTTGAATTACCTGTGCAAAAACTAAAATCATATTTATATATTAGTGTTTTTCTCTAATTTTGCAAAACTATTTTTGAAAAACTGTAACTATTTCAATAAAGTTGGGTGTTCAAAAGAGATGCAATTTGTTGTTGGTGATAGAAAATTGGGAAACCTGAAAAAGATCAAAATAAAAGAGAAGCCCATAAAAGTTGGTTCAATGGGTAAAATAAAAATAAACTCATCCTAAAAAGATATAAGTTCCATTCTTCTACGTATATTTATAAGTATTCTTTGAAGATTAAGGCCTATTCTGATTCTGATGAAATTAAAAAACTCAAGTCATCTAAATTTATTTTCTGACAAAAAAAAAAAAGGAAAAACAAGACACATAAACAAGGTTGTCATAAAAAAGAATTAATACAAATGCAAAAATGGACTGGGCCAAAAGTTTGAATTACCACACGTGGCCTCTTCAGAGGAAGGAGAACGACATAGGGTATATAGGCCCGGATATTCAGCATGAATAACCCACCACTTTTTTGTAACATTTTGAGTCATCTTTCTTTGCGTCTCTATGACACTTGGAGAAGGGAAGGGCCAACCATGTGGAAGTGATACTCTTTTCTTATCATCTTTCTCTCTTCACTCTCCAGGCTAAAGTTGCATCCATTCCCCACCTTCCACGAAGTATTAAAAGAAAATTATAAAAATTAACCTTGTCGGCGTGAAGCTTGAATTAATTCGTGCTGGACAATGCCCTTCTTATATATCATTCGACAGATTATAAAATAATTATTAAAAATGTGCATTTTCACTCAAAGTAATAAAAAATAGGCTTTTAGTTAGAATCCACAAATAGTATAAAGATCTTTTATATCATCAACTAATTAGTAAATAAAATATTCACTAGTTAGAATCAATAGAAAAAATTTGCTTATAAAATATAGTAAATAAAGAATTTGATAATTAAACTATATTTTTTAACTTTTTGATTATATACATACATAGAAATATGGAAAAAGATTCAGGATGTAGATACTTAAGAGAAAAAAGATAAGAAAATATGAGAAATAAATAATTAATATAATTAAGGGTAAATTATATTTAGAATCCTATCAAATTTAAAAAATATTAATTTCATTTTCATAAAATTTTTCATATTAATTTGGTCTTTATAAAAATAAAACATATTTTTATTAATTTTCAATGAAAACTCTACTAGATGATAACTTGACGTGACTATCAGACTTACACATATAATTTGATTACAAATTAATTAAATAATTGGTTGTCCCCCTCCCCAAAAGAAAATGAATTGAACAATTTCTTGTTACTAAAAATTCTCTAAAATTACAATTTTTTTATTATTTTTTGAATGATTTTTTCATACTTGCTGATGAGATTAAGAGGGAAGATGAAACAACAATGAGTTTTATTATTTTTCAAGTGTGTTTGGAAAGATAAAATAATTAAGCCTATTAGTTACATTAGAGAATTGTTTAATGAAATTATTACTGAAAATCAATAAAAATATTTTATTTTTATAGAGACCATGTTAATACGAAAAATTTTATGAGGACAAAATCAATATTTATCAAATTTTACAAGGATCCAAAAACATATTTTATCATATGATTAATGATGTAAAAATAAAAATATTAATTAAGTGTTTACGATATATATATATATATATATATATATATATATATATATATATATATATATATATATCAGAAAATGAGGACTCTAGAAATATATAAATACATTATCTATTCTAATACATAAATGTTTCAGCTGACTAAGGCTAATGTTAATTCTAAATCTCTTAAAATGAATTATGAAGGGATGCTGCTTCTTGTACTTTCACTATTGTTTCCTGCTTCGTCCTATTATATTTTAGAAAGTTCAATTTAAAATTCAATTTGTATTTTGGACTTGACTTTTCGCAATACAAGGATGGATGACAGTTATAATACGCTGCAGGAGTGGCGGGCTACGTAATGGTGGACTTTAGCTATTATAAGTTGCAGGTCATTCCTTCTTGCACCCCATAGAAAACTTAAAAGTTAAAACAATCTAAACAGACAAAAATGCCCTTGCACGCCTCCTTTCCCTTTTCCTCCTCCTTTTCATCTTTCTGTGCTTTAACCATCTGTGCTTGTATACAACAATACATAGTTATATACGATCGCAACTGCACCTTTTCCATTTAGAATTGGGACAATAATTTATTTATTTTTGGCAAAAAGTAAATATATTTATTAAAAACTGGTTATTAAGTGTAAAGAACCATACACATAGAAACATGTTACAATCAAGCAAAAACCCAAAATAATGGATATAACTACATTTCATACCATCCCACACCCCAAAAGATTCTATGCCTTTTCCCCAATGAACTCGATACACATATTTTCACGCCACAGCCATACATTTCCATAACGTTAGCTATCGCATAGTTGTCTTGAATTGCAGCAGCGATGAATAAATAAGCAGTGCCTTCAAATTCCACTTGTGAATAACCTCACGGGATTAACTTCTAACCTTCACTGAATGCATCAGGAGGAACACCACTATAATATGCTATTATTGCATTGGTTCTGGAGCACTTGATCCGGTATTATTTTTTCATTTCCGGAGCCACTAATCCCGAACGATGTAAAAATCAAATCTGGATTTCAAAAACAAAAAAACTTATGCAGTTTTGGATTGTACATTCTAGAATTGTGCATACATTGTTTAGGAGGAACAAGTAGTCCATAATAGATAGATGTCGTTTTTCGGGTTACTTATTCTGAAATTATGTATGAATAATTTTGGAATGAGCAATTTGGAAAAGCACAAGTTGTTATAGTTTTTCTTGATTCTTAAAACTGAATTATAACAATATTTGAAAAAAAAAACCTGGAATAGTTCTTTGGTGGTGTCAGATCTCCTTACACGAGTAGTTCCTAATAATCTAACTTGCTTTTTATTCTTATGAAAAAAAAAAAACTATTTCTTGATTTAGTGTATTAAAAATCATAATTACACCTCAGATTTTACATATATTAGAATTTTTTCTATCCCTTAATAAACTAAACTAAACTAATTTTCGCTCATTAAACCTATATTAATTCTCTGTTATCAATCTAATAGGCTCACTAAATTAAATAAGTTACCTTAAATCCATCTAGATATAAACAATAATATAATATATAGTTGATATTAATTAATTAAAAATTATAAAATTGTTAATATTCTAACTATGGACTCTCGGTCATGGCACCTCTCAACAATATCCAAAGGCCGGCCTTGCATGTGATCATGGAGAAGTAGCTATATATGGATTAATTTCGGAAGAGTTTAATTAATTGTAATGTATCGTGACACTTTATAAATCAATTTTATTTTGGAAAGATGTTTGGGTAATTTTTCTTGTCTTGCTATTAACAAGCTATCGATCACAAATCAAGTATCAATATATTAGAAACACTTATTTCGAATGAAAGGTTTATTATGACTTCGCTGTTATATATTAATTTTTTTTTGAAAATTTCAAGACTTTTATAGTAAAATCTCAAATCCTTAAATATTACTACTAGTTTTAATTATTTTCATTTTTATTAACACTTTTTTATTTCAAATATTAACTATTTATATTTTGAAATTATTATTTTTAATTTTTTAGATTTACTTTTTTTCTTCTAAAATCTAAACTTATATTTTATGTAACAAAATAGAATTAAAGCTATTTTTATTTTCTGCTCCAATTAAAATAAATTGATGTAATACATAAAGAGAATACAATAACTCATGGCTAACGTCTTGTTTGAATAAGTTTTTTCGTTTATAAACACTTATAAGAAGAAAATAATAAAATAAAATGAAATAAGTTTCTCACATAAATTAAGTTTGGCTTATGTATAAATTAAAAATATTTAGTTTTTGAAGAAGCTAAAATTAGCTTATGAAATGAAGAAGCTAATTATCATTGTTTTCTTCTTATTTTTTTTCTCTTGGAAATGATTGGAGAAATTTATCAAAAGATAACCTAACTTATTTATATTGAAATCCACTTGGGTTGTTTGGTAGTGGATATTTTAGTAGATTATACGAAATTTATTATCATTATTCAAAAGACTTAATTATATTGATTAATTAGGATTCAATGAAAATACTATTAAATAAACAGATTTTATCCCTGCAATCTCTACATTTAAAAAGGGATTTACATGTCCAAAAAATAATACTTATATTAGTAATATTTTGCTTTAATCATCTCTTGTACTCCACCTTTACGTGTTGATTTTGTTTCTTGTTATCATTATACTTTGGCTGCATTACTTTACCTGAAATAAACACTTGTTTGAATCCTAAGCTGAAGTATAGCCTTAGCCTTACCTTACGTATGAATTAATTAAGTCCCCGGATTATGCCGTAATAAATGAATATATGCCACATATACCGATCTAAAATAAGCATATGTAGTATTAAACTGCATCTATACTACATATTAATTGATAACTGGGTTTTGCTAATCAGTACAAGTATTGATGATGATTTCATTATTAAGCAGTGCATGTAACATTTTATTAAAACACGTTTATTATTTTAAAAAGAAGTAGTAATCATTAAATTCATTTCCCGTTCATAAACATTTTTTCATTAGAAACACTTTCTATTTTTTTCTTAATCAGGGTTCCAACACTAGTTAACATTCTCTTTGCATTGATAATTTTCTCTCTCCTTTCACCACGTATATGTAGTGACAAATTGGACGCGACGAGAAAAATAGTTAATGACTCTTAACTATATATATAGAAAAGTTTGAAATCTAGATGGTTAAAGCAAATGTCTATATATTGCATTAAGATAGCATTACAAAAAACGTTTATTCAAAATTAGGAACAAACTTATCGGGAGGGCAAGTGAAGGTGAATATGATAATATAGGGATGGAGTAAAATCTAGAAAAACCTTGCATTTTGAAAATTAGCCTAGTTTAACTTCAAAGCCATCTCCTAATAGGCCCTTAGATTTGGCTGTATGAATAAAAGAGATCTGCACAGTCATAACTGTAACCTGGAAAAATTTACTTCACTTACATTTCCCAAGGCAAAGAGTTAAATGATATCATAAATTGTAACTAACCAAGACCTTGAAAATTAAAGGGTACCTGAAAGTGGAACTTCCCTCACTCTCTCTAGCTATTTTTATTTTGAAATGCTGCTTAATTCAAGGAAGAGAGAAGCACATGAAGCTGTATATGCAATGTGTTGCAACGTGGAATAACAAGCCTGGGGTAGGGTGAGACTTGTGAGAATGCATGGCCCTACAACGAGAAGTGTGATGGGTCCCTTGATTTATTGCTTTTGTTGACATGCACATGACTGGAATCAACTAGTTATAAGTTACTTCATCACTCTAATGAATATTGAAAGCTACCAAACCCCGCAAGAAATACATGGAAACCGTTTCTTTTGTGTAAAAATAAAATTAAAAAAGATCAATTGCAGCTATTCTTGTCACCGTTTCTTTAATTTGTCTCTTACTTCACGCAAGTTGTTCACGGCTCCTCTTTATATGTACACGTACTATCTCTCATGCATTTCATTCATCACATACAACACTCTCTCCAAAGTTCAAATTAAGACTGAGGGGTGAGAAAGAGAGAATTGATATGGGTGCCGGTCTAGTTGCGTTCCTCTTAATGGTTCTTGTGCAATTGGTCTATGCAGTGATGAACATTACTTCAAAGCTTGCAATAGAATCTGGAATGAGCCCTCTTGTCCTTGTTGCTTATCGACAACTCTTTGCTACTGTGTCCATTGCTCCCTTTGCTTATTGGCTCGAGTGGTAATTATATATATATATATATATACCCTTTCTGGTTTTGTTTTATTTCATATATATACACAATGCATGCATGAAAGGGTTTGATCAACTTTGAAGCACCTATAACATTCTCACTTTGAGTGTCACCGTCGATGTCCCTTTTGTTTTGGTTGATTCATGATTGTGTTATTTATCTGTCTATCTATTTATATATGTTTGCTGTATATAAATGGAGTAGAGAGACACTCAAAAGAAAAATGCTACATGTTGTTCTGATGATTAAGTAACGGACTTTCCATTCATATTAGACAAAAATAATAATTAGAAAAACAGTAACGGATATATTTAGCATTCTTCTTAAATAAATAAAAAAAAGAAAGAAGTTGTTCTACATGATTAGCGTCGTTGGACTCTATCATACTAAAACGTTTTCTAACGGTTGATGAAACTGGTGAAAATAAAAATTCATGAATGAGGCTTTTTCTTGCCTTGCTGAGAGTCTACAAAAGAAGAAAATGCATGAAGAGAAGGAGAGAAGATCACAAAAAGGTTAGCAACAAGACAACAACCATAATCATTAGTGGCACAGTTAATGGGGAAATTAAACTTCAAGCTTGACTAAATAATGAAGACGCTAACGGCATGCATGTAGGACGCGTTATGAGTCTCTGGGCATGTTACGTGCCAGCAACTTTCTATTCTTAAGACAAATAGTGCAACACGTTTCACGGAGTTTCTTATAAAAGGGTATAGAGTCATAGATTTATAGTAGCGCGTGACTTGAATATTGCAGTTTCATTTATGGCTTTCTCGTACTTCTACGAGAAATAATCTCGGTGGAAATTGTCAGGTTCTTGTTGCCGCAGGCATATTATTAACTTTATTTATGAAGACACAACAAAGGACTAGAGTGAGTGAATAGAGACAAGACAAAGAACAACAAAATTACCCTGATCAGTAACTGCATCATGCATGAATGAATTTGATAAGTCAACTTCATTTCTTTTCTTTAATCTCTCCTTTCCTCTCAGGAATACGCTTCCCAGGATTACACAGCGTCTTATGATTCAGATATTATTTTCGTCCCTGACCGGGTAAGCTTTTGGTGTAATATCTTTTATTTATTTATTTTGGTTATCTCACGATAGATTTCTACTTTTTTGTGTGAAATAATTCAAAAAAAAAAAAACAAACAAACAAACATAAAGCCATTGATAACTGAATAGCCAATTAGTTCGAAAAATAAATTAATAACCCGAAGCAACATCAAAATGCAGAAGTATACAGATAAAAATTTGTTCTGCATGCAGACTTCTTCAATCTACTAATTAGACCATATTTAAGACTCTGCATGGAATTCCTGCCAAAGATCCATTCCAAATAACATGAACAGAAGTGGAATAAGATGAAAAAGTATACACCTGAAAGTAATAGGGGGATTGGAAAATCAGCTATTTAGACTTTTAATTTTTTAAATTATTTTTTCCAAGTCACTATTTTTAAAGCTCTAGTAGATAATATAGTGAAGATCATGAACTATCTCGTTTTCTTGAGCATATATTGGCATTTTAATGACACAACTCAGCTTGAATATGCAGAGTTACAGGAAATCAGATGCTTTATTTTGTGGGGCTGAAATATTCATCCGCTACAATTGCATGTGCACTGACAAATTTGCTCCCAGCTTTCACTTTCATCCTTGCAGTTCTCTTCAGGTTGGTAGCAAACAAATTGGACCTATCGTTTATTTCCACACCAGGCCTTCCAAATGGCCAAAAAAGAAAGTTATTGGTATTTGACTATGTTTTATTGTTTTATTTTGTATGGTTAGACAAGAGAATTTGGGAATCAAGAAGAGGGCTGGTCTAGCAAAGGTATTCGGGACAATATTGTGTGTGAGTGGAGCCTTGCTTTTGTCATTTTACCATGGAAAAACCATTGGTTTAGGCCAATCAAGTATTCACTGGAGATATGCTGAGAAAATGGAAGGAACTAGCTCTTCTGGCAAAGGAAACATGTTCCTAGGCCCTTTGGTCGTAATTCTTAGCACCCTTGTTTGGGCAGCATGGTTCATAATTCAAGTAATTAAGCATCAATATATCTTAAGTAGTTTAATTTTCCTCTTTAAGAGAATCATTATTATATCATTACGTTTTTCAGAAAGACATAAGCAAGACATTTCCAGCTCCTTACACGAGCACTGGCTTAATGTGTTTCATGGCAAGCTTTCAATGCGTGATCATTGCCGTGTGTGTCGACCACAGGGCCTCAGCTTGGTCACTCCACAATGCTATGAGACTTTCCTCTGCCCTTTATGCGGTATGTGCATTAATTAATTACTTACTAGTTACTACTACTAGTATTTTTAATTAACCTCGTCCAAGAATTAAATAATTTCTTATAATAAATATATGCTAATGTTGGTTCCAGGGAATATTTTGCACTGGATTAGCCTATTGCCTCATGTCGTGGACCATTGAGAGAAAAGGTCCTCTTTATGTCTCTGTATTTACCCCTTTGCAGCTTGTCCTCACTGCCATTTTGAGCTGGGCTTTGCTTCGGGAGAAATTATATGTTGGAACGTAAGAAATCACCTGCACTTTAGTATTTACTTACTTATCTATAACTAAATAAACTATATATGCTGTCTTTCACAACATATATAGTTAATTAATTTAGTGTCCTATGATTGACCCAATAATTAAATTTGACTCATTTTTTTTATTTGGTTTGTATATAGTGCCGTAGGGTCTCTCTTGATAGTTTTGGGACTCTATTCTGTTCTCTGGGGAAAGAGTGAAGAGGTGAATAAGGGAGACGGTATTGAAGAAGATGCAGTTAAAGAAGCAGTCAAGGATTCGAAGAATGACATGGAATTGCAATCATATGTGCCATCCAATGGTAATAATGGTCGTGTTATTGCATGAAGAAGGGACGCGGCAGAGTGAGATTCCTCGCAAGATGCTAGTAGCTAAGGATTGAGAAAGTTTCGGTTATTTGTCTTTATTCTATTTTTGCTCCCTACCAGTAAATTTGAATTTTGATATGTGTAATCTTGTGTCACATTTGAAAGTGGTCCACAACTCTTTGCAGTTGCATTGAAGACATGTATTAATATTATTATTATTATTATTTATATATTAATAAACCCGGAATCAGTTATTCCTTTAATATGTGTCATCAATGTTAAACTATGATTTCAATTCGAATCTTACTGTAGGGTACTTTTCAAAATTTCCATTTCTTTAATACGATTCGTTATAAGATTATAGAACTAGCTAAAATATTGATACAAATGGTCTTTGCTAGAATTTAAATATAACGTTTTCCTTACGCCACAACTCTCAGTCTCCAACATGCTCTGTTCTAAAACCAGAATAGAATCTGATTCTTGCATTAGATCACTACTTCCACACCACCATTATCAATAATGGGGAGACTCCAAAATCTGTTATGAAAGTCTGAGTTCACTCTTGGCCACACCTCAGACTTTTTATATAGCTTGATAGAAATAGAATCACTCAAAGTTGCCACTTACCCTTCAATAAAATGAATAAAAATTGTGAATTTTAATGGTACTCTTTCTTTTTATTTTTTGAATATAAGTTGACACTTACCTTCCAAGGAAAAACGTGGTCAAGGTTTCTATATTTCTATATGTATAAATTTGGTCATCAATGTTTATAAAAAAAATGTGGATTTAGTCATTTTTTTTTACAATAAAGAGGGACAAGATCTGTATTTTTTATTTTTTTTTAAGTTTGAGTACCAAATCCATCCATATGAAAAGTAAAGGTATCTTGATCACATTTAACTAAAAATATAGGACTAAATACATATTTTTATGATTGGTTTCATTTATAATTGGAGTCCTAAAACAACTCTTTTATGATTATTGCTGCAGGTTGTCTTTGATGCCAATGTTATTCCTCCTCTTGTTCAAATTCTTCAACATTCTGAGTTTGACGTCAAGAAGGCGGCTGCCAGGGCCATCTTCTACGTGACTTCTGAAGGATCTCAAGACCATATCAGGTACATATATAATTATATATTCCTTTTTTCATGATACTCAAAGTATATATGCTTTGATGAAACTTATTAATTAGGTGTATGTCTATGATGTAGGTACCTGGCATATGAAGAAGGTTGCATTAAGGGACTATGTGATCTGTTGAGCTGTCCAGACCCAATGGTTGTGTCAACTTGTCTTGAGGGGCTGGAGAACATTTTGAGGGTCGGAGAAGCTGACAAGGAAATGGGTGTCAATGTTTTTGTTCAAAGGGTTCATGAATATGAAGGATGGGATAAGATTGAATTTTTTATGAATCATTGGAACAATGAGATTTCTCAGAGAGCTGTGAGGATTGTGGAAGAAATGAAGAATGATGCTAGTCCGTAAGATTTTTCTTTCGGGGATCATAACTAGTGCCTAGTGAAGTATACCTGATCATTACATTTGTACTTAATAACCCAGATTTTACTATTCCACATGCACATGCACATGCACGGTGGATATATATAGTTGTATGCCATATTACTAAAAGTTGTTAACCCCGTTACATGATGATACAGTCATATCAGATTGCTTTACTTGTTTCTCTATGCTTCAAAGAAAGGAAATTAAAGAAAAGTTGTTCAAGCATGTGTCTCGAGTGCAAGGAATCCATTTATGGTAACTTCTATAACTTGCATGCATCTTCTATTGGCCAAAATCGAATTACGCATATTTAATTTCTGTGGATCTTGTGTAAAATTTTCAACACAAAAATATCCCCAAATTTTTATTTTAATAAAAAGTAGAAATTAAACATAGACTGACAAATTAAAAGAGATGAGCATAGCAAGAAAAAAAAACTAATGAGGTGACTACTACTAGAGCATACGATAGAAGCGGTCAAGAGGAAGAAGCTTCTTAAAGAAGTGATACAACACAAGTTCCTATATATTTGTGTGAATAAAACAAAAGGTGAAATATTTTTCTTTGATTACGAGTATGTCAGTCAGTGATATGCAAGAGATGAATCCAATATTGAACAGAGACCAGAACATGATGTCTGTAAGCCAAATTAACCCAAGTAATAACTGTTTCTCTTTTTTCATAATTAAACCTCATTTAATTTGGTTGTTTTTATTTAAAAACCCATCAGTAACATTTTTAGCAATATTTTTTGTTTTTATGAAAAATAAAAAGAGCAAAGTAAACATGCCTTAAAATTTCATTTAATAAAATTAAAGATATATCCACAACTCTTGATCAATGAAAACAAATTAAGTAAAGGACTCATAATAAAAGGTCCTCTAATTTCTTAATAATAATCAAAAGCTGTATGAGATCACATGTGGCTTTGTATACAAGAAGGTCATCCAAATTAAAACCATAGACGTTGTTCCTTCATATATAAGACCCAAAAACGAAAAAAAGCAAATAACAATACATATACTTTGTCGTTAATTAACATTAATTTGTAGCTGTAAATAATAAGCATATTAGGCAGCAGAAGGTGCTGGCACAAACTGAAAGCCCCCAGCATCCAATAGTGCCGATGTGAAACGTTCCACGTTGACAGAGTTGTTATTGTAGTCCAGTGTCTCATCTTCATATATGTCCCACCACTTCTTCACAAGCATCTTGATATCTTCCCTATCCATGTTCTCTTCCTTCCCAGTGAACCTCCAAGGCTTAGACCCCTATAGTGTGTAACATAAATGAAAAAACAAACATTATTACCAAGTAAAAATCAAACAAAAAAATTTAATTATTCAATGAATCTATAGTGAGAAGGTGAACACTCACAGCAGCACAGTAATGAACCACTTGAACTTTATCAAGTTCAACATTTTCAGGGTGACGCCACAACATGGCCAGCACAAGGTTGTACATGTTCGGTATTGGCTTGTACTTGTCCTTGAAGTACATGTTGAGAAAGTCCTACCAACACATGAAAACAAATTCACAATTACACTTTGAAACTCATATATGCTAAATTAGTTTTGGTTAAATATTTAATTTTTTCGTTATATGTATTACAAATTCTAACAAATTCTCAATTTAGTCTCTGTATATCAAAAACTAGATTATACCCATCCCTATTATACATACAAACGTTATAACGCATATCCTTATACATGTAGTATATTTTTAATTTGTTTCCTGTATGTATAAATTTTTTAATCCAATCCTTACAAAGAGAGACTAAATTAAGAATACACTATACTTATGGAACTAAATTAAGAATACACAGGAGGGTTAACAGTGCTAAGGACCAAACTAGTAACATTTATCCGTATAAGAGAAATTTCATAATGCTAGACATGCTGATGGACTAAATCATATGTTTAACTTTTTTTTATTTTATTTTCTTTTAATGTGAAGCATGCTATTAATTGAGCATATATATACCTGCTCAGCAAAAGAAGTGGGCTTGGTGAGTTGGACAGTTTGGAGAAGATCACGGTAGGTGTCGAGATTAGGCTCATAAACAAACATGCCAGCATTGAAATATAGAGGAGGTTTGGAACCAAAGTGAGAGGGCCATTGAACCTTATCAGGGCACTGTTGGCAGTACCCAATCTGGAACTGAGGGGTGTGGCTCCAAGTCTTCTCGCAGAAACAATCCATCACCGCATAGAAATAATTATCAGGCAGATCAAACAAGTGGTCTATGTTTCCAAATACTTGGATGTCACCGTCTAGGTATATCGTCTTCTTGTACTCCACGAACTACAAAAATTTTCATTCACAATCAATTAAACAAACCCATGTTAGAATCTGTCATAATTAAAGCAAAAAAATTAAAACGAATATATCAATTATCAAGCACGACAAGTAAAGTGGGATTCCATTCGCACTTTTTTTTCCCACTACTCCCCTTCTTTTTGGTAAACTATATGTTCCAAATATTAATTTTGGAAAAATGTATTTTTGAAAAAACAAATACAAAAACATGAAATACAAAGAGGAAAAAAAAAGGTGAAAATAAAATCCACGAAAACAGTTTGAGCCTTTAACTTTTAGGTTCAGAAATGATCTTGGGCTATAAGCGTGTACTACTATTGTTTTAGTACAAAAATGATATTCCATCAAATTCGGAGGGCTAATGAAATATAGGTTTCTTTTTTTGAAACAAAAATATAGGCTTCTTACTCATTTTGTCCTGCATCAATTTGTTCTTTCCTTATAGTTTAAAAATATCATATTTTCGTTCTTATAATTACATTTTTTTCGTCCTCATAGTCTATAATGGAATGTTTTAAATTATTAAAATTAAAAATAAAATTTATTGTAGCTATAAAGATTAAGTAAGTAATGTTAAAAAAGATTTAACGAGTGATTAAATAAATAAAAAATACAAAATAGATCATTAAAGGGATGGCGGGGGCATCACAAAACGGTTTCCACTGTACCAGACAACACAAAACAATAGAAAAGGTGACAGAATCCGAACCTACAATTTAAGCGACCAAATACATACTACGTGTAATCCATGCAACCATAAAAAACCAAACCCACTAAGTAAAATTGCAAACTGATTTACGGTAAATTTATTAAAAGTGATACTAAGATTAATTTTTGGATGATTATTTTTTGACAATAAAAAATTTTAAACAACTAATCAATAATTTTATTTTGTTTTCATATTTTTCTTCCTATTACACTAATGGATCAAATCAATCAGTTATTTCTTCTCTCTTTCATTCTCTCTCAATTTGTAAATAAGTTAAGATGGTCTAACAAACATTTCTCTTAACATTTAGCCAGTTAAAATTGTATAAAAACTTTTATACTTATATATATATATATATATATATATATATATATATTTGTGGTGTACTAAACTAAAAAACAAAAGAGTTAAGATATGTGTATACCTCCCAAATACGTAGCTTGGAGTAATTGATGACATAATAGGCCATGGCGAACTGGGTCTGGTTCTCAGGAGGGTACACAGGTTCAATCTCCCTGACAATGCAACCTTGGGATTTGAGAATCTCACGATGTTCTTCAGGAACATCTGGTAACACAGCAACCACCAAAGGGTACATGCTTTTGGCCTTTCTCAGTCCTTTGGCCAAACCCACGACACCCTTTACGTAATCACCGTTCCCAGCAAGAAAGGTCACGAAGGCACGCCCACTTCCTCCACGAGCCTTGGGTAATTGCTCGGTGGTGACATTGGCAACAACGGTGGTGATGTTAGGTGGCATGATTTGAAAAGGGAAATAGCTAGAAAGAAAAAGGTTTTGATTTTGAGGGAATAAGAAATGGTTTAGCTTAGTACTAATCAAAGATCACTGAAGAGGTTGGTTGTTTTGAATTGCAGTGTGTGAGAAATGGATGAGGGTGGAGGCTGACTTATATAGACTTTTTGGCCTCATGGACTTGGAGGCTGTTTCTTCTGCTAGTGTAATTTCATCCAACGGTTAGAGAGATGGTCTCGAGATCCTACGGTGACAAATGGTTTTCGTTGGATAATCAAACTTTTGCTTAATTAATTTATATTATCATTTTAGTCCAACTTTTAACGTTTTCTACCAAGCTATATATATATATATATATATATATTCAATGTTGGAATTATACTTCGATCTCGAGCACAGTAATGAAATCTTTATAGATTATATCAAACTTGCGGTCTATAGTAATTAAATTTCAGAGTATTTTGGTACAATCTTTGATCGCTTGCTTGCAAAGAAAAGCTTAAAATCAGCAAATTTCTTGATTTCGTTATTTTCATGCCACTTATCTGTCCATTTAATGTTAATTTGAAATAAGAAAAGGCATTTTGCATCCTATGGAAAAGTTTGATTAAGTCCTAAATATGAATCAAAAGAATCATGGTACGGTTGAATTGCCATATACGAAGATATTCGCTATATTATTGTTGTGTTCGTGCTATCTTGAAGATATGATTTTTTTTTTTTTTTGTGTGTGTCATTGAAGATATGAAATATAACGAGGTACGATCTTCTTCTCGAAAATAAAAACGAGGTATGATCTTTATTTTAAAAAATAAATAAAATAACGATGTATGGTCTATATATTTTTCATGTGTTCGTAAAAAATCCAATACTTCGCTTAATCATGATTTTTTTAATTTGTTATATAATATAACTAAATTAGCAAGATTTTTAATATCTTTTTATTATTAAAAAATAAAATTAGTAACGGAACAATTTATATATAATTTTTTAAAAAATTCGTCACTAAAATTTAGTAACCCTGAAATTAGCGAGGTAAAAACAAGAAAAAAATCTATTGACATTAATTAAAATATATTTGTATGGATTTATGTATATTAAATACAAATACTAATAAAGACAAGTAGCATTAAAGGTGTTGGCTTTGAATTATTACAATATAATAAGTATAGCATACGAAGAGAAGAAGTTGATTAATTATAATTTAATTAATCCATGAAATTAATAAGTTTTTAGAAAAATAAAATCTCCCCAAATTATATCTACATGCGATGAGATCCCGCAGGGACAGTACCATATATAGTAAAATATAGTGATACTAGGCTAGATTTTGTAACTTTCACTGATATTAAATATACATTTTATAATTTATAAGAATAATTTTTAATATATTATTAATTATTTTTTTTAATTTTCATAAATGTATATTATATACTAGATATGTCAATAAATATTTAAATATATTTTTATGTACACATATTTCAAAAACTTATTATTATTTAGAGTGTTGTCTCAGGAAAAATCAATTAAAATTGTCCTTAATTATTACTAATGAAATTTTTTAAATTTTAGATGTGTATGCTTTATTATAGAATAAATTAGTATATTTTAAAAGATACCTCTAACTCGATATTTTTCACATTTTTATGTTGATAAAAAAATATATCATATAAAATAATTTTTATATCTATTATATAAAATTCAAAAAATAAAATAAATATATAATCTTAATATTTCAATTTATATATAGGGATATTCAAGTAGACTTCAAGTAAAAATAGGGTTAAACATCCCATATTCAATAATGTCTAATAAAATTTAGATAATTATCTTATTTTGAATTCAATCATTAATGTTATGACGGTTCCATTTATTGCATCATTTTTAATTTTTCTTTCATTCATTGATGTGCAAATAAAGACTTGGTTATACCCCATACATAAATATCTGTGTAATAAAATTATAAAATCTTAAAATTTTAATAATTATTTTTTAAATTATTATATTCTTTATTCACCTTAAAAAAATATATATGGCTGGAATTTTTTTTTAATTTGTATCTATAAATTTTTAATTTCTTTTTATCTACAATTTTTAATTAAAATTATAATGAAAATGTTGAAAAATATTCCAAGTATTATACTTGGAAGATGTAAATTAAATGAAAAATATTTACCTAAAGTTTGTTTTTTATAATAACTATTTATCTAAAGTGAATTAAAAAAATAATTATTAAGATTTTAATATTTTATAATTTTATTATAATTATAATTATTAAAATTCTATTAATAAATATAAAGTTTTAATTTTACATATAAATGAAAGATGATACATTAAATGTAATAGTCATAACATTAATGATCAAATTTTAGAATAAGAGAATTATTTAAATTCTATTGGTTATTTAAGTCAGAATTGTTTAACTCTATTTTACTTGGGGTCAATTAGACAAATCTATTTATTTTATTCATTTTGAGTTACTAATAATAATCTTTGTGTTCTTTTTAGGCTATTGACATAAAAGTGTTATTTTTTTACTCACATATTTAGTATACAAACAAATACCGATTGAGTTTATTTCTATTAAAGAATGTGAACATAATGTCGTTGATTTTAATACATATTTTATTTTGTTCATGTGACTCTCAAAGTAAAAAGGTGACGACTTGCACATTTATTGTGCAAATAAACATCAACCAAATTTACGAATAAAAAATGTAAGCAAAATGTTGTTGGTGATGTTATTATAAAGTTTAATTTATTTATTTGACTCTTAAGATAAAAAATGTCATTTGACTCACATATTTAGTGTGAAAATAATACCAATTGAGTTCATACTTACCAAATAATGTAATCATAATGTTATTATTGATGTTATATTGTTGATTTTATTTTGTTCATTTGACTCTTAAAATAAAAATTTCATTTGATTCGTGTATTTAGTGTGCAAACAAACACTGACTAGATTTATATCAATCAAATGATATGAGGATAATGTTGTCAATGGTGTTATTATAATTTATATTTTGTTTATTTGACTCTTAATATAAAAATGTCATTTGACTCATGTTTTAGTGTGCAAACAAATACTCATCGAGTTTGTATTCACCAAATAATATGAGATTGATGTTATTAGTAATGTCACAATTTTTTCATCTTCTGGTTCTTAATGTTAAAAAATCAATTGATTTAACATTTAGTGTGCAAACAAGCACCAACTAACTTTACCAATCAAACAATGTGAGCACAATGTTGTTGGTGATGTTATTACAAAGTTTACTTTGTTTATCTGACATCAATTGAGTTCATACCTACCAAATGACATCTCACACGTATATTTAATTTGCAAACAAACACCAACTAAGTTTGTATCAATCAAATATTATGAAAATAATATTGTATCAACCAAATAATTACAAATTTTATTTTATTCATCTGTTTCTGAACATAAAAATAGCATCTTACTCATGCATGTATTTAGTTTGCAAACAAACATCGGCTGAGTTTGTATCCACTCAAATAATATGAGGATAATGTTGTTGTCATTGATGTTATTACATATTTTATTTTGATCATCTAACTCTTAAGTGTAAAAATAGCATCTGACTCACGTATTTGATGTGCAAACAACCATCGTCTGAATTTGTACCCAACAAACAAAATGAGGATATCGTTGTCTGTAGTGTTATTATACATATTTTATTTTGTCATCGTAGTAACCCTTTATTTCTCTTTTCTTCCTCTCTCTCTTATTTTTTTGCTTAATTCTTTTCTACTTTAAAATTTAATGTTGTAAATGTATTTCTGATATTATTTTTATTATTGCAGTAACCTTATATTTTCTTTCTTTCTTTTATCCTTTTAGGATTTAACTTTGCGATATGATAAGCATTTACCTTGAATATCATAATTTTTGTTTATCTCTAATTTAAACCACGTAAGTTTTGTGTCATTCATATATTTTAATTTATTTTATCATGAAGTGACGTGTTTGTTTACCTTTTAATCTTTTTAATTGTCACGAAGTTTACTTCAATACTTTTAAATGTTATGGTCTTTTTTATTTACTTTACTACATATTTTTAAGAGCTACGTGAGTAGTTAATTACTAGATAACATTGGTAAACTAAAAGACTGATAAATGGATTATATAAAAATTACAAAGACCACTATAGCTTAGAGAAGACACTTATTCCTACATTTAATTTATTATTATTAGCTTTCAATTTCTTTTATTTTCTTGATATTTTTTTCACTATCACGTCGACTTGGAATGTGAACAATGTAAAAAATGTTAGCGTGTTGCTACATTATCTATCAACGAATTTAAAACTATCTAGCTAGCAAGCAAAACTTACATATAAAATGTCGGTGGTAAACTAAAGAAATTGATCGCAATTCAAATCAAAATCGTGATAATAGAGTATATTGAGATTTTTTTTATATGGTAGTAGAATTAGAATTTTTTTTATTATATTATTGATTCATAATATTCATAAGTTTTATTTATAATTATATTATTAATATAAAATATTTATTAATTTTATCGATGATTAATTTTTATTAAAATATTTAATTTATTATTTTTAATAAGAGTTTTTTCTTTGCATTTCTATTTTTTTATATCTACAAAGTTGAAATTCAAAATCTTGTTTAAGTGGATGAATGATTTTCTAGTGAATTAGATAAGTATCACTTAGACGAAGTGACTTTTTAGATAGTTTTATATAGGGCTTGGAAGACTAATAATCTTAGATATTGATTTAAGTAAAAAAGAATTTGTAAAGTGTAAAGGCAAAAACATAGAATATTATAGTTTTCTGGTTAACTGCCACCGCCCACGCAATAGGATATCATCACCGACTGGCCCTACTACCCCTACGTAATTAGGGGATTCATTTTGTCCCACCTCATGCTCAGCCACGTCGACCGTTATCGACACGTGTCTTTCTATTAAACGACTGTTCTTAATCAACATCTTAGGTTAAGTGGGTCCACAATTACACTGAGGCCACGTCGACGTTCATTCCACATGGCCACTCTCTTACCCCACGTTATTTTCTTATTAATAGTTTTAATTGCGTATGCTTTATTTTTTGTGGGGTCCATAATATCCATTGCGTGTCTAGCACCCAGTATGTTTCTCTACGGTGGGACACGTGTCAGCATTACCTTGAAGGGGTGCCCTAGTAGCGCCACGTTGCGATTAGTGTACCTCCTTCGACCAACCCTGGCTCGGCGCATAGGCGTTTTTTTCTGGTTTGGTTAGTTTGGTCTAAAAGCTAGACACGCTCAAATATAATTAGGTCATCATCGTACACTTAACCCAATTTTTGAGGATAATGAAAGTGAAATATACCATTAATCTATTCTTTTGTAATATTTAGGATAATGTTTATGAACTTTTCGCCCCCAACCGACCATTAAAATATTTGGATATCTATGCTTTGCTTTTTGTGCTAAAAATGAAAAGTCTACCATTTTTTTTTTCCGGTTATCCTCTTTTGAGTGTAGATTGTATGGTTAAGTTGGACCAACAGAATAACTATATCTGGCTTCGAAAAATTGACTGGTAAGAAAGCAAAAGAATTTGACTAACCGAACATATTCGTTTGAGAATATTCGTAGTATTTCTTTGTCTTCTCCAATAACTAGCAATCGATAATATATTCCGACAAGTTTCGGTAAATTTTATTCTTTTATTTCCTTTGTTTTTGGGAGCTTTACGGCCCCACTTATATCTTTCTTTGATCTTGGAGTGATTTAGGGAAATTAAAGCAAGATTTTCTTTGTTCTCTTTATAATATGATTACTTTGTTTTGGTCATGATCCGTGATGTAATGACTAAAATCTAATTTACGTATAAAAAATTAAAACAATTTAAATCAATTTTACATATGATAATTAACTTTGTACATGTAAACATTCATGAGTTGTTAAGATGAATATTAGTTCATATTAATATCTATTAATTTGGCGTAAATAGTTGGACACTTTGATTCTTTGATAAGATGAAAATTTGAAGTTGTTGGTTCCAAATTTGATTGATTAGTTGCGAAAATGACTGATTACCAACAAGTGATTTCCTTGTGGGCAGTTGAATTCTATATTTCTGGATTGGATTCCTAGTTTCCTTCAAAATTTTCTTGACACTCAGCGAACTGAAATTCGACTAACTTTTACTATTCCTATGCAATTATAATAAAAAACTGTAACGAAAGCGATAAATAAAATTGTAAACGAAGTAAAGTACTTGAAAATGATAAATTTTATTGAATTTAGTTTGCGGGCCTTGAATACATCATGAAAACTCCAATTTATAAAGGCATACATTCATCAATCGTTTTTCCTATACAAAACTACTCACTACTACCAACATTTTCAGGAGATCACGGGGACTTGTGGTCTATGCCACTGTAGACCTGAAGCAATTGCCTCTAGCTGCTCCCACGTTCGATTCTTCAGCACATGATTGGGCTTTGTTCAAATTTTGGTCGTTTTGGGGCTCACTTGCATTGGGCACATGTCAGCCATTTTAAAATGGCTATTTTGATCGTCAACCATTTTTAGCGCTAACAAAAAACAGTTAAAGATTTTAATTTACAAAAAAAGTTAATAACAATTAATTACTTATCATATAGAGATTAGTTAAGAACATAATAATATGAACCATCTAATAATTTTTCAGAGGGAGAAGGACATTTTTTGAAAAAAAAGGGAGGATATCAAGATAATGCAAGTTAAATATTTCTCAAGAGTGAAGCACAATTTACCCCGCAAAAAAAAAAAAAAACTTTAAATGGAATATGATGAATGGTGAAATGCTGGATGGCTGAAATTGGTTCTTCAAGGTGGCAGAAGCGGCAAGTAGCAGCCGGTGGTATACTTGCAAAGAAACTCTTGAGCTAAAGACAATTTTTGGTAAATATGAATGTGTTGTGAATGGGTTAGATAGTTAGATTCACCTATGAATGAGTTGCCAATTATATTTAGTAGTGGAGTGTGTATAATGGTGAACAGAGTGGCTAAGGATTGTGGATAGTAAGATAAGGACTCAAGCCATGTTGGGGCTGTCGGGTTTTATAATTTATTTTGTTTGAATCCACGGCCCATTTTCCATCATCAGCATAATATAAACTATTTTCTTTTTGGTACATATCAGCATAAGACAATTTATTATATATATATTTTAAAAATACTGAACGAAAAGCTCATGAATATTTCACAACTTCCTAATGTAGAAAATCCGAACAGCTTTTCTACATATAAGTGAAATACTGAAAATTGAAATAGAAAAGTTTATACACTAACAAGACTCTTTCCAAGAATTATGTCATCTGTTGAGAAATCAGCCTCTTTCCGGTATGTTCCTCTACCAAAGTCCAGGTTGTACGAGTCTGCAAGACCCTCTACAAGCCCAAATTCAGGTTCCCACCCAAGCACTCTCTTTGCTTTCTCAATTGATGCAAAGAAATGCTGCACAACAAAGAAAAATAAAATATCAATATTATTCATCATAATTTCACCAATGAAAAAAGAACACGCCATTCAGTTTTTTCTTTTGTTAATTAAATTATTTGGGCAAAGTGGTGTCCCAAACAAAATCACATATGTTTCAATATATCATTAGACTATATAGTATGTACTAGTCAATTTTAATAAACTATAAAAGTTACAAACACTTGCCCCCTCCCCTTTTCTAATTGTATCAGATTTGTGTGGTCGTTTTTATCACCTGGTCACGGAATGGAAATGATTTCTTTTTCCCAAAGTCAAAATCTTTAGGGTTGTAGTGAATGATCTCTGGCTCTGGGAACCCACCAGCCTGGAAAATGCCAAAACAAACAAAAATTACAATACTAAAATACATGTCTCAAATTTAATTGTTTCACTTATTAAGGCATTTTCCCACTGCTCTCTATTGGTCACCTTAAATATGACAAGGCAAGAATGACTTACCTTAGCACATGCTCTTGCTAATCCGTCAAACGTGACATACTTCTCTCCCGAGATGTTGAATACTTCCTTGCTGGCCTTCTCATTACCAAGAACTTGGATAAAAGCTGTCGCCAAATCCTGTCATAATTGAAGAATATTTTAGCCAAAATCACAAAACTCAATAAATGTACTTACTGTTCCATTCACAGGAAATCATTTATTAATCTTCAAAAGCTTCCAAGAAGGCAAGCAATTAAAACTTCCTGTTGATTAAGAAGTAACAGCAAGAAAAGAAGAAAGGTAGCTTTGAATCAAAATATTTCTGCCTCTAAATACTCAAATTACAAGATGGAACATAGTAGGCATGAATATGATACATTACTCTGGTAGAAAAATGAATATGATCCAGCTAAAGAAGAGTAACATTGCAAATTTCATACCTTAACATGACCAAGTTGGGTTATCTGTAGTCCTGAGCTGGGGATAGGAATTGGGCGTCCGGCTTTCAATCTATGGAAGAACCACTCTTCAACAGGGTTGTAGTTCAAGGGTCCATAGATATAGACTGGCCTTATAGAAGTCCAATTAACACCCCTTGCTTGCAGCAAACTCTCTGTCTCAAGCTTTCCCTTGTGTCTGCTCTTAGGATCAACTGCATCTGTCTATCACCAAGAAGCAGGAAGTTAAAAGAAAAGGGAAATTAATTATATAGGAAAGTGAGAAAATTTCAGAAAGGACATATTCATGTGCATAAAATTAATGTCTGCTCTTAGGATCAACTGCATCTGTCTATCACCAAGAAGCAGGAAGTTAAAAGAAAAGGGAAATTAATTATATAGGAAAGTGAGAAAATTTCAGAAAGGACATATTCATGTGCATAAAATTAAGTTTGAATAGTGCACCCTTCCCTTCAGTGAAACTATCGAAAGGTTCAAATAACTGAATATGACACTCCAATCACAATATTATGTTTAATGAATTAAATCATACTAATCTTTTGCAAGCACCATAGTAGTAATTTTGTGAAAAAAGTTACATAAATGGCATAATTCTGAAAAACTTAATGATATGAAGGATAGGACCCAATAATTGCATCATAAATACAAAATTCTGAAATCAAAGGAAAATAGGTGTAATAAAATGTAAACTGACCTCTGCATGAGGTAATAGATCAGATTTGAGATAGACACCAGCAGAAGAGCAGTAAATAAACCTGACATTGAGAAAATTATAAACAAGATGGAGATTGAAGGCATAGTACAAAATATTACCAGAGACTTTTTCTTTATATGCAATTAAAATTTTATAATTTAAGTATTTGTGAAGCTAAGATGTTTCACATGCTATGTTACAGAAGTCTTCCCTTTTTAAATGAAAGATTTAATATATAATCTTTTTTTATTAAAGCATCAATCGTCATACACTTTCTGACTAATCTTACCCTTGATACCATTGACTATAATTCCTCTTTGACTTTGAAAACAAAAGCCAATTCAATTTCACATTGATATTCATTTATACGCCTAAGGTCTAACCCTGTCTAATTAATAAAACATTTTAATATCTACATATCAAAGCAGATGAAGGGCAAGGCATAACAGTTGATAGCTTCATCTAGATTTCAAACACTATCTTGTTAAGCCAAGAATTGGAGAACTTTATAAATCATCCCCATTACAAATGATTATCTATATTGAATGTTAAATATGATGAACGAGAATTGTGCAATAATTTTTTTTAAAGAGTAATCAAATTCAATTGACTATGTAACTCATTAATGAATTGAACAATGACAATTTGCTTTTATTTTTTAGCTGATTAGACTTCTAAAATACATCAAAGACAGATTAGGAAGCTTACTGTTCCAGATTAGGCAGCGCATCCAGTATGGGCTCAACTTCATCTGCCTCACGTCCTGAAAAATATATTATGAAGAGAGATATGTTATGAAAAATGGTGATTTGAACCCGAAGAGTAACATATATTATGAAATTGTAGGTGAAAAATAAGCACAGAAGGTGTGAACAAGTAGGAATTTGCACACCATTTATGTCATAAACAACATCAAATCCCTCTGCCGAGAGACTGGATTTTACAAAGTCAAAGTCCTTCCTGTCTCCTTTCAAATGCAAGATCTGGGAAATTAAAAATACTACACAGAGTAAATGCTCCGGTTATAATAGTAACAAAGATGAAAAGTCATACATTCACATCATGCCTTACAAGGTTAGTCCAATGTTTTGTAGTTTACATTTACAATTAACATACCTTGGAAGAAAAATCAGCATAATCATTGTCTGATTCACCTGGCAACTGTTGAGTGACAGGCGCTTTACCTCTTGTGAATAAAGTCACCTGCCAAATTCACATGTTTTATCATCAAAATATTGAAACTATATAAAATTACCAAACATAGGTATAAAAGGTTTTAAAAAATATCACTCCTTGAAAAATTATTCTCCAAACAAACACAGGCATACACAGAGTTAATGAGAAATAAGTAAGTCATACCTGGTGACCCTCTTTAACAAGGAGCCTAGATAAAAACACACCAATAAACCTGGTGCCTCCCATTATTAGGATTTTCTTGGTGCTCGATGCCGAGACGTAGAAAGACCCTTTTGGATGGCATAGTTTTCTCTTGAACTGTACCCAAAATAAGCATGTTGGGAGTTAGGGACGAATATATGATCTCTATTCATCACTTGGATGCATAAATTTTTGTGGTTAACTCCATGTTTGTGGAAAGCATATAATTCAATTCAACTCAACAAGACAAGTACAAGAATTGTTCAAGTGAGATTACCAACCAAGTACTAGTAATAAATACATACATGAACATAGAATGTTGTTCACCATCTACTGCTAAATGCAGACATAGAATTGAATTTGGAATTAAAAAGAGACAAGAACTGCATGTAATGATAGTGATGATGAATATGAGGACCTGAAGTTGAGTTTGAAGTCTGGTTCCACTGAAGTCAAAAAGAGAGGAAGCTAAGGGAGAGAAAGATAGTTGGTTCTGTTGGAGTGCCACCACTCTTGCCATGCTTACTTTCCACACAGTGCAGTGTGTTGCTGTGTGTGTGTGAAATTGGAAGTGGCTTCTCTTTCCCTCACCCAACTAAACTAACTAACTCCCCACCTCTTCTTTGCTTATGATAAGAAAACGTCTCTCCATCCACAGCCTCTCATTTCCCTCCCTCTTTAACATTCATTCATTTTTTAGATAAAAAATTGCACCACTTATATTATTGCTCACCTCTACTCATGTGACGTCAATGTACCTAGACAAAACTTGTGCCTATGCAAGAAAAATTCCTGATTAAGATTCCAAGCCAAGAACAACACACACCAAATCATAATAAATTAGTGCAATAGCTTTCGGGTGCTGGTAAGTGAAGAACAGACCAAGCATTTATAGATGGGCCCGGCCTGTATGCAAGTTATCAGGAAAAATGTAAATTGGGCCTTGCTATTTGCACTATCGTTTTTACTCTTCGCACTGTATCTTCTTTTGGCAAAAAGTCCTTTACAAAAATGAATCTCTTTTTTTTTTTAATATTGAGCGAAAATAATTTTGAGAAGGGTATTTTTGTGAAAAAAGTTAAAGCGGACATGTAAAACGGAAAAATGGAGGTGTAAATAAAAGGCGTCATTAAAATGGGCTTGCCATATGCATGGCCCAATAAAGCCTATAGCGTGCAGGAAAAAGAAAGGAAAAAAAACAGAAATACGTATTTGAACAGAAAAAAAAAAATGAAAAAAGAACATTTATACGATCAGTTAGTTATGGCGCTCTCTTTCTCTTTCTTTCCGTAGTTAATAGTTTAGTGTGTAAACACTGTTTACCAAGATCAGCTATGGATCTCGGCCATGTATGTGTAGTTTCTATCATTTTTTCTGTATTTCGTTCCTATGGAGACTCATGTCTCATTTCGATGATCATAAGATCTAATTTGCTTGTTCAATTTTTTATTTCATTCTCCCGTGCTCTGTTAGTTACATTCTCTTTTTTATTTTTTTCTCCCGTTCATGTTGAAGAACAATGAAATTAAACTGTGGCTGGGCCTAATGAAATTGTGTGCCGGAAATATATTTTTTGTGCTAATTCAGTCTAATGTACGTACGACTAAATCATTTTAGGCTTCTGTTCACTGTCAATATCTGGGAGCAGCAAAGAAAACGGATTTCTTTGTGAATTCAATTTCCATGCTGTGAGTATAGAGTTTTTTACATTGTCAAACAATCAGAAATCATCCCAAATATAACTTCTAATTTGTAGATATTATATTAGTGTTCCCTTTTTTTAGATAGCTAATTCATCAAATTGTACTCTACTTGCAGCCTGTAGGTGAAAACTACGCTAATCCAAACACTTGCTTCTTTCATGTTCTCTTCAAGGTTCACTTTATTTTATTCCACTGTTTGAATGTCTCGTATCTTTCTCTATACGACAATTCTTTGTTCTTAAACGTAATGTTTTTCAGTTTTTGTATCTCGCAGGCTGCGGCTTTGGCATTTTACATTCTCTCCGCCCTCTTCATTGATAACTTTGTCATCATTTTTGTGATGACTGTCCTTCTCGCCGCTCTTGATTTTTGGGTAGTCAAGAATCTGAGTGGGAGAATTTTAGTTGGTTTGAGGTGGTGGAATGAAATCAATGATCTGGGTGAGAGTGTTTGGAAATTTGAGTCTCTTGATCAGCAGGTGCAAATTGCTTGTTTTGCTCAGTTGCAACTTGCATGTTGTTATCTTACTTTTTGAATAATCTCTCTCTATCCTGTTATGTCTCTGCTGAGTTGCATAAGATTGCAATCCAAATGCTATGAAGGTACTTCCATCTTACATATGGTGTTTGTTTTTCGTCCAGTCATTGGCTCGGATGAACAAGAAAGATTCATGGCTTTTCTGGTGGACGCTTTACCTTACAGTAAGAAAACATCGATTGGTCACACGTTAGAGCATGTGATGGCATTCCAATTTTTTCTTAATATCCTTTGGTTATGTATGGTATTTTTTCAAAAATCAAAGAAGGGGATAGTACATAGAATCTGAGTTTGGCCTCTGCTTTACATTTTGCATAACCCCCCACCCAATAATTATGTTCTCTGATAAATCATCATTTTTTTGTGTATTCTTCTATAGGCAGTTGCATGGACTATGCTGGCAATATTCTCTCTCATAAGGCTTCAAGCTGATTACCTCCTAGTTGTTGGAGTTTGTTTGACCCTCTGTATTGCAAATATTGTTGGTTTTACCGAATGCCAAAAGAGTATGCTAGTTTGTTGATGTTCTTGAAATCGTATTTTCTGATATGGCTAATAATATTGGTTTGATGGGGTCAATTGCTGGAAATAAAGAGATACTGGAATTTTCAGTTCCAAGTGAAGACTTGCTCACTCTAATTTGCCACTACCATTCTCCCAACATAAATTAATTCATTATATTATTAACATACAATAATATGTCATCTTCAAGAGTTGAAATCAAGGCAAATTATCTGATGGCATCTGTTTCTCTTATGGGGATTCTATGCAAATGCAACACATGTTTAGAATTCATTGTTTGTGTCAAACGAAAATTTAAGATTTTTCTTATCAATTCCCGGGCTGGTGCGATGGGCACTATTAGGCCTCAACATGACTTAATCACTTATCTGGTTGGGTTATGATATCCTGGTCAAACGCGGTAGATGCCACTATACCTATGTAGGATTTTATGATAATTGATGCTTTTTAAACTACATTCTTGTTTATTTTGCCTACAAATTACAACCTATAATTTGGGCGTTTTTGGGTTAACAGGGTCATTTCATAAGATCATAAGTATGCTCTCAGTCTATGTTGACCCCCAACCAAAGATATTCTTGTCATTGTCATCGTTAATCTAGTAGAAATGGTATTACACTTGCACTGGCAATGGTTAAATAAAAAGGAAAATTTATTTTGGCATGATTATGTAAATGTGAAAACGGAAAACAGAACGAATAACTTTTTGTAAATTGTAATATTGCCTCGCATTTTTTTTTTGTGAGGATGAACTTTCAGTTCTGTATTTATTTTCATCTGTTGCATCAAAGTTTTCAGCATTGCACTCCATGAACACATTTCATTTCAATTGATGTGGTCATGTACTCATGTGCATATGCATGAAACATACATGCCTTGGGAGTTCCTCATAGCCTAGTTTCATCTCATATCCTGGATTTAAATCAAGTTTCCTCAATTCATATCTCCTTCCTTGTAGTCCCTATGGAAAAATGACATACGTAGTTCAATGAAAGAGTTGCATTCTCTTTCTTGTTTGTCTGAGGTATCATTATTCTATTAAGGGAACAAGAAGGGGGACATACCCACGAGACAGATGGTTTTATGTTCCGCATAAATGTTCCTTTTTGTCCGGCAATCTTTTATATTTATTCAATGGACAAACATCTTGCAATGGATAACGCTGCTTAGTTATTTTCAGATGCTAAGAAGCGGATTCAACAATTTGTCTCTAGAACAATTGCCTCACGGGTCTCATCTACATTACAGTCAGCATTCAGTGTTGTCTGAGGTATCTATTACCAACATCAGCTGCAGAAGAAAACTCTGCAAATTAAATCGCTATCCCAAAACCACCTATCCTACATACAAAGAAAGTCTTGAGAAAAGTTTTATTTTATAGGATATATACATGGATTAAGTGAACTCCCTATTCTAGTATATCTCCGAGGAAAAGTATATTAGACTATTTATAGTATGCAAGCCCGAAAGAGGAGAGGTAGCTCTCGCCCAGTTCTGCAATCAGCTAGATGACTCAGCGGGAGAGTATGAGGCAAGTTGCATAGAGTATGAGGAACCACATGCAAAATTTTGTATCTTACAATGTTACTGCTTGAGTAAGACTATTATTCTCAAATTACATGGTAAAATACTTACTTTTTTAAAGTGTAAATCATATTTTTTCTTTGTTGTTTTGTTAGCATTGGAGGTTTAAGAAATCACATTATTCTCTATCCACTCTACCATTTCACATGTTGGGTTTTTTTTGCTCTCTTCCTATGTGAAGTAAAAACCCAAATGAGAAGGTTCGTATGTCTTACGTATTTAAGTAGAGAGAGAGTCAAATTAGAGAGCGAGATATAGTGAGAGGGATTCATTTGAGAGAGAAAAACAATTACAAATCATTGAGAGAGAAAGAAGGAGAGAGAAAATCATTGTGATTTTTGCATACACACTAGAACAATTGCCTCACGGGTCTCATCTACATTACAGTCAGCATTCATATGTTTGTGACCCTTTGAAGGTGAAATCTTTTAATGGCGCTGATATGATGACTAAGACATTACTAAGAGAAAAGTTTGAAGCTTGTTCTAAGATTGTCAATTTGGCGGTTACCTCCACACAGTTGTGAGAGGATATTTGTTGGGTTTGTTGGACTCCCTTCTTATGTGAAGTAAAGGTCAAAATGAGAAGACTCGTATGTTTCACTTATTTAAGTGGAGATGAGTCAAATTAGAAAGGGAGATAAAGTGAAAGAGACTTATTTGTATGTGATTTTTGTATACCCACTAAAGAACGTTTTTCAGATTGCAACTGCGTATTTGTTCACCGTTGGATTGGGATGATTTTTGGACAGCAGGTTCTACGCGTGTGATAATTCAAATTGTTTGGTTGAATCGGGAAAAAGATATTTGTAAAGAGAGATAAGTTTTTCGCATTATTTGCTCTATAGTTTGAGATTTTATCTTCTTGTCTCTATCGTACCAATTGAGGGTTTGTTTTAATTTGACTGTTTGGAGCATGTTTTCCTGCACTTGTTAGAAGTTCTCTTATATCTTCATTGATTATAGTGAAGTTGTTTCTTTAATCTGGACGACCCGTGATTTTTATCTTTGCATTGATGAATTTTTTACGTTAATGTCTCTGAGTTCTTTAATTTTTATTTTGCGCTATTGATACTCATGAAAATTTATTTTTGTCGCGCTTATCATTTTATTATAGAGTTTGTTATCGTATTAGGTAGTTTCTCATCATTACATGTTAGTGCTTATACTATCATATTGAAAAGTTGAAATTGTGGATAATGATCGACTCATTGACCAAAATTAATGTAAAACTAATAATCAAACGATTGCGATAAATAGTTTTGACTTGAAGCGGAAACAATGCGCGTATATTCATCTTGCTAGGTACAGAAAGTTATATTAGAAGAAAACTTATGAAACGTGAGGAGGAGATTAGATAGCTCGTGTTTTTTCTTCAAAATTTATTTTCAAACAATGAGTCATGAAAATCTTGTGTGCATTGAAATTAACTAACACATATTCATTAAATTAACTAAAACATTCACACGAGTTCATGATGTTCCTTAATCCTTATGAACATAGAGGAAAAAAAAATACTCTTACTGGTGTATATTAAACCCTTGTGCCTGTGTACTAAAAATCCTTCAACTCGGAGTCAACATGAACAACATGGTGAATTCAGGGAGTAAAAAGTTTTTCAAAACATATAATCCTTTTGTACATAACCAATATTTCGAGAGAAATTCTTAAACCACATTCGGAAAAGATATTAATTCTTTTTAAGTGCATGATTTGGTTGCCTGATTGCTCCCCTTTTGAAATCTTAGGGAAACAAATGCAAGATTATTTTCTGCTGTGCTTAGAGTTTAAGAAGTTCTTGTTGGAAAATCAATTCTTCCACTTTTTAATATATATATATATATATATTAATGTAAATTTATAATTAGAATTAATAAAAACACATCTCAATTACGTTGACTGATTTAAAATTATTTTTTTTATCAAATCACAGCAAATATATATATATTTTTATTATTAGATTATTATAAATGTTTATTATCTGATTAAAAAAGAACATTATTTGATTATAATTATGCATATTTATTTTTTATATAACTTTCACTTTTTTTATCACTTATAATTGAAGTATTTTAGTAGAGAAAATTGGTTTTTGGATGGGCAATGATCAGTGGTGTCTCAACTCCTGGACGAGGAAACTGACGTAGCTTGTATCGACCTTTGTGAATTGATGGAGATTCCATTTTCTTCACGACAAACTTTCACAAACCTTATTAAACATCACTTTCTCCCTTCCCTTCCTTCCCTTGTTTCCCAGCTTTGATTTAGAGAAAGAGAGCGAAAGATGTTGCAGTGCATATTTCTTCTGTCAGATTCCGGGTAAGATTCACGCATTCCCTTACTCTGTCTAGGTCATTCGAATTTCAAATGAACTTCATCCCAATTTACTCAATTCGCGATTCAATTCCCCATTTCCAATTTGAATTTTCATTGACTCTGAAAATTGGATTCCTCAGAGAGGTAATGCTAGAGAAACAGCTTAGTGGGCACCGCGTAGATCGCTCCATATGTGCCTGGTTCTGGGACCAAGCCATTTCTCAACCTGATTCCTTCAAGGTTTTCATTTTCATTCCTAAAAATTTCATTTTTTCTCTACCCTTTACTTTTATTTACCTTCTTCTCTTCTCTCTGTATAGCAACAGCCAGTTATTGCTTCTCCCACACATTATCTATTCCAAGTTTTTCGTGAGGGGATCACTTTTTTGGCCTGCACTCAAGTCGAAATGCCTCCATTGATGGCCATTGAGGTATGTGTGTTCCCAGTTATAATTGCAACTCAATCACCAATGCTACTGTGTTTGTTTTTTTAACCATCTGATTTTTAGTTCCTTTGTAGGGTAGCTGATGTTCTCAATGATTATCTTGGGGGGTTGAATGAAGACTTGATCAAAGACAACTTTGTCATTGTATATGAGGTATTAAGAGTTGCTAAAGTGTTTGTTTCGAGTTTTTGCCCCCCATTGATTTGTTGTTTAGAGGCAAAATTTAATTGCGTTGTTTTTGTATTGTAGCTTCTGGATGAGATGATAGACAATGGCTTCCCGCTAACTACGGAACCTAATATCCTGCAAGAGATGATAGCTCCACCAAATATTGTTAGCAAAGTCTTGAGTGTTGTGACTGGAAGCAGCTCCAATGTGAGTGATACCCTTCCAGTTGCTACTGCATCTCTTGTTCCCTGGAGAACGGCAGACACAAAGTATGCCAACAATGAAGTTTATGTAGATCTTGTTGAAGAAATGGATGCAACAATAAACAGGTCTATCTGATCCAATTGTTGTCTTTCACTTCTTAACATTGATAATTTTATGGGTGATTCATTTATCCTTTTTTATTATGGTCCTATTGATTAGTTATAGTGGCAAACTTGAAAAGTTAAAGACTTCAAGCTATGAATCTAAGACTACATGCAAAAGAAATAATTATGTGCTGTACTCGTTTACCTTTAAAGAAGAAATTATTACTATAATTCATTAATGTTGAAAATGTATTAGTGGGATAGGCTATTGTATTACTTAGTAGTGTAGTTTTCTTTTTCTCCCCTCATCTGGGTTGGCACTAACTCAGTCTTCTTTTACCGGATTAGAGTTCATTGTTTCATTGCTTAACTTGCAAACTAAATATTCCTTGAAATAATACAACAACATGTATTACATTTCCAATAAAAATATTAAGCAAAGCGGCTAGATGAAATCATTCATTATGTTTAATGAATAGCTAGGTATCTGGCAGAGAAATGATCATAGGGTAGTGGATAACTCAAATTGATATACTTTTTTAAATTACGTGATCTCCATTTCTAACAAAGAAAGGAGTTGAAGAAACAGAGATCTTTGGATTCTTTTTCATCCCTTTATTGCCTCTCCATTTCCCTCCTTAGCCTTTTGCAACCTTTGTGAACAGCATATTACTGATTGCTGGAAGCCTGAACTTGTGGAACTTTATATGGCTGAACTTTTTCAATGATCCTGAGACTCCTCTATAGTAGTTGGTATCTTATGCACGATTTCTTTCAGCTTCTTTTATACTCATTGCTAAAAATTCTGTTGATTCAGGGATGGAGTTCTGGTGAAATGTGAGATCAATGGTGAGGTTCAAGTGAATTCCCATATCACAGGTCTTCCTGATTTGACTCTTTCATTTGCAAATCCTTCAATCCTTGATGATGTGAGGTTCCATCCCTGTGTTAGATATCAGCCCTGGGAATCCAATCAAATTCTTTCCTTTGTGCCTCCTGATGGACAATTTAAGCTTATGAGTTACAGGTACGGTGTCCGGCCTTTTGTTGATGTCTGAATTAGGATTTGGAACCTTCATTTGAGAAGTCAGTTTAGATAAAGATATAATTGTGAATGTTGAATTTCATTCAATAATATTCCCAATTTTCTATTTCTCTAAAAGTTTGAACATTTCACTTTTCTTTATTCAGAATTAGAAAATTGAAGAACACCCCGATATATGTAAAGCCACAATTGACTTCAGATGGTGGAGCATGCCGTGTGAGTATATTGGTTGGCATAAGAAATGATCCTGGAAAGACAATTGATAACGTAACTCTGCAGTTTCAACTTCCTTCTTGCATCTTATCAGCTGATCTGACTTCGAATTATGGAATAGTAAACATCCTTGCTAACAAGGTACCTAATATGCATCAATATCTCTTTTCTTTTCCTTTTTTATCTACTGTAGAAACCAGGGAGTCTAAATAGTCAGATATGAACTTCTTTGTACTACTTTTGCGATGTAATATGAAGCGTTCTTTGTTTCTATTAGACATGCTCTTGGTCAATTGGTCGGATCCCAAAGGATAAAGCCCCTTCAATGTCAGGAACATTGGTGCTGGAGACTGGATTGGATCGCCTTCATGTCTTTCCCACATTTCAAGTGGGTTTTAGGATTATGGGTGTTGCCCTCTCTGGTCTGCAAATAGATAAACTAGATCTGAAGACCGTACCTTACCGTTTTTATAAAGGTTTTCGAGCTCTTACTCGGGCAGGGGAATTTGAAGTCAGGTCATAATTTTGTATTTAACATTGAGTGATCTTAGACTTGTAATGATTCTGGACATGAAATTTTGTTGCATGTACACGGCTAGTTTCATTTGTAAAGAGTTGATAGTGTTCTCTTCTGATTTCAAATTATTTTCTTTTTAGGATTGATAAGTGTTTCGGTATTGGAATTATCCTGGATTTATGAGAGAATCGTGCGAGTTGTATTTTGAATCTGATTTCTTTTATTAACGGTTGGTATTATTGAGAACGATTTGTCGTTTTTAATGATCTTAGATGAATGAGTGATCCCTCACTGCTTCATTTTATCCAACAATCTACTTTGAATGTAGGCTAAATTTTAGTTATGAAGCATTCTCATTGAAGTATCAACTACAAAATGGAATCTATGGTTTCTGTAAAAAAAAAAATATAAAATGGAATTTATGGTACAGAAAACTTTCAGTTCCTTGTGTATAAAAGATCAGATGAATAATTATTATTGAGCACAATGCCAATGTTTGTTACGTATGAAGCACTGGAGTAGGGAGAAAAATAGATAGTCAAATGAAAATTTAAATAAAAAACATTATCATCATAAGTCAATCTTATATGAGCTTATGCCAATTAAACTATAAGCTTGTGGGCTATATTTTCTTATTTTATTTTACCAAAGTTTAATTTGGGTTTTTCTCTATTTCTATTATAATATTCATAGATTTTGCATTATTTTAACGATTCTTATTTTAGACGTGGCTTAAAATTTGATGAGACATGACACAATAGCTCACATGAACAGTTAAAAGTAATGTTATTTAACATGCACACTCACATTAATATGAAAGTGAAAACAATAATGTAACACTGGAGATGATAGTATAGCCAAAATTTAGCTAAAGAAAAAAAAAGGAATAAATGCAATTAAGGCAAAAAAAAAAAAAAAAGGTTAGAGAAGGAGATCATTAGAATAAAGATCATTTCAACCATAGAACATCTTCATGTATCCAACATTCTAGTTCTAAGTGGCAATCTTGTTCACTCGAAACGAATCCATGATTCGACGAATATCATTTTCCTCCTCTGAAAACACACCTGCAATCTCAACTCATACAATTGGTTGTTTTCAACCCCAAGAACAGATAGGTACCTCGGATCCCATTCCAGACGTACCACTCGGTCTTCTGGCATAACAGCAAGCTCATTGTTATTGGCATATGACTTTATGTTTACCTTGCAACATAGAGACAACAAATTTAATTAGTCAATTACGTAATTTTGCAATCAGGAGTGAGAAGTTATATGATTTATGAATGCCTTCAAGATGCATTGCATTACTTATCCAGAGTGATTTCATTAGCAATTTTATTTATGTACTTCATTTATAATGGTATCAATTTATGCCAATCCAACCAACTAGTTTCATCTGGCAATACATGCCATGGTCATCATTGTGACTAAAGAAAAACTCATGCAACTGAATATTTGAATGTAATTGTTAGCCAACCTCAATTTGATAGTATAACCTTCCATCATCAGTTACTCTTGAAGATGTGGAAAGAATATTTGATTCACGTCTAACGCCGAGTCTAGTGGACATAAACTCAGTCAGATACTGTTTGAGCACTTTCTTTCCAGCTTCTTGAGGTGCACCCAAGTCTTCAACATTCTTGTATTGGGAAGATGAAGGTCACGAAATTTCAACAGATAGATTTTCATCAAGAACAAAAGGGTCCCTGAAGAATATGTCAGCCCCGGCACCTCGGACTTGAATCCAACTCCCCGGGTACTGGAATGAACAACCATCGAATGCGTCTATGTATTCACGGAACACAGGAGACTGTTGAGCCAATGCTAAACCAACCTCTGATAGAACGTAACTTGATAAGATCAATGACATTGCTTTCCTCCTTGGAACTGCAAAAGCTTTAGCCTGGTTATATATTAGCAGAGGTAGAATCAAAGCCAAGTTGTAGATGGACCATGCCAAGATAGTAAAAAAGAAAAGATTCACTCAGGATGGACTAAGATTCTATGCCAAGGCTCACAGTACTCGTTCTATGGAACATACAAGTTACAAGCACACAAATTATTAGAGTTAATGTGTGTCTGGTAACCCGTTTCAGACATGATTCTCTTTATCAACAGCCAAGTTACTCTCTGCAGCTTCCATATCTTTGATCTTTCTCTAATTTAATGTGAAGATAAGGGTGTATATAAATTGGAAATGCCACTCTAAAAGACACTTATTATTTTTTAGCTAGTTCTTATATTATGCCTTCTGAGTTGCACTCTCTCTTCCATTTGTACTCATTACCAAAAATATGAACCTAATCTCTCCCTCTGCTTTCCTTTGCATTTCAATGGCAGATTAACGTTAATTAACTCTCCTCTATATTTCTGGACTTTCATGGGTTTGGAGTAACCAGTAAAGATGAGACACACAAGAAACTTAGCTTCTCTGTCCAAAGTAACCTAACCAAACACAAATTGGTTAGAACGTCACCTGGTACAATCCTGTGCTCCACTAACTAGTTAAAATATGTGTAAAGGAAAATGCTTACAAATAAATAAAATTATAAAGCATTGTTTTCATTCCTGTGGTATTGTGCAACCAAAATACTAATTTTAGTTGGAAGCCAAGCCAGGAAATCAACAACAAAATAACCGAATTGAATTCCCAAGGGGTTTTATTTTATTTGCAATGTCAAAATCCAGTGTCAGATGCTACTGTGAGTAAGCTATCATCAATTAAGATAAGACAGAACAATCTTAAAGCGTGAAAAATGAGTAGAATAGGATTACCGATTGGGAATGGGAGCAGCGAGGTGAGTGGAAGGAGTGAATGTGATTGGGCAACTGAAACGGCGTCGTATGGGTAATGGGTCGAAGCAGAAAACCCCATTAGCCATTGCCAAGACAAGAGATCACTCAACTGTAAAACCACACAGACAGTTCGATCCTAGTCCTGTTAGATTCTCTCCTTCATATCTTTAGTCTCTTTTTTTCTTCATAACAAAAACAAAAATATAATGCCTCTGAATTCTGAAATTTCATACTATTATATGATTACTCACTTATTAGTTTATTTTATTTTTAAAAAATATATTTCATCGTTTTTTATGGCATTCAGATGCTTACAAATCAAAATTCATTTTTGGCCATGTATATTAGAAAATACTGACTTTGGTGTCACGTTTTAGTTTAATAACACAAATCTTCAATTAAAGAATACATCACGTAGTTTTTACCATATAGAATATTAAGTAAAAATTATATAGAAAATTATTTTTCATATGTAAGTTTATTATTGTTATTATTATATTTTCAATTTCTCTTTTAGTTCAAGACAATTTAGGAAAATACTTATTTTTCACAAACTTTTTTTTATCATATTTATTATTTTCTCTTTCTCTCTCTCCCCTCTCTTTTTTCCACCTAAATCCATCATATTTATGTACGTGTGTGTCTTAGGTAGTATTTGGTTTAATTTTTCTTGGGTAAATTTGAGATGAAAATTTTAAAAATTGATATAATCTCATATCTTTATACTTTACTTTAATTTAAATATTTTTCTTTTTTTATGTGTTTTTTTTTTTTTACTTTCACATTTCTCTTCATTCATTTAAACGAAACAGTGCCTTAAATAAGAAGTAATTCCATGCCATGCTATTGTTTAAAGACAATCTATAAGTAAAAATTTATGGAGGAAAACTAGAAAATCAATTCATCATCCATGCAGTAATAATTTATGTATGAGTAGTAGAATAATAAAGACATGTTTGGATAATTTTTTTTTATAAATATCTATCTTATATGAAAAAAAATAAAAAAAATTTCACAAGATACAATTGTTTTATAAATAATCTTCTAGACCAAGACTTTTCCACCGGGAGGGGGGATGCTCCTTGCTCAATGCTTATCCGAAGACAATGGGGATTTGGAAGTCATAACAAAGTTAGAAGGAATTGTTGATATAAAAAACAATTTAAAAAACTAATTAACTAAATTAAAAATTTAAATTAAACACAGAAAATAAAAAGGTTAATTTTGTATAAATAGTATTTTCACTTACCATGTAAAAGACTTTTATACTATTATCATAATTGTCTTATACTAAATTTATTAGTTTTTATAATAATTATCTTAAAAATTATATATACGAATAATTTTGATTGATTTTTTTTATAAAAAAATTATACTCAGAGAAATTAAACTTTTTGCAAAAATATACTGTTCATACGAATTTGTTTTATTAAAAAATTCTTATATTGGTGGAGTGGCAGAATATTAACTAAACCCGATTTAATATATTTTCTTAAAAATTATGAATACTCCGATTTGCTTAATTTATAAGAAAGAAACAAATTATAATGATTTATAATAAGTTAATCCAAATGCATTAAAAATTGTTCAACAATCATCTTCCATTCCGAAGATAACGGAACTTCCCCAAATATAGCAAAAATGCACAACTTTACACTGATTTCGGAGTAAATACTACGGTTGAGAGTTGCCACTGCAAACTACAAACCCCAATGTTCAGGTTAGAAATAGAGACTAATCTAAATTTTGTAAGCAACTAATAGATCCACTCGCAGATATTTGACCATAAAAATCTAAAATAAGTCGTTTGCTAAAAGGGGATACAGAACCAATCTCTAACAATGGGGATTCTGTGGTGAGAAATATCTTGGTTTCCCAAGGTAGCCTTTTCCTTTCCTATATACTGTGCATAATAAAAAGGCCACATTCACATGAATGATATTCACCATTCTTGTTTCTTTTTCCAATTTTAAGTCGTCGTTTTCTTCAACATCTCTTTTTGCCATTACCAATTGCCGTTACTTCGATAGAATAGAACATTCAAAATCCATTTCACACACTTGCGCATTACCGTTCTTTTGGTATGATCGCCTTCAACCTTATTTGCAACTGCACCATGAAACCATCCCCTAAGATTCTCATTGGTTACAAGAATTCAACTTTGCTTGCAAGATGTCACCATTCTCTTGCCATGTCTATGTCTAACTACTCTAACCCTTGTAGCATCAATCTTGATCACAACACCATGCAGTGCCCTTTTCATACGCGCGAATTTGGACGCATAATGCATGGTAACCAACAAGTTTTTGGGTTACCCTCTTCGAGTTTTGGCCAATCAAGGTCCCTTAGTTTAAGTGCAACAAGAACCGCAAAACGGGGTGCCTCTGCCATTGCCCGAGTTGACTTCAACTTCAAGGCTCGTGACTTCTCGGGCTCGGTCGGGACACGCGCCAGTGGCAACAATGGTGAAATGGCTTACGTTAAGGGCGGCATGAATGTGAAGCCAATAGTGGTGGAAAGTGTTGATAATGTTGAGGAAGAGTCTCGGTTAGAAGTTGGTGAGGAAGACGAGAACACAGAGAATTTGGGTGGTGTAAAGAATGCAGATGACGAGGCTGAGAACGTAGAAGAGGAAACAGAAGTGGAGAAAGAGGCATGGAGGTTACTGCAGGAAGCACTTGTGACATATTTTGACTCCCCCGTGGGGACAGTGGCAGCAAATGATTCAGATAGTGAGCAATCTTTGAATTATGATCAGGTTTTCATTCGGGATTTTATCCCTTCGGCTCTTGCTTTCTTGCTCAAGGGAGAAAAGGAGATTGTCAAGAACTTTCTCCTTCACACCTTGCAACTCCAGGTAAATGTGGTTTGCCATGTTTACTAAGAAGCTAGTAGTTATAGCTTCCACATATCTTACAACAACAACAACAACAACAACGTCTTATCCTACTAGGTGGGGTCGGCTACATGGATCAACTTCCGCCATAATGTTCTATCAAGTACCATACTTCTATCCAAATCATTAAGTTCGAGATCCTTCTTGATAACCTCTCTTATAGTCTTTTTGGGTCTTCCTCTGTCTCGAATTGTTTGCCTTCTCTTCATCTGGTCTAGTCTCCTCACTACAGAGTCTACCGGTCTTCTCTCTACATGCCCAAACCACCTAAGTCTATTTTCCACCATCTTCTCTACAATAGGCGCTACTCCAACCCTCTCTCTAATAGCTCCGTTTCTAATTTTATCCTGTCGAGTCTTACCACACATCCACAGCAACATCCTCATCTCCGCTACACCTACTTTATTCTCATGTTGGCTCTTGACCGCCCAACATTCTGTTCCGTACAAAATCGCCGGTCTTATCGCAGTCCGATAAAACTTTCCCTTTAACTTGATCGGTACCTTTGCATCACATAACACCCCCGATGCTTTTCTTCATTTCATTCATCCTGCTTGAATGTGATGATTCACATCCCCTTCAATAAAATTAGATTTGATTTTTTACTTTTCAACAAATTTTCAAACACGCATATACTCTTCAGGGTCTTGTTTGTTGTCTTGGGATGCATTTCATGAAGATGAAGTTGCTTGTTCTTGTTATTGGTCATGGATTTATATCACAAGTTAGATGACTCATTTTAATTAAACAAATAAACCACTAATTTCATCCCCCAAGTATTACCCCCCTGCCTAAGTAATCTCCCAAGTATTGAATATTCATCAGTTTAGTCCCTAAGTTGATATATTTTAGTAAAGTTTAAGGACCAATTTAAATGATTTTTTTAACATTTGGGGAACAACTTAACTTAATTTCTTATACTCGAAGGATTAGTCATATAATTCTTTTACTTTAGGAACTCTACTTCGGAGGGAGCGTAATACTTCAAGGATAAATTGATGATTTATTCTTAATTAAACTGTAAATAAATGTGATACTATTACTTATTTGCCATCATGTCATGCTTTCTTTTTATTGATGCTTAATATCTTGCATCCTTCTCCTGTTCAATTGCAAGAGTTGGGAGAAAACAGTGGACTGCTATAGCCCAGGGCAGGGCTTGATGCCTGCTAGTTTCAAAGTTAAAACAGTGGAACTTGATCAAGGAAAAACAGAAGAAGTTTTAGATCCCGATTTTGGGGAATCAGCTATTGGTCGTGTTGCTCCTGTAGATTCAGGTTAGTGTTTTTCTGTTCTTTATGACGTGCCTGTGAAAGGGTAATTATTTGGGAGATTGCTTGTGCATTGTAAACAATAGTCATTTGAGTAACATCACAAAAAACGTTGGTGTTTGGTTTTCTGATAGGATTGTGGTGGATAACGCTGCTGCGGGCTTATGGAAAGATTACTGGGGACTACAGCTTGCAAGAAAGGTTGGATGTTCAAACAGGCTTAAGAATGATCATTAACTTGTGTTTAACGGATGGCTTCGACATGTTTCCTTCCCTGTTAGTTACTGACGGGTCTTGCATGATAGACAGGAGGATGGGTATTCATGGTCACCCTCTTGAGATTCAAGTGAGTGTAAATAAGCAATGTTAGCATTCTTGTGTTTTATATTAGGTGCTATAAGGATTTGGAATTCATGCATTCTTGTTTTACTTCAAGCAGTTGCATTTTCCCTAGTTTATTATATGTATTCCTACTTTTGTTTATATACTCAACATTAATGTATCTATGTTGAACTTTAGAAGAGTAACTCTGGATTCAGGTGGTGTGGTTTTAGAATTCTGTCTCCATTGCTTTTCACTTAGAATCTCTCCATTTTTGTTGAGCTTATATGTGGTAAGCTTTTACTTTGCAGGCTTTATTTTACTCAGCTCTTCGCTCGGCCCGTGAGATGGTTACTGAAGATGAAAAATCCAATAATCTGGTTGGAGAAATTAACAACAGACTCAGTGCACTATTATTCCACATCAGAGAATACTATTGGTTGGATATGCGAAAGTTAAATGAGATATACAGGTACAAAACAGAAGAGTACTCATTGGATGCCACAAACAAGTTCAACATCTATCCAGATCAAATCCCTAAGTGGCTAATGGATTGGATCCCAGAGGAAGGAGGATATCTGCTAGGGAATCTGCAACCAGCTCACATGGATTTCAGGTTTTTCATGCTAGGAAATCTTTGGTCTGTTGTTTCCTCTTTGGGCACCCCAAGACAGAATAATGCTATTTTGAATCTGATAGAAACAAAATGGGGTGATCTCGTTGGGGAAATGCCTCTTAAGATATGTTATCCTGCTTTGGAGCATCATGAATGGCGAATAATTACGGGCAGCGACCCAAAGAATACGTATAAACTCTTCCCTTGATATTTCTCTCGGTTGTTTTGCATGTCTATGAGTTCTTTCCTTAAGAAAAATACTATATTTTTTGTATTCAAAATTGCTTCTATGGTGTACATGTTTTAAGTCTTCAACTAATACCCCAGTCATAATTTATGCAGCCCTTGGTCATATCACAATGGTGGGTCTTGGCCAACCCTTCTGTGGCAGGTAAATTTTTTTCCTTACTGAAAATATTTGTGTTTTGATCTTCACATCTAAACTTTGCTTCAATATTGATGTGGTTCCTCCTAATGCATCATTGTCTTCAGTTCACACTTGCATGCATGAAAATGGAGAGAACTGAACTAGCAGAGAAAGCAGTTGCTTTGGCTGAGAAAAGGCTGCCATGTGATTCATGGCCAGAATATTATGACACACGCTCAGCAAGATTTGTTGGCAAACAGGCCCGGCTTTATCAAACTTGGACTTTAGCTGGGTACCTTGCATCTAAGATGTTTTTGAAGAATCCTAAACTGGTTTCCTTGTTATCCTGGGATGAGGATCTTGAGATTCTTGAGACATGTGTTTGTTTACTTCACAAGAGTGGCAGGATCAAATGCTCCCGTCATGCTGCAAAGTCTCAGATTCTCGTCTGATCAGAGAGAGGCTCTTCTGTACAGTCAAGGGTTTAGGGTATGATATGAGTTTTTGATAGGAAGCAGTAAAAATCACATTGGAAAAACAATATCTTCCATATTGTTTGTGGCTATCATAAATAAAGCTTTCCTTTTGTGAATATGCAAACATGTATATATTGAATTTCTCATTATAGAAAGCTCCTCGGGAGCATTGTTATCTTTGATTACTGTTTATTATTTTCTACTTGCTCTTTGTTATTAGCTTTTGTATAAAATGAAACCTTATAACATGTGGTTCCTCATTTCAAAGATATGCAAATTGTGAGTTATTTTCAGAAAGCACATGCCCCCAAAGATCAGAAAAATAAATAAAAAGAAGCAGGAAAACCAAACTAAGGAAAGACACCTATACCGAGAAATCCAAAAAAAATTAAATCATTTTTCGATTTGTGTGCGTATCATCCTTGCAGAGGAGTCATGCTGTTAATCATTCTATGAAAGTTCCAATTTTGTCAGATACCCCCACAGGGACTATTCATTGTTACGCCTGGTGCTATATAAAGATAGGGAACTAGTTATATTTAGTAATGCAATTACTAGCTGAAAGGGTCAAGTCTTATTAGATACACATTTAGTTGTTAATGTTAAGTTGGCTGCCTTGAAAATGAACCTACCTCTTCCACGTGCCTTTACACATTTAGTTGTCTTTCCCTGAAAATGACGAGATAGTGGCTTTAAATACATGATGGGTGACGGTAGGAAATTCATATGAAACATCAATGAAATTAGAATATTAGATACAGTTACTCTTTTTCTATTATTGGCTGATGTTATAGATAGACTATGAACTTGTAGGTTGAAAGATTGTGAATGTTTAATCTTTTACTCTTTTTCATAAATAGGTTGATATTACCACCAAAATCAATCTGTGCAGTTATGGTTTGGACTTATAGCCCAATTCTAAGTCTTGGGCTTTATTGGTGCTGTGAGTTTTATAGTAGAAAAATATAATAAATAAAGAAGAAGAGAAACAATATGTATGTGGAGGAAATAAAATAATTTTTTAAAACAATCAGTAGCTAAATTTAATGAGAATAGTTTTTAAACATTTACTATATTTTTCTATTAAAAAAATTACTACCTTTTGTTTAAAAGAAACATATTTTCATAAGGATAGTTTTTAAATAATATTGTTGAAAATAATAAAAAATAATAAAAATTTTGAAAATAATAAAAATTTTGAAAATGATAAAATTTCTCCATTACTTAACAAAGAAACAATAAAGAATTTTGAAAGTTTTGCATATTTATTTTGATATTGTTTATTTAGATCAATGTATTTTAGTTAAATAGTTTAACTTAAATTTTTGAAAGTTTAATTTTAATTAATTATTTCTACTTCTTCATTATTATTATTTTTAATTATATTTTTAGTCCATAATATTTATTTTATCGATAACTAATATTTGTTAAAAAATATAACCGATCACTTTTAATAAATCTGTCACGTAACCATGTTATTGTTTTTACTATGCTGATAAGTATTTTTAAGAAATTTATCCCTACACTACTGAAAGAAGCAGTATTATTAAGAAACTAAAACTGTTACTGTAAAAAAACACTAAAACTTTCAATAATAATATATTATTAATCCATTAATAATCAATATATCCCAGCATGATTTTCAATAGTAATATTTATTAATTCATTAATCAATATTTTTTTGAGATAAATTCATTAATAAATATTATTCTTTATTTAACTTATTATAATTAGCATGATTTTTCGGTATTTAAAGATTTTTAATGTTATTGTTTTATTTCCTAATAATGATATTACTTTGAATCATCTAACACTTTCCCTAAATTTAATTATAATAATAGTAATTAACAATCAGCTCAAAGGAGAGTATTATTTTCTTAATAATGATATTTTAAAAATGTGTGTGCGAGAGTGGCAAGTTTTAAGGAATAATTTAAATTAAATGAAAATATTCTAGTTGACTTAACCAGGGGTTACTAAAGTCTTTAGCAAGGATTTGAGACTAACTTCCATCTTCATACTTTATCTCTCCATATGTACTGTGTATTATTAGCCATTAGGTGACTTGATTGAATTGTTTATTGATCAAAGCCTAAAGTTTTTTTTTCTTTTTTTCAAACCGGAAATTTATGGAAAATACAGTAATGGCAATAAAAAATAGAAACCACAAAATTTTAAGTGAAATGTTTTAAATAGATTGTCATAGTAAATTAATGGCTTATAATTTGTTGCTATATAACTTGTTCAGACACAAAATAAGTCTGATAAAAATTATATAAAAAAATCAGTAAAATGTTACCAGCATTAAAAATACAACAAGATATAAATTATCGAGCAAATGACACTAAAAGACTTGACTAACACTTTTGAATAACCGTAAGGGTATTGTTGATTCATATACAGTTATATATGGTCCTTATTTTTATTTTGTTACTTTTAAATTATAAAAGTAATTTCCGTTGTGATTGCTCTCCTAAGTTATCTTTTTTCCAAACTGAAATTTCTTAATAATGAAATTTCTCAAGAAAATCATATTTAAGTATTTTAAAAAAAAAGTTTTAAATGGCTATTCCTTATAATTTTTTTTTTTTTACTTTCACAATTTCACGTGTATTCTATATAATGTACATGAATTACTTAGTAGTGAAGTTAATAATGATATCGATGAATAGTTCTAATACAGGTCACAAACCAACTAAAAAATATTAAAAATCATCAAGAAGAAAAAGTACACGATTATGTGGATTTTTAGTCTAAACAAAGTTTTGAATTTGTGATATATCAGTGATTATGGGATGGGATGGCTTTGGGCTATTAATTTTCTCAGCCCACGTACTTGCCTGGAGTAGTGGACTTTTGTCAGGTGTAGATATAGACTTTAACTATTGGCTACTGATATGTCAATGACCCTCAACCATTTTCGCATTTCTTCAGTTTCACACTAGCTAGAGACTGATTTGGTAGAGTCTTGTTGTTGATATGCTACTAATTATGAGTTTTGAAAACACAATTCAAGAAATAAATCGAGGGTGCCACAGAATTTCCGATTGATTAACTAGTTTGCATCACTCATTATTACTCCGTGAAATGCAAGCGATATATTTAACATTTCATGGAGCTGTGCCCGTTAAAGGCAAGACATTTAACAAGTAAAACTGACTGTATTATCATGTAACCGGTTAACAACTTTTGGTAATATGCCAAACAAGTATCCCACATTTTCAAGACAAAAAAATAATCCTGAGCCATGCATGGCTGAGTAAACAACAGATAACTGAAAAAATGGAAAAAATATGAAAACCTGGGTTATTAACAGATGTAATCTTTACTAGCTATGATCCCAAATTAAAACCACTTGGGGGGTTGTCACTGGTCAGGTATTGGTTACCTCGAAAGGTAGACTACCATCCAACGGATTCTCGAGTTCATTTTCTTCCAAACCAAGCTCTGGCCAAAACGTCTTCAAAATCCTATGTGCTATCTCAAAAACCTCTAGCTTCTCTTCGTGCTCGTTCTCATCTTCGTTCTCATCATCTTCGTTCTCATCGCATTCCATTGTCAGTGTCAGCAAATTTTGAATCTTATCCAATCCTTCACATCCACAAACCATTTCCTTGGCAGCTTCTCCCACGACCTTCAAAATGTTCTCCAGCCCCTCCAGACTAACTGATACAACCGTTAGGTCTGGACAGGTCAAGATATCACATAGTGCCTTAATGCAACCTTGATCCGCCAGCAACCTACAAAAATGTTCCACATACACCTAAGTTTCATCTTAACATATATATATTGCCGCCAAAGTAAGCATTTTAAACTTAATTAATAAACCACAATTAAAAATCAAGTTAATTTTGCAATAATGCAGGAGTAATAAAACGTTTCCCTGTATACAGGAAAACTGTAGATCCCATCCCACTACATGCATTATTCTTTTCAAGCCATATTGTGTTGCCTTTTCTTTCTTTTTTCCACTGATAAAAGTCATCCATGTAATCCTAAACCTTTAAGTAATAGAATGGGGAAAACTTATGATAAAGGAAAATAAAATATAATGTAATGGTGAACTATACCTGATATTGTCGTGAGATCCTCCAGCAGTGGCATTATAGATCGCCCAGGCAGCCTCCGACTTGATGTCTAACTCATCTTGTTGAAGAATTTGAACCAGTTGAGGTATAATATTGGCCTTAAGGACAGCCTGCAGCAATAATCATGAGTCATAAACGAATGTCTAATGTCAATCACATTCAGCCTCCTTTTAAACTCAAAGGAAAAACACATAAGCTTCTTCACTATTAAGTCACATAATTTCACCCCACAGGATGATCTTGATTCTTTCTAGATATGAAATGAAATTTACGTCAACAAACAAAACATTGCCAACAAAAAAAGGGGTTTCCCTCCTACAGTTATGGAGATGAAAATCTCAAATAGTCAAAGAATAGATTAAACACTGCAGTCGGCATTCATATTTCTACAGATATGACCTTTTCTCTAATAAATCACTCGATGTCAATGATAACTCATGAATATCATGCAGCTAAAACCAAGAATATTATTGGGAAATAGGAGCTAGTTTTAAAACTTCACTAATAAATGAATGTTCAAATTTCAACATGCATATGACACCTAAGCAAGATAGATTATGTGATACATTAACCTTAATTTCTTTACCTCTATTTGAGCTTCGTTCCCAGAAGTGATATTTGAGATTGCCAAACAAGCTTCTATACGGATGCTTTTTCTGTTTCCACGCATAAGAAGTTGGTAAAGACCCGGGAGCACTTGGTTATCAACTACAATCTGAAAATAATTGGCTTATTTAGTAGCAATAGAACTAGGTCGAAAGAGGAAAAATCTACAAAGTTAAAACACAGAAGAAAAAAGAGAAAGGACCCAAAAAAAATGATATTGTCTTCATGGTCAATATGATTCATTGATACCAATATTGTTCTACAATCTCTATAATGGCAAAAATATATAAATAATTAGTCTCCTAGATACACAATCCTACCTTGCCCACATAATATAAAAATCACGGTAAACATGCTTTCACAAGAATCAAAAGATAATTATACATTCTTCTTTCTACCTGTTTCTGAGCATTGTCACCAGTAACAATATTTCCTAGAGTCTGAAGCGCAGGTGAAATTACTGCAACTGATGAATGCCTGATAAAAAGAAACTTAATCATCCCAAATTGTCGAACAACAGAAAAAGAAAATGGTGTTCCAGAAAATGAAAGACACACAAAAGGTACTGGCATCAAATAAATAAATGCAATGAGAGGAAAATCAATAATGTAAGCTTGAAAGAGCTAGCAGAGTAGCATACTGTAGAAGCTCCACAAGTTTTGGGCATACTCCTGCCTCAATAATAGCTTGAATTTGGTCTTCTGGGCCTTCCGAAAGGTGATAGAGAGCCCAGCATGCATCTGATACAACTTCTTCATTGGCCGTGTGGATGAGTTTCTGAAGGACAGGCAAGGCATTCTTTACCTGACAGAGATCAAGTCCATTTCTCACTAACCGAATACAACGGTATCATATGCATATTATTATGGAGCAGAGAGGATGACAATGAATATGCAAATTATCTATATTTATATTTTAATAACAATTTTTACAGCTGATACAGTTCTCAGTCTATATAACAAGGGAACTGGATTCAGTGAAGTCAACTTTGCATGAACACATTCATATAGTCACCATATTTGTAACCATAGAATGAAGATTGTACCACTCAAATTTCAAATGTGTGCTACAACTCTGATTTACCGAAATAAATCATGAATAGTCCAATTTTCATCTGGTTTCCAAATTATTAAATGTGTGAATGCACTGAATCTAAATCAGTCTCACTAGCAAGATTTTAGGAAATGTCCCCACCCGTTGAAAATTCACCGGAGGCTTTCCTTGGACCAAACTACAAAGTGTCCTTGCAATCAACATAGACGATCCTGGAAGTGATTCCACCAGAGATAATAGTGGTCGAAGAGAACCATTGCTAAGAGCACGATCCCTATAGCTCGGGGAATAATCGGCAATGAGCCCTAAAGCGTATATCGCCTGTTCAAGACATGGGAAACCAAAATTGAGTAGGAAAAATGCTTCATACAAGAAGAATATAAAAATTGGAAGACTTTGACCTGTTCTAGGATTTCTACTTCGCTGTTATACTTGAGAATGCTCACAATGCGGGGAATGACACCAACTTCAAGGACAACTTTTGTGTGTTTGGATGATGCTTCCGCAAAATTGGTTAGAACCCATAGAGCTTCTAACTGCACAAGGAACAATAAGCGTTGTTGGGTGAGTGAGGTGAATCAATGAGAAAGAGAAGGGGAATGCAAACCTGAAATTGGGGTTCTTTCTCGTCATCCAAGAACTTGACAAAGCGAGGGAGAACAACATCCTTAAGGACATCATCAATCAGAGGGATTTGATCTTAACATACATAGGTTGAAAATTAGTGTCCCACCAAACAAAGTTTTTGATCAAATGCAATACAAATATGAATTGATACCATCAAGTGCTAACAGAGTATTTAAGTGAGAAGTTATCTGCGATTCTAAGGCAGGGTACTCAGAACATAGAGATTGTAGCAACTTGGGAATAGCTGTCAAAGTCTAAACAAGATTGAAACGTTAAACGTGTAGGAAGAAAATAAAATAAAATGAGAGAGAAGAAAAGATAGGCACCGGATAGCGTAAACGGGCACGTTTTTGTCTTCTGACGCCGATCAGGTTCTCTTCTTTCCTTCTCCGACTCTCGTGTGGCTCAACTCCACTCGTATTGCTTCTCTTCGTCCTGTCAGAACCAGAACCAGAACCAGTTCGCTCAGACATTCTTTCTTTCTTTCTTTCTTTCAAGAAACTAACACTCAACCAATTTAACTGAATAACTGAATGCCCCATGGCCCCACATTTATTCAAATCCACGCGCGGCTACCTATACCTTCTCTATTCACTGTGGCAAAAGGAATAAAAATTATTAATGTTTTGTTTTTTATTTTCATATTTAAAAACTTACTGTCAGATCACCCTAAATGCATCTATTATTATAATTATATTGTATGTTATCTATTACTATAGAAAAAGTAACTATTATCACAATTTATGCTAGAGGAAATAAAAAAGTATTTTCGTTAAAATAGAATACAATATGGTTATACGCAATAAGAAATAGATCCATTAAAAAATAATTGAAAATTCATATAATTATTTATTATATCATTTGCAAACAATAAAATAAGCCAGTGACCTTTTCACAAGTGATTGAAAATAAAGAGTCTAACATATTTTCAAATCTCAGGGCACCATCAACTTATTTCTTAGATATATAATTGAAGACAATGAAAACTTTGATTATTTTACAGTATCAACTAATTATTCAAGTTCAACATCACATAACGAAACATTGTTATGAAAAAAAGTGATTTTCAGCATGTTTGGATCCCCATTCCTCCTTCCTCGCCAACATATGCGCGTCCATTCTACGATCATATATATATATATATATATATATATATATATATATATATATATATATATATACGCACGTACGCTGGAGACACCGTTAAAACACAGCTTTATTAATCATTATTTTTAGGCAATAATTAAAGAATTAAAAATATATAAAATCTTTTATTAAAAAAATAATAATCAATCCTATTGATACATCGTTAATGCTATTTTAAACAGTTTAGTTAAATTGACAATACATTGAGTTCCTAACAGCATGTTTGAATTCCTAATGTATTGACTAAATTTGAATTTAACAAAGATATGTATAATCAATGTTAATTTTTAATTAAAATATTATATACATAAATCATTTAAAACATAGATAAAAATTAAAACAACTCGTGAGAACACACGGATAACATAATATTTCCCTTATATAGAATTGACATACTTCAACTGCTAAAAAATCTATATTGTGTTTCCTTGAATTATTTTAATGATTTAAAGAGGAAATTAATATTTTTTTATATTGTCGAAACCCTTAAAAATGGAATTTATACATGAAATTCTAGAAGGCAATTTTAAACTTTGAAACGCTAATATTTTATTTTAGAAAATTAAGAAAACCTTTAAGTTAATCATAAAATCCTTCAATGTTAATAGAAAAATGAGATTCATAGGAGAGACAGGATTAATCAAGTTTTTTGATAAAAATTAATCATTTCCTTAATTGATGAATACTTCAAACCAATATTAGGGTTCAAACCAATATTAGGGTGATAAAATAATAATAATTAGAGTTACACTTGTCTCTAAATATTTATATTTTTTTGGTCATTAAATATCTAAATGTATATTTTATTATCTATGTTTATTATGTAAGCTTTCTTTGATTTCCATCAATGATATCGTCTTCCTAATGGTTGGAGATTAATTCCTCTCAAAGAATAGAAAGTATCTCAACCGACAAAATTTTCTCTGTACACGTGATTAGGAATCAAATCTTTAACAATATATTTATCCTTTCCCTAAAAAAACAAATATGTTCAAATCCTTAATTTCTCTGCAGCATAGAGAAACAAATAAAACTTACTGAAATATGACAGTATTATATTTTATGTAACCGGGTTAACAACTTTTACTAATATGCCATACCACCATTCCCATGTGCCAGAAAAAAATATGGGTTATTAACAGACGTAATCAGGTATTATTACTTTAATTACTATGCTCCAAAAATTAAAAATCAAAAGATAAATCTTGATCACTACCATCCCCATCATTCTTGTCAACATTCATATCTTCCAAATCATTCTCTCGCCAAAATTTATCCACAATCATCGCAGCTCTCTCAGAAATCTGATTGTTCTGATGAGTCAGCAAATTTTCAATCTTATCCCATCCTTCACATTCATCAACCCTTAGAGCAAAAATATTGCCTTTACCATGCAGTCCCATTTCCTTGTCAGCTTTTCCAACACTTAAAATGTTCTCCAGCCCCTCCAGACAAATTGAATTAATCATTGGGTCTGGATAGCTTAACAGATCACATAGTGCCTTAATGCAACCTTGAGCTGCAAGGTACCTACAATAGTATTGTTCATCATAGACATACACCTAACTTCTAGTACAACATATTGTAGCAAAAGTAAGCATTACAAAATTTATTATATTAACGGTTTGGCTATAATGCAGGAGTAACAAAAGGTTTCCCTATACAGGAAAACCGTAAATCCAACTACATGCATTCTTTTCGAGCCAAGTGGGTTGCCTTTTCTTTCTAAACCTTTGAGTATCAGAACGAGGGACAATTATGATAAAGGGAAATAAAATGTAATGGTGAACCAAACCTGATATTGTCATGAGATCCTCTAGAAGTGACATTGAAGATCGCCCAGGCAACGTCCTCCTTGATGTCAAACTCAGCACGAAGAAGAAAACCAACAAGAGGAGGAATAATATTGGCATCAATGACGGCCTGCGGCAATAATCATAATAAAAGTTGTGTAATTGAGATACACCACCAAACAACACTTTTGGAAAGGTTTCTCTAGTTTTATGTAAATAGATTTCCAGAAATTTTCATGATGATGACTTCATTATGATATCTTATCACCTAATTAAATTGCATTTCAACCCCCAAAGAAATCACTTTCTCTCCATCTCTCAAGTCGGCATATTCAAAAATGATGTCTAATGTCTATCACATTTTCAGCCTCCTTAAGCTCAAAGGAAAAGCACATAAACTTCTTCACTCCAGTCACATATATTCACCCCCACGTTTGGACCTTGATTCTTTACAGAAAAAAAAGAAGTTTACATCAACATTTTTTAACAAACAAGTTGTATTGCAACTTGCAAGCGGACTTCTAGTAAGAAACGGCTCAGAAGAAAAGCATTGCAAAAGAAAAAAAAAAAGGGTTTCCCTCCTACAGGTATGGAGATGAAAACATAATCTCGAAGAGTCAGGAAAATACAAGTTTATAAATCAATCAATCGACAGACATGAGACATTACGTTCTCAACAAATACATATCAAATATGGCTATTGTAGTAATTTAAATAGCCAGACATGAGACATTACGTTCTCAACAAAGATGACATTTTCTCTAATAAAATCACTTGAAGCCAACGACAACTCAGCAATATCATGCAACCAAAATAAATAATGGGAAAAAAAGAGCTAGTTTTATCAATAAATGAAAGTTTAAAGTTCAAACTACCTGTATCTGAGCTCTATTCCCAGCTGCGATATTTGAGATTGTCCAACAAGCTTCTTTAATGATGTTTTTTTTGTGTTCTTGTGTAAGAAGTTGGTGAAGACACGGGAGCAGTTGGCTATCAATTACATGCTGAAAAAACGTGACTTTCATTAGAATTGTATTAGATTGAGAGTTGGTAAAATATACACAGTTTTTTTAGAACGCAAAAGAAAAAAGACAAGGGGCCAAAAAAATTATTTTCTCTTAATTGTCAACATGCTTGTTGATACCAATATGTTCTACAACTTCTATAATGACAAAATATATAAATAATTCGTCTCCTAGATCCACAGTTATACCTTGCCCTTATAATATAAAAAATCACGACAAACATGATTTCACAAGAATCAGAAGATAATAATACAATTGTTCTTTCTACCTGAGTCTGAGCATCATCACCATAAACAATATTTCTTAGAGTCCTAAGTGCAGGTTCAATAACTGCATCTGATGGATACCTAGTAAAATGAAATTTAATCATCCTAAATTGTTCAACAATTGAAAAAGAAAATGGTGTAGAGGAAAATGAAAGACACAATGCAATGAGAGGATAAAGTAAGCTGTAAAGGGCAGAGCAACATACAGCAGAAGCTCCACGAGTTTTGGGCAAACTCCTGCTTCAATAATATCTTGAATATTGTTAATTGGGACATCTGAAAGGTAAGAGAGAGCCCAGCATGCATCTGCTACAACCTCTTCATCGGTCGAGTGGATGAGTCGCCGAAGGACAGGCAAGGCAGACTTCACCTGCCAAATATCAGGCTCATTTCTCATTAACATAATACTAATATACAACAGTATATATGCTCATTTCTCACTAACAATAAATGTGCACAATGCTCAGTCTAACTAGGAAATTGTATTCAGTAAAGTCAATTTTGCATGCTCACATTCATAGAGTCCCCACATTTGTAACCATTGAATGAAGATTGGACCAATCAAATTTTAAATGTGTGCTTTAACACCGATTTACTGAAATAAATCATGAATTGTCCGATTTTCATCTGTCATTTCCAAATTATTTAAATGTGTGAATGCATGGAAAATCAAATGTGTGGAATCCAAATCAGTATCATATGCAAGATATTATGCAATGTCCCCAACCTGTTCAAAATTTACCGGAGGGTATCCACAGACCAAGATAGATAAACACCACGTAGCAAGCCTCAACATAGCCCATGCTGAATGTGGTTCCAACTGAAGTAATGACTCTGGTTCCAACTGAGATAATAATGGCGATAGAGCGCCATGGCTAAGAACAAAATCCCTATAGCTTGGGGAATCACCAGCAATGTTCCCTAAAGCGCATATTGTCTGTTCAAGACATGGCAAAACCAAAGTTGATTAAGTAAAAAAAAAATGTTTTTATTTTTTATTTTTTCTTTGGGGGTTGGGGTACAAATAATCAAGAGAAAGATTGAAGAGTTTAAAACGCAATTAGAAGACTTGACCTCTTCTCTGATATCATTATTGCTACTAGAGCTGCTGAGAAGATTCACCAAGGTGGGAACAACACCAAGTTCAACAATAACTCTTTTGTATTCAGATGTTCCGGAAGCTAAATTTGTTAGAACCGATAGAGCTTCAAACTAAGTAGGCAAGGAAGTACAGTAACTATAGTGTGAGTGAGCGAGGTGAACACAAAACTCAAAACAAATTACCTTAAACATATAGGAAAGCATACCTGCAATTGGGGTGCATCGTGCCTTGACAATAACTCCACAAAGAGAGGGAGAATACCTTCCGTAAGGATCTTATCAATAGGAGGGCGTTGATCTAAACATAAATACACCCCAATAATGAATGATATGATTTAGGCATATGAGAGATTGCAAATGAAATTAAATATGAGAAATATGTACCAACAAGTGCTAACAGAGTATTTAAGTGAGAAGTTATCTCCAATTGTGAGTCAGGGTACTGAGAACATAGACGTTGTAACATCACGGGAATAGCTTCCAATTCCAAAAGCTAAACAAGATTGAAAAGTTAACGTGTAGGAACTGAATAATAAAAAGTAATGGTTGAAAAGATAGATAGGTACCGTATCGTAGGAAGGGACAGCATGAGTCACCCTTCGTTTGTTGAGGAGAGCGTCTCGACGTTTATTTTTTCTGATGCCGATGAGGTCCTCTTCCCTCCTTCTCCTACCCTCTTCCGCCACAATTGCAGTCTTATAGCCTTTCTTTCTCGTCTCAGAACCAGAACCAGAACCAGAACCAGGTCCAAGAGACATTCTTCACTTCTTTATTTATTTTTTCTTTCTTGCGAAAAACTAACAGTGAGTGAGTCAATCAGTGCAACCAATCCAACTGAAAACTGAAAAACCGAATGGCCACTGTTATGCTTATTCAAACCTACGCGAAAGCGCGCAGCTATATATGTATCTTCTTTTGTTTCCACTTTCCACACTCCACACTCACCCACCTTATTCATGCTTGCCTTTTTTTTTTTTTTTTACTTATTCTTGCCCTCTTTATTAATTAATGAAGAAAAATGTATGCACAACAACTAAAGGGATGAAAATAGAGTATTCAAATTAAATAATTAAGGCTTTATTTTTAATTTTTAAATTTATGAAAATTAAAGACTTATTGACACTCCAGGCAGTGGCAAATTCAGGACTCAGGAATCAATACATTAATATTCTTTATTATTATACATATAAAAATAATTATAAAATAGATAATATGTGTTTTGTGCTTCTAAAACTTTTTCAGTTTAGTTTTAGTCTTTCTAAAAAATTGTTCGTTTTTGTTCGTTAATTTTGAAATGTAACATTTTTGGTCCTGAAAGTGTTATCTAAATCACTTTTGGTCCTCAAAATACTATATATAAAGAAATATCTAAATAATTTTAAGGAGTAAAAGTGATGCATGTCAAAATTTAAAAGGACTAAAATTGAGCTTAATTTTTTTAAAAACACTAAAAACATATTTTATCATTTAAAAGAAAATGAAATGTCTAACCAAATAAGCTTAAAAAACAATAAAACAAAATATACTAAAGAAACTAATCAATAAAAGACAAAAATTGATGACAAATTAAAACTTAAAACCAATGGGGTCAAGTTATAAAAGTAAGGGAGTAAAAAAAATAACAATACTAAATTTGAAGATAATATCAAAAAAGAAAAATACATTTTAATCAAAATTCCACTTTCAAAAAAAAAATTGGAGAACTCAATTTGAAGCTTTAATTTTCTTTTATTGGGTCCCTTATTGCTACATTGGATCACTCGCTGCCTTTTATTCCAATGGTAAAATCCAACTAATTTTTTTAACTTATTTTTAGTGGATCCTATGTATGTCTCTACACTCACGTAATAACTCTCATTTTAACTTTAATTATTTTTTTTTGTTAATATTAGGTAACCTTGGTGATAGTAGCTTATATAAACAATTTCTATAAGAAATCTTTAAGAACCCATTTACTCCAATGACGTTTTTAAGTTGCTTATTATAGACTATAGTTGTCATGTGGGACTTTAGATTAATAACTCATTCAATTGCCTTTAAACATACATGCGTATTTATTTTTCAATTGAATTTTAAAGTTTATTCTTACCTCTCTAAAAAGTTTCTTAACGTGTCAATTTATTTATTACGAAAAATATTTTAGTTAAACCTCTTCCAATTTATATGGATAGGAGCTTCACATCAAGGATTGTTCTTTTCATTATAATACATTTATAATTCTATAGTATGTTCTTTGGTACCATCCAAAACGCAAACAATGACTAGAGTTCTTTGGTATGTTAGCTGTCATTCTATCAGCTGTGACTTTGTAGTGAAATTGATAATACATTTATAATTCTCTATTATTTATCTGCTCAGAAAGTATTCATTTTACATTGATGAGTGCGTATTCTTATTGTATTGACTGTGATCCAAAATTTAAACCACTTGGGGGGAAGGTCGGGTTGATTAACCCCGAAAGAAAAATGTTGCTGACTACTATCCAGCAGTCTTAATATCCAAAATATCTTCCAAATCATTCTCTGGCCAAAACCTCTTCAAAATCCTCAATGCTCTCATAAAAATGTCATCGTTGTCATGTTTCAGCAATTTTTCAATCTCATCCAGTCCTTCACATTCATCAACCCTTTGAGCAAAAATATTGTGTCTGCCATGCAGTCCCATTAATTTGGCAGCTTCTCCTACCCTCAAAATGTTCTCAGCCCCTTGAGACAAATTGACACAACCTTTAGGTCTGGACAGCTCAATAGTTCACATAGTGCCTTAATGCAACCTTGAGCCACCAGGAACCTGCAATAATGTTCATCATACACTTAAGTTTAGTCACAACATATATTACAGCTAAAGTAAGTCTTAGAAAGTATAATGTGAGAAGCATAACTCAACTCCAAAAGTTAACTCAAGGGGTAAGGATTGCCCCTCACTAACAACAAATGGTGGATGCTTGTCATCACAAAGTGAGGGCTAGCGAAAGGGTGAGAGTTGCCCCTCACTTATATATTCTAATGTGGAATTACTTTTAGCCGATGTGGGACTTGGATTATTTCCAACGGTAAGCCATATTATGTATTCTTTTCAAGCCACAAATTCCACTACATGCATTCTTTTCAAGCCATATTATGTAATCCTAGACCTTTAACTTTAAGTAATAGAATGGGGGAAAATTATGATAAAGGCAGATAAAATGTAATGGTGAACCATACTTGATATGGTGATAAGATCCTCCATCAGTTACATTGAAGATCGCCAAGGCAGCTTCCTTCTTGATATCAAACTCAGCATGAAGAAGAATTTGAACAAGAGGAAGAATAATATTTGCATCAATGACAGCCTGCAGCAATAATCATAATAACAGTTGTGATAAGATACAACAACAAACAATAATTTTTTAAAGGTTTCTCCAGTTTTATGTAAATAGATTTCCAGAAATAGTCATGACGATTTGTGATATTTTATCACCTAATTCAACTGCATTTCAGTCCAAAAAGAAAAAAAGAACCACTTTCTCTCCACCTCTCAAGTAGGCATATTCAAAAAACGATGTCTAATAATGGCTATCACATTCAGCCTCCTTGAACTCAAAGGAAAAGCATATAAGCTTCTTCACTCTTCAGTCACATTCACATATATTCACCCCACAGGTGGGCCTTGATATTTTCAAGATATGAAATTTACATCAACACTTCTCAGCAAACACTTTGTATTGCAGCTTGCAATTGAACTTTGTATGAACCTCTAGTAAGAACCAGCTCAACAGCAAAGCATTGCTAACAAAATAAAAAGGGGTTTCCCCGTTATGGAGATGAAAACAATCTCAAATAGTCAGGAAAACACATATTTGAACTTTGCCTATCTGTATTTGAACTCTATCCCCTGCTGTGATATTTGAGATTATCCAACAAGCTTCTTTAAAGATACCTTTTTTGTATTCATGCGTAAGAATTTGGTGAAGACACGGGAGCAATTGATTACCGATTACAAGCTGAAAATAAATGGCTTATTTAGTACCAGTTGAACAAGGTTGAAAGAAGTCAAATATACAGTTTATCTGCTACAACTTCTTCATCGGTCTCGTGGATGAATCGCTGAAGGACATAGCACTATATACATCAGTATGCATACTATGGAGCAGAGAGGTTATATACTAATATCATATTATGGATCTGGATTAAGTGTAGCCAAATTTGCATGCACACATTCATATAGTCACTATATTTGTATAAACCATTGAATTAAGATTGGAGATTGGATCACTCAAATTTTAAATGCATGCTTTAACTCTGATTTACCGAAATAAATCATGAATAGTCGGGTTTTCATATGGTTTCCAAATTATTAAATGTGTGAATGCATGAGTCCAAATCAGTCTCACTAACAAGATTTTATGAAATGTCCCCAACCTGTTCAAAATCAGCCCCTATAGCTTGGGGAATCACCGGCAATGTTCCCTATAAGTGATTACTGTCTGTTCAAGACATGGGAAACCAAAATTGAGTAAGTAAAAAAGTTTGTTTTTTTTTCTTTGGGGGGTGGTGATATAAATAATCAAGAGAAAGCTGGTATAAGTATCAAGAAGAAAACTTAACAGTTATTTTGGAAAAATGCTTCTTACATGAATAAAAGCAAAAGTAGAAATTGTAAAAAAAAATCAATTGCAAATACATAGGAAAACGGATAAGGTAAAATGAGTCATTAACATGGAAGGGCAAATAAGAGAAATCAAAGACACATAAGGAAAACTTGATTTTTCCTATGCATGGAAGCTACCCCAACCTTGTTTTGCTTTAAAATCGATTCTAATGGAGTGAATTGTGTCCAGTGGAGAAGCCAAACATCACGGTCAACTGAGTTTTTCTCGTTTGACCACGGAATGCGCTCGTTCAAGGGGTTTCAACGCAATTCCAAACACCCACTAAATATGTGAGAACTGTTATGCATAGATATATTTTGTGATTAAATCATACAAAAATTGTTACATTTTCCCTCTTTTATTGCTCCGTTTTGTGTGAAAAATTAGAAATTTAGCACAATCTAAGTTTTTGTCCAGTAGGTATTTAAACTAATAAATTTATATTGTTTTGATGGTGTATTTGTTGCAGAAACACAGAAGAAAATTTGGAAGAGAAGTTGAAGATCTAAAAACTCTCGCTCAGCATGCAGCACTCACTTAGCACACAAAAGTCACATGCAGAAGTTAGATATTACGTGAAGGCGCGCTTAGCGTGAGTTGCGCACTAAGCGCGTGATCACCGTCTCACTCACTAAGCGCGGAAGTCGCGCTTAGTGCGAGGTTGCTTAAATTTTAAGCTAACTATGCCTATAAAAAGAGGAGGAAACAAAGAAAAAAACACACCGAGACACACAACTACACACTACACACTGAATATCCACGATATTAGATCGTTTCAAAGAGGGCAAAGGATAGGATTCGTGCAAGAATAGGGAGAATCAACCATTAGGAGTCATTCCTTCCCCATCTCCAATCTTCTTCTCTTCCCTTCACCCTCTTGCCATTGTAAGGCCCATCATGACAATAAGAGGTTAAACCCCTCATTGTTGGGAGTCTAATAATCAAACGCTTAAATTTCTCCTACTATCTATTTAATGTTATTTTAATTATTTTTTTTGTGCTTAATTTCATTGATTGTAGTCTGATCTCCCATATTCATGTATGTATTTTAGGATTTTGGCATTAGAAAATATTTATCTTCTAAGAATGGGAAAATAACATTTAAATGATTCGTATCTAAGGATAGAATAATATTGTTTAGCCTATTTTATACATCTTTGTTCATAATGCAATTTAACTAGTTTATTCTCTTAAGAAATTAGGAGAGAGATATAAATTAAGTTTTTTTACTTGAGGAATCATGATTAGAGTAAATGAGTAGATATAAGTGATAATTGAAATAATATTAAATAGAGAAAAATCATTAACAATTACATAAAGAGTAGTTTTGAAAAGTTAGGTCCCAACATATACGCATTAAATATGCGTAATTCGATTTTGGCCAAATAGAAGATGCATGCTAGTTATAGAAGTTACGCATTAAATATTCCTTGAACAACTTTTCTTTGAAGCATACAGAAATAAGTAAAGCAAACTGATATGACTGTATCATCATGTAACGGGGTTAACAACTTTTAGTAATACGGCATACAACTATATATCCACCTTGCATGTGGCAGAGTAAAATCTGGGTTATTAAGTACAAATGTAATGATCAGGTATTATTACTTCACTAGGCACTAACTATGTTCCCCGAAAGAAAAATCTTAGGGACTAGCATCATTCTTCATTTCTTCCACAATCCTCACAGCTCTCAGAGAAATCTCATTGTTCCAATGATTCATAAAAATTTCAATCTTATCCCATCCTTCATATTTATGAACCCTTTGAACAAAAACATTGACACCCATTTCCTTGTCAGCGTCTCCGACCCTCAAAATGTTCTCCAGCCCCTCAAGACAAGTTGACACTACCATTGGGTCTGGACAGCTCAACAGATCACATAGTCCCTTAATGCAACCTTCTTCATATGCCAGGTACCTACATCATAGACATACACCTAATTAATAAGTTTCATCCAAGCATATATACTTTTAGTATCATGAAAAAAGGAATATATAATTATATATGTACCTGATATGGTCTTGAGATCCTTCAGAAGTCACGTAGAAGATGGCCCTGGCAGCCGCCTTCTTGACGTCAAACTCAGAATGTTGAAGAATTTGAACAAGAGGAGGAATAAAATTGGCATCAAAGACAACCTGCAGCAATAATCATAAAAGAGTTGTTTTAGGACTCCCATTATAAATGAAACCAATCATAAAAATATGTATTTAGTCCTATATTTTTAGTTAAATGTGATCAAGATACCTTTACTTTTCATATGGATGGATTTGGTACTCAAACTTTAAAAAAAAAAAAAAACATACAGATCTTGTCCCTCTTTATTGTAAGAAAAAAAAAAAAGAAGACTGAATCCACATTTTTTTTTATAAACATTGATGACCAAATTTATACATATAGAAATATAGAAACCTTGACCACGTTTTTCCTTGGAAGGTAAGTGTCAACTTATATTCAAAAAATAAAAAGAAAGAGTATCATTAAAATTCACAATTTTTATTCATTTTATTGAAGGGTAAGTGGCAACTTTGAGTGATTCTATTTGTATCTAGCTATATAAAAAGTCTGAGGTGTGGCCAAGAGTGAACTCAGACTCTCATAACAGATTTTGGAGTCTCCCCATTATTGATAATGGTGGTGTGGAAGTAGTGATCTAATACAAGAATCAGATTCTATTCTGGTTTTAGAACAGAGCATGTTGGAGAGTGAGAGTTGTGGCGTAAGGAAAAGCGTTATATTTAAATTCTAGCTAAGACCATTTGTATCAATATTTTAGCTAGTTCTATAATCTTATAACGAATCGTATTAAAGAAATGGAAATTTTGAAAAGTACCCTACTGTAAGATTCGAATTGAAATCATAGTTTAACATTGATGACACATTAATGGAATAACTGATTCCGGGTTGATTAATATATAAATAATAATAATAATAATATTAATACATGTCTTCAATGCAACTGCAAAGAGTTGTGAACCCCTTTCAAATGTGACACAAGATTACACATATCAAAATTCAAATTTACTGGTAGAGAGCAAAAATAAAATAAAGACAAATAACCGAAACTTTCTCAATCCTTAGCTACTAGCATCTTGCGAGGAATCTCACTCTGCCTCGTCCCTTCTTCATGCAATAACCCGACCATTATTACCATTGGATGGCACATATGATTGCAATTCCATGTCATTCTTCGAATCCTTGACTGCTTCTTTAACTGCATCTTCTTCAATACCGTCTCCCTTATTCACCTCTTCACTCTTTCCCCAGAGAACAGAATAGAGTCCCAAAACTATCAAGAGAGACCCTACGGCACTATATATAAACCAAATAAAAAAATGAGTCAAATTTAATTATTGGGTCAATCATAGGACACTAAATTAATTAACTATATATGTTGTGAAAGACAGCATATATAGTTTATTTAGTTATAGATAAGTAAGTAAATACTAAAGTGCAGGTGATTTCTTACGTTCCAACATATAATTTCTCCCGAAGCAAAGCCCAGCTCAAAATGGCAGTGAGGACAAGCTGCAAAGGGGTAAATACAGAGACATAAAGAGGACCTTTTCTCTCAATGGTCCACGACATGAGGCAATAGGCTAATCCAGTGCAAAATATTCCCTGGAACCAACATTAGCATATATTTATTATAAGAAATTATTTAATTCTTGGACGAGGTTAATTAAAAATACTAGTAGTAGTAACTAGTAAGTAATTAATGGGCACACACATGTATATATAGAAGCTTTGAAGACACAAAACCAAACCAAATCATTGTTGCTTGCATGGCTATACATAACTTCATTCAAAGAAATGACAATAGTGATGGAGAGTTTGATTCGCTAGATGAAGATAATGAAGATATAGATAGTGATGAGGATGAAAGTGAAGTTGGTCCTAGTATTACAACATGGGAAGAACCGGATGCTCAAAGTACTCTACAAATGGAACGATTTAGAGAATCTTTGAAGAATATGTTTCCAACATGTATTTAATTTCTTTATTTTTTAATATTACAAGGTTGCATGTTTATGGTATGGGTACATTTGAACAATTTTATATAAAAAGACATTATTGATTGTATTATCACCAAGTTAATGATATTTTATATTTTGTTATAAATTATAATTACATAGATAATAATTAAATTATAAACTAGAATGTATGTGACAACATTACTAAAACAATAAATTAATTAGATTTTAAATATGAAAAGTAATTATGTAGAAAGGTGTATAACTATATTTTTATGAGATACATTTATTTTATTTTTATAAAAATAATTATTTTTTAATCAAAATTTCTAGAAAATATATAACAATATTTTAAATATAATGATCAAGTTAAAATATTTTTATAAATAAAATAGAAGAAGAAAATAATTTTTATTATTTTTAATAATATTTAATTATTTAAGGCATTTAATAATTATATAATAATGTTTAAGTATTTAATTATTAGTTTTAATAATGTCAAATCATATAATATCCTTTTTGGTAATTTTAATTATGCAAAAGATCTTCTACAATTTCATCCAAACACCATATTAATTTAAATAAGCACTTAAGAGTTTATCATCCAAATATCAAATCAACTTATGTAAAAGTAACTTTTCAGATAAGAGCTTCTTGAATAAATTCTTTCTCTATAAGGTCTTTTACAATAGGGCATCCAAACAGGTCCTAAGTAATTAATGTACACACATGTATATATAGAAGCTTGCATAATGAATTAATGTACATACCGCATAAAGGGCAGAGGAAAGTCTCATAGCATTGTGGAGTGACCAAGCTGAGGCCCTGTGGTCGACACACACGGCAATGATCACGCATTGAAAGCTTGCCATGAAACACATTAAGCCAGTGCTCGTGTAAGGAGCTGGAAATGTCTTGCTTATGTCTTTCTGAAAAACGTAATGATATAATAATTCTCTTAAAGAGGAAAATTAAACTAGTTAAGATAGATTGATGCTTAATTACTTGAATTATGAACCATGCTGCCCAAACAAGGGTGCTAAGAATTACGACCAAAGGGCCTAGGAACATGTTTCCTTTGCCAGAAGAGCTAGTTCCTTCCATTTTCTCAGCATATCTCCAGTGAATACTTGATTGGCCTAAACCAATGGTTTTTCCATGGTAAAATGACAAAAGCAAGGCTCCACTCACACACAATATTGTCCCGAATACCTTTGCTAGACCAGCCCTCTTCTTGATTCCCAAATTCTCTTGTCTAACCATACAAAATAAAACAATAAAACATAGTCAAATACCAATAACTTTCTTTTTTGGCCATTTGGAAGGCCTGGTGTGGAAATAAACGATAGGTCCAATTTGTTTGCTACCAACCTGAAGAGAACTGCAAGGATGAAAGTGAAAGCTGGGAGCAAATTTGTCAGTGCACATGCAATTGTAGCGGATGAATATTTCAGCCCCACAAAATAAAGCATCTGATTTCCTGTAACTCTGCATATTCAAGCTGAGTTGTGTCATTAAAATGCCAATATATGCTCAAGAAAACGAGATAGTTCATGATCTTCACTATATTATCTACTAGAGGTTTAAAAATAGTGACTTGAAAAAATAATTTAAAAAATTAAAAGTCTAAATAGCTGATTTTCCAATCCCCCTATTACTTTCAGGTGTATACTTTTTCATCTTATTCCACTTCTGTTCATGTTATTTGGAATGGATCTTTGGCAGGAATTCCATGCAGAGTCTTAAATATGGTCTAATTAGTAGATTGAAGAAGTCTGCATGCAGAACAAATTATTATCTGTATACTTCTGCATTTTGATGTTGCTTCGGGTTATTAATTTATTTTTCGAACTAATTGGCTATTCAGTTATCAATGGCTTTATGTTTGTTTGTTTGTTTGTTTTTTTGAATTATTTCACACAAAAAAGTAGAAATCTATCGTGAGATAATCAAAATAAATAAATAAAAGATATTACACCAAAAGCTTACCCGGTCAGGGACGAAAATAATATCTGAATCATAAGACGCTGTGTAATCCTGGGAAGCGTATTCCTGAGAGGAAAGGAGAGATTAAAGAAAAGAAATGAAGTTGACTTATCAAATTCATTCATGCATGATGCATTTACTGATCAGGGTAATTTTGTTGTTCTTTGTCTTGTCTCTATTCACTCACTCTAGTCCTTTGTTGTGTCTTCATAAATAAAGTTAATAATATGCCTGCGGCAACAAGAACCTGACAATTTCCACCGAGATTATTTCTCGTAGAAGTACGAGAAAGTCATAAATGAAACTGCAATATTCAAGTCACGCGCTACTATAAATCTATGACTCTATACCCTTTTATAAGAAACTCCGTGAAACGTGTTGCACTATTTGTCTTAAGAATAGAAAGTTGCTGGCACGTAACATGCCCAGAGACTCATAACGCGTCCTACATGCATGCCGTTAGCGTCTTCATTATTTAATCAAGCTTGAAGTTTAATTTCCCCATTAACTGTGTCACTAATGATTATGGTTGTTGTCTTGTTGCTAACCTTTTTGTGATCTTCTCTCCTTCTCTTCATGCATTTTCTTCTTTTGTAGACTCTCAGCAAGGCAAGAAAAAGCCTCATTCATGAATTTTTATTTTCACCAGTTTCATCAACCGTTAGAAAACGTTTTAGTATGATAGAGTCCAACGACGCTAATCATGTAGAACAACTTCTTTCTTGTTTTTATTTATTTAAAAGAATGCTAAATATATCCGTTACTGTTTTTCTAATTATTATTTTTGTCTAATATGAATGGAAAGTCCGTTACTTAATCATCAGAACAACATGTAGCATTTTTCTTTTGAGTGTCTCTCTACTCCATTTATATACAGCAAACATATATAAATAGATAGATAAATAACACAATCATGCATCAACCAAAACAAAAGGGATATCGACGGTGACACTCACAGTGAGAATGTTATAGGTGCTTCAAAGTTGATCAAACCCTTTCATGCATGCATTGTTTATATATATGAAATAAAACAAAACCAGAAAGGGTATATATATATATATATAATTACCACTCGAGCCAATAAGCAAAGGGAGCAATGGACACAGTAGCAAAGAGTTGTCGATAAGCAACAAGGACAAGAGGGCTCATTCCAGATTCTATTGCAAGCTTTGAAGTAATGTTCATCACTGCATAGACCAATTGCACAAGAACCATTAAGAGGAACGCAACTAGACCGGCACCCATATGAATTCTCTCTTTCTCACCTCTCAGTCTTAATTTGAACTTTGGAGAGAGTGTTGTATGTGATGAATGAAATGCATGAGAGATAGTACGTGTACATATAAAGAGGAGCCGTGAACAACTTGCGTGAAGTAAGAGACAAATTAAAGAAACGGTGACAACAATAGCTGCAATTGATCTTTTTTTAATTTTATTTTTACACAAAAGAAACGGTTTCCATGTATTTCTTGCGGGGTTTGGTAGCTTTCAATATTCATTAGAGTGATGAAGTAACTTATAACTAGTTGATTCCAGTCATGTGCATGTCAACAAAAGCAATAAATCAAGGGACCCATCACACTTCTCGTTGTAGGGCCATGCATTCTCACAAGTCTCACCCTACCCCAGGCTTGTTATTCCACGTTGCAACACATTGCATATACAGCTTCATGTGCTTCTCTCTTCCTTGAATTAAGCAGCATTTCAAAATAAAAATAGCTAGAGAGAGTGAGGGAAGTTCCACTTTCAGGTACCCTTTAATTTTCAAGGTCTTGGTTAGTTACAATTTATGATATCATTTAACTCTTTGCCTTGGGAAATGTAAGTGAAGTAAATTTTTCCAGGTTACAGTTATGACTGTGCAGATCTCTTTTATTCATACAGCCAAATCTAAGGGCCTATTTGGAGATGGCTTTGAAGTTAAACTAGGCTTATTTTCAAAATGCAAGGTTTTTCTAGATTTTACTCCATCCCTATATTATCATATTCACCTTCACTTGCCCTCCCGATAAGTTTGTTCCTAATTTTGAATAAACGTTTTTTGTAATGCTATCTTAATGCAATATATAGACATTTGCTTTAACCATCTAGATTTCAAACTTTTCTATATATATAGTTAAGAGTCATTAACTATTTTTCTCGTCGCGTCCAATTTGTCACTACATATACGTGGTGAAAGGAGAGAGAAAATTATCCATGCAAAGAGAATGTTAACTAGTGTTGGAACACTGATTAAGAAAAAAATAAAAAGTGTTTCTAATGAAAAAATGTTTATCAATTAACGGGAAATGAATTTAACGATTACTGCTGCTTTTTAAAATAATAAACATGTTTTAATAAAATGTTACATGTACTGCTTAATAATGAAATCATCATCGATACTTGTACTGATTAGCAAAACCCAGTTATCAATCAATATGTAGTATAGATGCAGTTTAATACTGCATATGCTTATTTTAGATCTGTATATGTGGCATATATTCATTTATTACGGCATAATTCGGGGACTTAATTAATTCATACATAAGGTAAGGTAAGGTTTTTGTATTGTAATTGAAAGTCTCACGTAAAAATAAAATAAAAATGAATATTAATTATAAGAAGAAGATCATAAATCTAAATTGATGTATAAATCAAACAAAACGTGTATATAAGAGATGATAAAAGCAAAATATTACTAATATAATTATTATTTTTTGGGCTTGTAAATCCCTTTTAAAATGTAGAGATTACAGGGATAAAATCTGTTTATTTAATAGTATTTTCATTGAATCTTAATTAATTAATATAATTAAGTTTTTTAAATAACGACAATAAATTTCGTATAATCTACTCAAAAATTCACTACCAAACAACCCAAGTGGATTTCAATATAAATAAGTTTGGTTATCTTTGGATAAATTTCTCCAATCATTTCCAAGAGAAAAAAAAAAAGAAGAAGAAGAAAACAATAATAATCAGCTTCTTCGTTTCATAAGCTAATTTTAGCTTCTTCAAAAACTAATTAATTTTAATTTATACATAAGCCAAATTTAATTTATGTGAGAAACTTATCTCATTTTATTTTATTATTTTCTTCTTATAAGTGTTTATAAACGAAAATTTTTATTCAAACAAGACGTTAGTCATTAGTTATTGTATTCTATATATGTATTACATCAATTTATTTTAATTGGAGTAGAAAATATAAATAGCTTTAATTCTACTAAAAATATAAGTTTAGATTTTAGAAGGTAAAAAGTAAATCTAAAAAATTAAAAATAATAACTTCAAAATATAAATAGTTAATATTTGAAATAAAAAAAGTGTTAATAAAAATGAAAAATATAAAACTAGTAGTAATACTTAAGAATTTGAGATTTTACTATAAAAGTATGGAAATTTTCAAAAAATATATTAAAAAATAATATATAGCAGCGAAGTTAATATATACAAATAAAGATATCATACCTAGTTTAATAAATTTTAATTTTTTTTACAATGACAACAATGGGAATTGAACCTAAATTCTCATTCATCTATTTCAACCCCAACCACTATACCCTCAAGTGAACCGGGTGGCAATAAATTTTGAATTTAGTGTTTATTTTAAGAACTCAACAAAGTAAAAAATAATATGTTCCAATACTAAAACTTTGTTAAACAAAATTGTTTATTTTAAGAAATTAATTGGAAATGCTCTAAGAAACGGTTATATAGAAGGATAGGACAAAGATAAGTAAGTGGGAAGTGGTAACCGACACAGCAGAAATGATATGATGGGTTGTGGCGGTGCATTCTCAGTGTGGCTGCCAGTGTTTGTGTCTTGTTTTACAGCAATAGCATTGGCTGGGACTGGGTGCGATAAGGCACCGGTGGTGTTCGTGTTCGGCGATTCGAACTCGGACACGGGTGGACTCGCTTCCGGTCTGGGTTTCCCTATCAATCTTCCCAATGGCCGCAATTTCTTTCACAGATCCACTGGCCGCTTGTCCGATGGACGCCTCGTCATCGACCTACTCTGTGAGTCTTAGTTCCCTTGGCATTTTCATTATCAATAAGTCAAACTACTATTTCAAATGTTTGCAATTAATTAATAGTACTATATACTCCAAGAGGCAAGAGTAGATCGTAATAATGAATAATGATAACAAACATTCTTGTCATGTATTGAGGAATGATAATCCATCCATCTCCGCCGCCTAAGGGCTTAGCTGCTTTCATTTCACAATACGAAGCACTATGCCGTGGATCCGACGCTGTTGGGCCGGTCTTTGGGATCCGAACCGAACCCATCACCGCCGGGTTTTTTTTCAAACTCAAACAAACGGCACATTTAAGTTATTCTTCCTCAATCCTGAATTTTTTCTCCATCCAACATATTTTAAAAATTTTCAACTTTACTTTTTTTTTACTTCTTTTTCCCTAAGTTCAATCCGATATCCATGCATTGAAATCTCAAACATGTGACTTTCACCGACACTTTAACCAACTAAAGTAACAGTTCAATTATGTTAAAAAATAATTAACGTCAATATATATTTTCTACTGAATATTTAACCCACATATAAGTTTACGTTGGTAAATTTTAAAATAATTAATTTTGATCTATTTTTCTATATATATAAATTTTTATTAAATCTATATTTAAACTTATATTTAAAATTTAAGGGTATTTTCGTATGTGTCATATATAAGGTATTTTTGGTTTTTTCTTTTTATTGTTGGGTGTATTAGAAAAATTGTTGAGTGCGGGAAAAAAATCCCTCATTTAAAACCCATATGTCCACTCACCAACAAGGAAAATGACTAAGGGAAAGAAGAAAAAAACAGAAGAATGAGCCAAATTTAGTGATGATTCTCGTTGATGACCATCAAATCAAGAATTTTTGTCAATATTACAACTACACTCGTATGTGTTTCTGAAGAAATAGATTTCAATTTTCAACAATTTTTGTGTTTATGTTTAAATCAAATTAGTAAGAGAAACTAAAATAATAGGGAAGAAACATGCATGCTCAGTTTAAAAGTTTTTACACTCTTAATTACTAATAGTCAACAAACTTATTGTTATTAACAGTTTGTGATTAAGCAAAACCAACAATATGATTTTTGGGTTTATACTACAATATTTTAGCCTTTTCACCTGTTGACGTGAGACTTCTGTATTATAAAGGTCTAATAAGTAAAAGACCTTTATGCTATTATTGCATGTATTATGTATTCTTTCAGTATATTAAAAGTAACTTTTACTGGCAAGTGACAAATGGAGGCAATGAGAAAATACTGCCAGTGAAACTGTGAAGGCTGAGTGATGGGGAATTAGGATGCTAGTTTCATGTTTTATATCAAAATACTTTTCAATCTGAAAATGTTTTCTTTCCAACACATTTGCAGGCCAAAGTTTGAATGCAAGTTTGTTGGTACCATATTTGGACGCCTTGTCTGGAACCTCATTCACAAATGGAGCAAACTTTGCAGTGGTGGGGTCCTCTACTCTCCCAAAATATGTTCCTTTCTCCCTCAATATACAGGTCATGCAGTTCCGGCGTTTCAAAGCTCGTTCCCTTGAACTTGTTACCACAGGTACATTTCCTTTGCTACTTTATTTCCTTAACTTTGAAAATATTGATAAAATAAATTTTCTGAACAGTTTTTATAGCCCTTGTCTTCATGTTTCTCTTCCTTTGAATGGCATGCATATCCAACAGTCAACACTGATTTTAGACACTCGGTATTAAGTAAAGCTTTAACCTGTCATATTTTTCTCTGAACTCTGATACTTGTTGAGTTCTGGCCCAGTGGCCCCTATTAATGTACCAAAATTAGACTTTTCTTGTTCAAAGAAAGTCTTGTTCATATACATCAATTTGAGTTGAGGTATCACATTATTGTTATGCTAGTAAAACTATTCAATAGTAATTCATTAACCAGGGAAAAAAATTATATATTCATTTATGAATTTGGAATTAAGAAGGAACTGATTGCACTGCAAACTTACAAAGGTACAAGAAATTTGATCAATGATGAAGGCTTCCACGGTGCACTCTACTTGATTGATATTGGGCAAAACGACCTTGCTGATTCATTTGCCAAAAATCTGTCATATGTGCAAGTCATCAAGAAGATCCCAGTAGTTATAACTGAAATTGAGAATGCTGTTAAGGTCAGTCCAGTGTTCTTCAAAATGTTTTAGTAAACTTGCTCTTATCGACGAATCTGACTAATTTTCTTTGTTTAGTATTGGTGATTGGTGATTTAGGTTGGTAGAAGGGGCTGTGTGTATTCATAAAAGATCACTTTTATTGAGTGCATTCTCTGCATAGGCAAATTTTTCTTTGTGTTTATATTGTGTGCTTTGAAATTCTTTATCAGAATTCAATAGATTATAGATAACAGTGACAAGAAATTTGTACGTGAGTGACGTGACTACTAAATTTCCCTTTATTGCAGTAAGCTGCAACAATGATCTTGGATGGGTGGTGTACATTGATTTTATTATTATTTCTTCATTGTTTTTTTTTTTATTTCTTCTAGTGTGATGTTTGTCTTCTCCATCTGTATGCAGAGTTTATATAATGAAGGTGCCAGGAAATTTTGGGTTCACAATACTGGGCCGTTGGGCTGTCTTCCAAAAGTACTTGCACTGGCTCAGAAGAAGGATCTAGATTCATTGGGATGTCTTTCTAGTTATAACTCTGCAGCCAGATTGTTTAATGAAGCCCTGCTTCATTCAAGTCAGAAACTAAGATCTGAACTTAAGGATGCTACTTTAGTCTATGTTGATATTTATGCCATTAAGTATGATCTCATCACAAATGCCGCGAAATATGGTAACCCAAGCAACCACTGTTCTCATTTAAGTATTGATTATTATTTGACTCACTCTTGTGTTACTAATCTGAATCAAGTTTTCCTGCTTTCACTCCATATATTATGATGGCATAATTCGCACATTTAGATGACTATATATATATCTGGATAGAAAAATGCTAGCAACAACATACTTTCTGATGCACTCTTTTGAACACCTTATTTGTCGAAATTTGTTAGATATCACAAAATTTTATAGGTCTCACTTCTTCTTTAACCTGTGTCACTTATAATTTTGTAATTTCTGATAAATTTTAACCAATAATAAAAAGTATATTTGAAGGAGGGCATTGCTACTTGCTAGCAATCCTCAATGGGGTTAACTTGTAAATGGTTCAAGTTATTGGATTACGCTTATTAGTATCATAATTTTGATGGTGTTTGTTGTGAATGCATTATTGATTAGGTTTCTCAAATCCGTTGATGGTATGTTGCGGTTATGGAGGACCACCTTACAATTTTGATGTAAGGGTGACATGTGGTCAACCTGGTTATCAGGTTTGTGATGAAGGGGCTCGGTATGTGAGCTGGGATGGAATTCATCAAACTGAGGCTGCAAATACATTGATAGCTTCTAAGATACTTTCCATGGCTTATTCCACACCACGGATTCCTTTTGATTTCTTCTGCCACCACTGATTATGCACGGTTAGTTCATTAGTTGTTGGTTTACCATCAATATGTAGTTCTCCAAGAACAGAGTTTGTCATGTAGTAACACCCATGCTGAAGTTCTAAAAAATTAGGGGGTCCTATGTTGCCAGAAATTGTATTTTTCTTTGCCAATGGGGATGTATGTTGTATTATGTAAACAATTGATGACTCAAACGAATGCATTTTTGGCCTGTTTTAGAAATTTGGACTGGTAATGGAATAACTGCTGTGAAAGTACTTGCTTACATGTTACTGGTTTATTTGCAGTTGAATCTTGAACCATAATAATGAAATTTATATTTATTAATATTGTATAATATTTTAAATAATAAAATAATATAAAATTATAAGAAATTAAGATAAAGAAAATGTAAATTAATATAAATGATTAAATTTTATGTTTTACTCAATCATAATATAAAGTTATGATTAAGGTATAATATATACATTTTTTTGGGAATTCCATCATAATCCTAGTGTTCACTTCACTTAATTTTCTATTTTTAACTTTAACATTTTTTCATTGAGTGACCCAACTATACATTGAACCTCTTTGGATACAAAGTTAGAAAAGTTTTTAAGAATTTGTTACGGAGTCCTTACTTTAACTATTGTATATGAAGTTATAATTAAGGTATAATATATACAATTTTTTCCCCAAAGATTTCATCATAATCTTAGTGTTTACTTCTCTCAATTTTCTCTTTTTAACTCAACATTTTCCATTGAGTTATTCAACTATAAATTAGACCTGTTTGAATACAAAGTTAGAAAAGTTCATACTATAAAAAATTATAATAGAAAAACTCTTTAAAAACTCCTAATTTGCATTCAAATTAAGTTTCAAACAGGCTCATTGAAGGTGCAGTATTAAATCTTTAGGAATAACAAATCTCAATTGTGATAAATTTTCAAAAGGAAATTTCATGTTTCAATTTAATTAAAATAACAAATCTTTTGAAAGGTTAGGATTTGTGCAATTGAAAACATAACTGCAGAATATCTCAATCCGTAGGGTTCCAACCCCCAAGCTTTGTCCCCACAATATTTTCCTAGGATGTGGCATGGCTGTGCATAATAGATGCCATGCACTTATAAAGTTGTCATTATTCAATTCATTAAATGTAAGACTCATGCTGTGAAATATGTGGACCTGATTATCCTCGTTTATTACTATTGTAACTTGTCAAATTAGCATTTGACCAAAACACAAAATCGATATAATTAGGAAAAAAAAAGAAGAAAATAATTTTGCAGTTAATTTTATTGTCCCCACAAATTCAAAATATAAAAATAAAAATTATCATGACATCTAATATTGCTTTCAGAAGAAATATTTTTATCACTGAATCATTTGTTTTTAGATGTTAAACTAGCCGCGCGTTCAAATTTGTAATAAATCACAATTAGTTTTAGGTAATTATTTTTAGAAAATGCTTTTTGCTTTTTGGTACGAACAAATTTTATTAAAAACAACACGAATTCGTAACAAATGTTTCTTATTTAACAGCACTACTCTTTATTTTTTACCACCTCCTATATGTTGGAAATTAATTTTCAGAATTATTTTTATATTTTAAAAATTAATTTTTAGAATAAAAAGGAATGTAAAATTTTTATGTTCTGTTAATATAAGAAGTGCACTATCGAATCAATATCAATCCAAAACTACGATAAATATGATGTTTATAATAATTATTATAAAAGTTAATAAATTTATTATAAATATTAATTTTTAATTGGATGATAATATAAATTTTTTAAAATTATTAGTGGATGAACTATTTACTCTAAAAAAATTAGGCTTAACTAAGATTTTATTTCTTGTAATTTATTATTTTTTTAATTTTCTGTCCTTACAAAAAAATTAAATCATTCTTATAAGTTTCAAATTTTTTATTTAGTCTTTACCGTTGAATCCATTAAAAAAATTAAATTATTGATGTCATGTTAATTTTAATTAAAAATAAATAAATTATTGACGTCATGTTAATTTTAATTAAAAAAATTAAATTATTAATGTCATGTTAATGCATGTCATTAGTATCACATTATCTTCATAATAGAGAGACTATATATATATATATAGAAAATTAAGTACAAAAGGTGAAAAAAAGACACAAGATAAAAAAGAAAGTGACATATTTGCAGGAAAAAATAACTTAAATATAATATATAAGCTTAATTAAAAATTAAATAAAACTAATAACCATGCTTTTTTTATCTTTTTTACTTTTTTTTAGTGCATATACATTATTTATTCCTTCTCTAACATATACCTTCAAAAGAAAATGCACACTGTACGTACTTTCGGCATGGGCATACAACAGAAAATAATCAATTCATAATTTATTTTCTCTTTTTGTTTTCTTTACTCAACACTCTCATACATTCACTTTTTCTACACTTTCTCCCATTTCTTTTATCATTCTTCTCACTAAATAGGGATGTGAAAATAGGCAAGATGATGTTTTGAGGGCTTATCACCTAAATTTTACATTTTTAATAAACTGACTAGATCATATATATTAAACCTTACACGGTCGTAAGCCCCCCGACAGGTTCTTTCTTACTTATGAAAAAATATAAATATTTCAGAATTAAATTCAAAAGTATAATAAAAAAGACAACACTTTAAAAAAGATAAATAAATGAATACGAACAAAACTTTTTTTGCCGACTAAACAGAGTAATTAACTATTCCTTTCCTTTCTGATTAAAAGATTCTTTTAACTAATTCATAATTTTAAAAAAAATAATTAATTTAGTTAGTTACATTAAATTTATTAATTATTTATATTATCATTCAAAAGTTATTTTTTTATTTCTTTATCTATTTAATTATTTTTTATTATTGTTTGAAGAAATAATAATTAAGTAAGGATATCTAAGAAAAAAATAATTAATATATCTAAAACTTAAAAAATCATCTTACAAAAGAAACAAATAAATTTTTAAAAATAATATTATGATTAGAAAGAAAGGGAGTAGTTAATGAAAATTGGGTGACCACAGTTTAAGAAGCATGACAGCTTCTTTTCAATGAACAACAACTACTGTAGGGTCAAAATCACGATCAAGTAGCAACGAAGACAGTAAGGTTAGCAAATCATAGTCATATAGTATAGGCCATAGCCAGTTCATCAGATATAAATGCATATACTTCTTATAATTTTATAAAGAAAGTTTTAAGTCTAAAAAATGTTCACTTGCTTTGTCTTTCTCTTCATTATCTTGGGCTGCTGCTGGTGTTGCTTCTTGTGAATCCTGTTTCTTTTCTATCATCAACTCTTTCTCTGAAGGACTTGCATGATCATGGCCATGACCTGAAACAATATTAATATTGTTTCTCTTTGCCATTTCTCCAGAATCAATGAAGTCTTCTGGTTGAAACTTTGGGTTCCAAATAGTACTAGTACCCCCTGCAGCTGCCTTTTCTCCATCAATCTTCTTAGTATCTGTTAATTTCTCCTTGTAGAAGCGATCGCGAACATCCTTTGTCCTCTTTATCAAGGCAAAGAACTTTTCCATCTTCTGCTCCTCATTTTCTTCTTCATTCTCTATTTTTCTCTTCCTTCTTTCTTCACCCTCCATGCTCCTTAACTAACGTATTAGTTGACGCAAAATTAAGCTGCAGGTTAGTACTATATGTGAGCCGTTTAGAGAAAGAAAAAAAAAACAAGAATTAATATTGAGAGGGCTATGATGCTAGTTCAATTCCCTATACTATAGAGATACACAAACAAAAAAGAAAATGAAAGTTTGAGAACGTCATGGCAGCTGTGATGTGAACACCATGTATATGAATAAGGGTTGAACCCAAAATAATTAATAGGCTTCATTCACCATGAGTTGAGATCTGACATGAACTTGCTGTAGTCAAAATAATGAACGATGGAAATTGCTTATCAGTTCAATGAACTCAAACCGTGTTAATTGACTAGCAAAACATGTCAATACCGCGTGTTATTTTATTTACTAGCCACATTATTGGATTGACAAGAATGCCCTTGACCTTGAGTACTCCATACATGAGAATTTATTAGGTAGTCATCACATGACATGCATTCAAGTTTTTTAATTTATGAGAAAAAAAATTAATATCATTTGATTACATATGTTATGTAGAAATTAATCAGGATCATGTGATGCAGAACCATCTAATAATTTTTCTATGAAACAGATTTATTTTTTTCTATTTAACTTGAAATTTTGATATAGCTATTTATTTTATTTTAAATTTAACTCAATATCAAGATTTGACAATGTATAAATCAAGACTAGGTGAACTCGATCATTAGCATAATATATTGATATTAATATATATTAATATTATGTATAGTTAAATTATGTATAAAACATTAAAGTATATATTTGATAATATATATTTTAAAGTAAATAATATCATTATTAATATAATATTGTATCATGATATAATAAAATATTATTTATTAGATAATTTTTTAATATTAAAACATAATTATTTAAAATTTCATATTTAAATGACCAGATATATGATTTAAACTTATTGTCAAAAATATATTAAGTTAATTAATTTCTAAGAATGAATCAGTCAAAATTAACTTCAAACCAAACCAAATAAATGACGAATGATACAGACCCCTGCTCATGAAATTGAATGAGTCACAAAAGTGAGGATAGGAAGTAGGAACCATCCTACCCCTCACATTTAAGCATGTAGATGCATCTTTCGAATGTCATCCCGTAACGTAATATTTTCACCTTCACAATAGTTTTTTTTGTTTTTTTTTGTCATGGCTGCTTTATGACACATGATGCGGGAATTTAAGGAAAAGTTATCATATTTGAACCTTTTTTTGTCATGGCTACTTTCACAGTATACATTATTGTATTTTTAATTTATAAAAACGAATTTATAACATAGTAGATAAAAATAAAAATGAGGCTTAATTAAGTTTTTTGTCCTTTAATTTTAATTTTTAGTCTCTTAAAAATTTTTATACAACTTCTAGCCTCTTGTTAATTTTTTTTGTCAACAAATTTGATCCTTCTAAATATTTTACCAATTTTTTTATTTTCTTGTTTATTTTTATTACTTAAAATTAGTTTTTATTTTGTCAATTTTTAATTTCTTATTTATTTTATATTTGAGATTATTTTTGAACAATAGAAATAAATGAAAGGTTAATAATGAACAAAAAAATTTAAAAGAACTAAAAATGATAATGAAAAATTAACGAAAAGACTAAAAGTTATAAAAATATTTTGAGAAATAAAAAACTATAATATGAAAAAGTTAGAGAAATTAAAAACTTAATTAGTTCTAAAAATAGTATATAGATATGGATTATCAAGACAGTATACCTCAATTTGTTGAATGATTTAAAATTGTTGATACTTTTTTTATTCATTAGAATAAAAAAAAATATAAATATAAAGTATGCAATATTTTCTCCATCTTAAAGTGAGATAGATTCCATCGAGAATACTAACTTTAGGTTGGTCAACATATATAGGGATGGATGGACCCCATAATAAACATATCATGGAATAATTATGCTGAATTAACGGTGCGTGTCTGGACCCAACAAGAATACTCTAGCATCATCACATTTCAAATCAGTTTCTATATACTAGTATTTCCTAATAGAGTAGCAATCTTGCCCCATCGTCCAACTACTTTATCCTTGTAACGTTTTGCAAGTGTGATCATGTCATCACATTATCGTATTATGATTATAGTGAGTGTTTAATTTAATTTTTTTTTTAATATTATTCTTTTATTAGTGTCAATTAGTTAAGCAACAGTTAATTATTTAACTAATTTACTTAAGCAAAATATTGTCAAATCATTTTTCTAACAAAAATTTTTGTTAAGTAATATTGTTGAACTTTAAGCAACTAATATAATCACATACACTAAAGATACTTACAAAAGATGTTAACAGTATCTTGAGGATACTTACAAAAGATTTCAATAAAGATTTCAATTCTTTATACGAGCAACTTGAGCCTTTGTCCATAGTTTTTTTTTTTTTAAGGAATGATCTACATTAGGTTTAATCTGACTTAACTCATTAATTTAACTAAAATCATTTGAGAGGATTAGTAACATATTTTTTAATATATTCTCGTTAACATTTTTTATTATTGATTAAAATTTATTAAAAATTTAAAATCATAATTAAATCTAAAAAAAATTATGATTTTAAATCAATTTCATATATTCAATAGTAAAATGTGGGTAGAGTATTGTTAGTATTTCTTAAAATGGTAGGTGTGAACTACATACTAGTATAATATATTCGTCATTGTAGTGAGAGATGAAGACAAAATAGCACTATACTTTTGTCAAACTTGTAAGGATGCTGGTGAATGCAACGCCTACTCATGATCTAAATTGCCGTGGCCCCTATAGTGGAATGCAAGCAAGGATAATCCATGTGCCATTTTGAGAAGGAATTCTCGTAAGATTATGTTTAAATTTAATATTTATATCTCCTTTTAGACGTTAAATAAGCTCGATTCATTTGTTCTTAATTTTCTAAAATTCAGACCCAGGACAATTCAACCTCAATCAAATGTCTCGTGAAATTAGCAAACAACTCTATCATCTTGAATAACATGAGTACATCATGGGAAGTTATCAAAGATTATGTATCCTCCATGGACATTATGACTAAATTGGGATCTCACGAGTTTTTTCATATTATGATTCAAGTACTAAAGGATCCAATAATTCAGTAAGAATATCAAGTTGGGTAACCTGACAAGAGTGAGATTGATTGGTGGCTCAGTGGGAGAATCATTTTTTTTATGGATAAATGTTAATTTTGTTAGTAAGAGGGACTGAACATGTAACTTTCTCTCCTTTTCTTCCCTCTTAATCACTCAACTCTCCTTATATCTCTCCCCATGAAAGAATATTGTTTAATATCTATTGAAAAAAGATAGACAAAATTTGTTAATATGATTTTGTTATATTAAAAGTTGACATAAAAGGATTCATTTTAGGTGACATATCCCCTGTTATTAAAGCGTAGAAGATGGGGTGTCTCATTCTAATTCCATGAGCAATATGTAGCATGTTTGGATTACAGTTGACAAGCCATGATTAGACCTAATGAAAACAAAATTAACTTTTATCCAGACCATGATTAAGGACTCAAAATCATGTTTGAATGCAACTCAACCACAATTTTGTCGAACACGATGATATTTGTGGATAAAACATAAGTTACACCAGTCTCCAAACTAAGATTTGGAGTGTGCAAACCATAATTCAATATCCACTTTCATTTTGTTGTCTCGATTGCAAAGTGTTGATGCGGAAGTCCCACATCGGTGGGCTCTCATTTTGTGTCTTCCGGTTTTGTTATCAAAGCAAGGCTTGTGGCTCCATTTTTGCCTCCCAAACTTTCCCTTGTTTTTTATTTATGAAGTTGTTTTTTATTTATCAAGTTACCGAGGGATAAATTAAGAGAGAAATTAGTTTTTCTTTTTAAGTTCTTATTCTCATCTCTTATTTTAATTGAGTTATTATTTTGTTAGAATGGTATTCAACACAAAGTGGTCTTCATCTGAGATAGTCTTTACTCTTTCGATAGACTTGATTACCTTACTTGTTTTAATTGTAATGCTGCAAGTGGAGCAACATGACCTCATCACGCATACATTAGGGGGAAATTCCCCATTTATGTAGATGTAGATGAATATATGAGGGACCATAACTTGTTTGTACATCAAATCAAACTCTTTTTTGGAAAATATAGAGTGGTGTATGTTTGATTTAGATTTTAGAAGGAAATATCAACAAAAATTTTAGAATATGATGTTGTTATAATTATAAAACCAAGCCATTTAAGCTTTTAGGATAAATAACCATCTCTACTTTTCTAATAATAAATAAATAAATTTTAACACAATACAAAGTTATTTTTTTATTCATAAGAATCAAAAACAAGTGCTAAAGAGTTTATAACTATTCATCCTATTCAATTAACTAAGTTAAATTTGATTGGTATAAAAAAAAAAAGAATGGATAAATCAAATTTATATTTCTTAAAAAATGCTTATATTATAGTGTCATCTCTGATTTTAAAAATTACACTATCTTCCCACAAGAGATAATTAATGTTGATTCTGCTGCTTGGGGATGGCTAGCAGGTAATATCAAGGATTTTCATTACTTTTTAAAGCAATGGCTAGTTAATCCAGGGGAGTGTCTTTAAATTTGTCTCGGACATGACTAAATTATGCTTGCTGTTAACATTTTGTGTCATTGAATGGTTGGTGTTTCATGGGGAGGCAATCTGATGTGGTTGGGTGAGCTGATTGGAGAGTGGGTTGGGTGCAGGGTACCTCGGATCCCGCAGGAAAAGGGTCCTCTAATGGCTGGATGTTTTTGTAGGCTGGGTTATATATTAGCTAAAGTTGTGGTTTCTTTATATATAGGTGATCATCATTCATAAATATTCCGGAACCACTTCCTTTCTTTCCGATATGAATTCTGGATATGGTTCTTTGGTTGTTCACATATAGGGTATCTCTTATACCCGTTCATATATATATATTAATTTGCCTATAAAAAGTTCAAATAACCCCCTATCAGGAAAGAGTTGGGATATTTTTATATTTAAGCACTCCTATTATCAACTTTGAAACTTCATCCAAAGATAAAATATTTTATTTCATTTTCAAAATTAATTGATAAAAGCAGATCAATGCTGAAAATATATGGTTGCTCAATTGCTCTCCTTTCTTTGTTTTCCATCTCTTTATTTTTCTTGGATTTCTTTAATTCTTCTTTTCCACCTAAATTCAATAATAATAAAAAAAGCTACAGTTTTCAAGAATATATGCAATTGTCAACAAGACAAAAACGAGGCTAATCAGCAGTTGAAGTTTATTGCAGAATACTTAACACAGAGCCTAGGTAGTCCTTAAGGGGGGTAGGTAACACAGTATAAACACAGAAGTAACGTGATATAGAAGAAAGACATACAAGGATGGAAGTTCTAATCCTCCACCCATCGGACACCATGTTTCGCCCAGAGGTAGTATGCCCCAACAGGACCGCGACCCCCCATCTCATAAAGCTCCACTGACATATTGTCTTTGTCTATCTCATTCAGAATTGGAGTCAGAATATTCCACGCTGCTGCCAACTCATCACTTCTCATAAACAAATGGCTGTCCCCATCAATGACATCGAGAAGAAGATGCTCGTATGAATCCGGCACCTCCATGTTGTACCTTCAACATTATGCAGGCATGGTTGGTTAGCATCATTTGGTCAAAATATGGTGCAAACAAATAGTCCAACATTTAAGTGCTTACTTGTCCTTGTAAAGCAAATTTAATTCTGAAGAGTCCAGTTGTAGGCCTAGTCCTGGAACCTTATTGTTGACTCTCACTAAAATAGCTTCATCAGGAACATCGCGAAGAATGAGCTCATTTACAGCGCGGTCCATATTATGCCCGATGCACTCGTGGTACACATTCCCCGGTACATTGCGAAATTGAATCCGTATCTCCATTCTGCATTACATATTTTCTACCCTGGGTCAGCAAATAACATTACAATTGAACCAATAAATTATACTTTTAAAGGAATTGTTGCATTCAAACATAGCCATAAGCAACTCTTAGATCTCCATTCTCCAATATTTCTCAAGAGTATAAATTTAAGACATGGGGGCAGGGGAGGAAGGAAGAAAATTCATTGTACTATTCAGCCTTTCCCAGACTGGCCTTCAAATAACAAGACATCTTAATACCACTATCCTTTTCCCTCTTATTAGACCACTTTACAGAATTGAAACAGGGATAGTCATGCCAAAGAATCTAAATATGTAATCTAGAACATAAAAAGTACATATCTAAAGAAAATTCACACAAAAGATGATGATTTTACTGGTGTTTGATGAGCCCCAAGCCTGTTTTAATCAGAAATGGCACGCCATCCCATCGTGCATTGTCAATGTATAGTGCAGCAGCAAAATAAGTAGGTGTCAGACCATTTAGGCACGCATCAACTTTGGCTCCACCACTTGTTTTATATTGGCCGAGAATGACATCCTTTGGCTCCAATTTGCGAATTGACCTCAAAACCTTAAGCTGAAAAAGAAGGCAGCAACTAATGGTACTAGGTGATAATGAGGAAAAAAAGCATCTTTCAAGTTGCCATTTGTAACAAACAACCCTAATATCTTAAGAAAAAGTTGTCCATAACAAATATTAATATAGTATTAGTGTATTTGTTGTTTTGAGTATTGTTAAGTATGTTTTAGAGTCACTACTTTATATTTTAGCCTTTTCTGCATGTCAATTAGGTAAGTTTTCTTACTCAGTTGCTTCTTTGTCTTTAAGTTAATGAATGAAGGGAAGAAGTACAAGGCATGAATAAGTGGAAGAAGAACTCAAGTTTCACGGGAAAAGTAAGCTGTGGTTCTAGCACCTAAGCACCAGAAGACTAGTGCCTGTGTGCGCACTGGGAAAATGCCCACTACTCACAGTATAGCCAGCATCAAGTGCTGGTTAGTCAGCACTGTCTTGCACCTGAGTGCTGACACACACCTGAGCATCCAATGTGCAGCACTAAGCATGCATGCATGCTTCAAAGTACCCAATGTGACCATCAGAGCCCGAAAACTGGAATGTTACCGCCTAGGAGGAAGTGATAGTTATTTTTTTGAGAAGAGAAAAGACAGACCAGATCAGAGGGTGAAAAGAGAAAGAAGCAAGAACAGGTTATCTTAATTGGAAAGGAGGAAATTCTTACGATTGGAAGAAAGATGAACTTTCAATTCCTCTTTCAATTTTACCAAGGAGTTCACCTAGTCTCCTGTTTTCTTTCTTTAATCATGCTTAGCTGAATTTCTCTAGCTAGGGTCAAGATGCATCTTAGTTCTGAATTAGATGTAACCCATATTTGGATTTAACTCAAACTTATTGTTCTGATTTAGATGTAATCGCCTTGGGAATTCTGAGGAATCAAAGTGTGTTTGAGAGTGTATTGTTAGCATTCCTCAGAATAAGAATTACTTTCAAATGTTCACTTTGATTTCAATAGAATTCCCTTCAATCCATTTACCATTTATCCAAGTAGCTTCAATACAGAGAATTGGTGATTATTCTTTATTGCTTATTTGACTTGGTACACTTGCTAAGGCATATCATAAGGTTTGTTTACTTTGTTAGAGTTTATAATCCATAATTTGCATGTGTACCTTTTCATTTCGAATATCTTCTCCATCAAGGCTTATTGGTGGTTCCATGGCAAGCAATGCAATTGTTTGGAGCACATGACTGTGTACAATATCACGGATAATTCCATAGCCACTGAAATATCTGCATGGGTATTGGGTAAACAAAGGACTAAGCTGGTATCATATAACAAACAACTACTTGGGAGGAAAAATTCTTTATACATATTCAGTACAGAATGAAGCATTGCATTATATTTACTCAAATGACATAATAGTCACTAAGATTACCTTCCAGGATGCACAGCCAAGTCCTCTGATAAAATGACCTACGGCAATTTAATTAAACAATCTGATGACAAACATTAATATGCAAAAGAGACATTTGAATTTTCATAAATTCCAGAAATTAAGGCACGCTAATCGGATTAAAAAGGGGGCTAACCTGTACATTATCTATATAAGTACGACTCCAAAGTGGCTCAAAAACTAGATTTGAAAACCTTAAAACTGTAAGATTTTCAATGAGATTCCTTCCTAGTAGATGATCAATTCTAGCAACAGATGAACATGAATCATCAATTTAAGTAACAGTATTTCTGTGTGCGCCCAAGTGGTTCATCCATCTGTGTCTTTGGGTGCATGAGCTGAAAGGTGAGAAGGGGAGAGGAAGTAATAAATACCTATATATTTGCTTTTCCTGAAAGTTTGAAAGAAGATATTGTGTCAGCCTATGGGAAGAAAGTGCATCAAAGCCAAATGGCTTCTCAAATATTATGCGATTCCATCCCTTCTGGGTCTGAGCACTGCTTGCAAGACATGACGCAACATCCAAAAGTGCTTCTTGTGGCACAGAAAGGTAGAATATCCTGTTGGTTTTGGATCCTCCCTGAGGTAGATAATAAGCTGTGATAGAATCAGATACCAAAGGGAATACAGCTTGTGAAAGAGTTTACAGGAACACATTTGAGACAAAAAGAACTTTAATATATTCTGGTGAGATTTTGCCATAGTTACCTCAATTTGCTCCATTCGAGCATTCAGCATGGACATCCCATATTTATTGTCATAGCCTCCATTAATGTAATATGTTCTACTAAGGAAAGCATTTAATTTGTCGTCACAGTTTTCTCTGAAAGTTTTTGCATTTCACATTAGCCACCAAGCTAGAATATTGTACAATACTGACTAAGCACAAGGGGAAAAAATGGAACAGGACATTATTCTTTTATTCTCAGGCCAGAAAGACATATAACTTTCTGTTTCAAATGAATAATTAGACACATATAAATGTTTACATGAAAAACAAATTTCCATGAGATTTTATCTGCTATAGGTTGGGAGTAAGTTTTCATAAAACATGACTCAGCAAGCAGTTTCCCAAGTTTCTGAGTGTAAACTTCAGTGCTAAAGATTTGTCCATGAACAGGAAGCAATACATAGAAGGTAACAATTTGGGAACTGGTAAGAAAATCATACTGATGATCAACTCGGCATGTTAACGTTGAAGCTATAATAGATTGCAGGTCTTCATCAGTTATATCCTTCCTTGAATAACCAAAAATGCCTACATTCTGAAGACATGGCAATGTAACAATTGGAAAAGGTAAGATTCACTAGAAACAAGCACTCTTGATATGTTCCAATTTATTTATCATAGTAAAAAATAATTGGAATAAAATATCATGCCAAAATCCAATTGATTATGCATCCACAACAAAGGAATTCGAGGTGGAAAAAGAGCAAAGCTACAAATTAATTTACATAAAAGGCTCATTAGGTGGGTGATGAACTTGATTATGGTCTCATAGCGAATCCCAAGGCCAGCTAAAGAACAAGGATTGTGCTAAACTCTAGACTGATTCAATCTGTACAGACAATGGTGTGTTGTTGTTTTTGTTGCTCGTTAGGTGGATGATTTAATCCAATGTAATTTTAGTATATTTGAATTGGGTTGAAGATCCAACATTGACTAGCAGCCAGTGGTACGGCAAAAATAGTGTATATTAGTGGAATGCAATTATAATTTTATCAACTAACTTTTGGGGCTGAGTAAGGTCCAAGCCCAAAATCTAATATGGTATCAAAACTTATGCTAAGCGTTGTTATTAGGCCTATCAAGCTACTCATCATCGGACCACTCACATGCGTCCAATCTTGCAAATTTCACGTTCAAGATGATCAGTTCTTAGCGTGAGGAAGGTGTGTTGGAGATCGTCGTTAACTAATGATATGGTCAAAAATAGTGTATATAAGTAGGGGGTAATCCTCACTTTATGAGCTATCGGGATGAGTTATGCCCAAATCTGCTAAGAATTTTGAGTCTCAAGGTATGAATTGAGGCTTTTGAAATGCATGTACCAGAACTTTCAAGTTGAAAGAACAAAGGTGCACATGCAATAAAAGGTGTTGTACCTCGGGAAGGAAGCCACTGTAGTAGAGGGCAAATAAAGCAGGGAAAATCTTCCTCTTTGCCAGCTCGCCAGTGGCCCCTATGACTGCAATACAAAGAGAGGGCTTTCTGCTAACATCCATGGGAGCACCAGACAAACCTGTCTGCAGCAAAGATGGAGACTCCATGGGAGTGACCTTATCTGTGTGATTGAATATCATGAGAAACATGTTGCAAGTTTGAAGACAATTAATCACATGGAAGCCTAAACAATTAAGATAAGTGAATAGCGGTCAATTAAAAGTGAACACACCATCAGGAACATGAAGAATTGAGGATGAATCAGAAACCGATCCCTTTTCATTTTCCAAATTATTTTTGAAGTGATGATTTCTATTCTTAGGTTGCTTTGGTGGCTGGAATTGGAAGTTGAGTCTCTCAAGTACCCACAGTTTCAAGCCACGAAACCTTCGACACAAGCTGGTGCTTCTAACATTCAGCACAAGACGACCGAGTCCACCTGGTACCGAATCAAAGTTGTTGGATGCAACCTGCAACAATTAACAACTCATGGAGCAGTGAGTGCACTTGGAGCAACAAATTTAGAATAAGAAAAGAGAAAAAGAAGCATACGGTGAGTGAATTTGAGCAAAGATGTGCTGGTCTTTGGAATGCGAATGAGGTTGAAGAGAAAGACACAGACATTCCTACGAGTTTGTGTGTTCCCGTATTCGGACAGACATCAACGTGTCCGAGGTAGTGAGTGAAGAAAGGGAGGACGGTTGCCGTAGTTTCGGATGCACTGGAATATAGACACTCTCCCGAACCAAAAGTGAGCTCATGTGTGAATTTGGTTTCCAATATTAGTTGATCCTTGGATGCATAATAGAAATATCCATCTTAATTATGCTTAAGGGTTAATTGGTTGGAGAGAAGAGAAAAAACAAAGAAAAAAAAGTTTTATTTGAATTAAAATAAAAAATGATAAATAGTCATCTTTTCTTTAAATGTGTAATTTACTCACAAATATATCCTTGAAAGATAGACGATCAAAATATCAAATTTAATTTTCGAAAATATAAAAAGTGCAATAAATATATCTCACGGCTAACTTTCGTATGTCACAATTAATAAAATAGCTTATATATGTGACACACAGAGACAAATTTGTTACTGAAATGATTGTCAACATGGTCATGCTGACTAGATTGGACAAAAATGTAGTAAGATACTATTTTTGGACATAAATGTCAATAATTTTTTGTTGAACAAAAATGTTATTAATTTTTTTTAGACTTAAACGTCAGTACGTTCCATTGGACCAAAATGTTAATAAATTATCATTATTGGACAAAAATGTCATTAATTTTATATTGGATCTAAATATCAAGTGTGTTTCTATTGAACTAATTTGTTAGATCCAAAATTTCATTTTATTTAAGGGTAAAATATAATTTTATGGTAAATTTTTGTCATTTTTATCATTAAAAACACAAGATTACAATAATCAATTAAAAAAATATATTGACAAACATAATTTGAAACAAACATAATAATAACAATAATAATGATTATAAATCATAATTTGTATGTCATAATATAAATTATCCAAAATAAGAATGGTACTGTTTTACCAAAATAAACATTGTAAAGTGTATCAATTATTATACTTTTTTTCAAATTATAATAATTAGTCACAATCTACTATAAATAAAAGATAAATATATTTCATATTTCACTTTTTCGAATCTTGACTATTTTATTAACGGTGACGGACGAAAGTTAATGATCGGATATATTTGTCGCATTTTTTACACTTTCGGAGACTAAATTTTGTATTTTCATCTTTCAATGACACATTTATCAGCGAATTACATATTCATGAACAAAAATAACTATTTTACCCTATTCTTATTCCCAGAGAGTGGGAAGACGAAAAGTCAAGAAAAAACATTATATGACAAATGTGTTCTTATGTTGACAATTAGAGATGAACACGTCGACAATCATTTCAGTGACAAATTCATCCATATGTGTCACGTAGACTATTTTATTAACGATGACGGATGAAAGTTAACGATCGGATATATTTGTCACACTTTATACTCTTTTGGAGACTAAATTTTATATTTTCATCTTTCGTATTTGTAAGTGAATTACACATTTAGATACAAAAGTGATTATTTACCAAAAAAAAAATAAAGATATGAGATTCACATTAAAATTAAAAAAATATTCTTTTTGTTATTTGATTTCTATCAAATAACTTCTTAACTTTTAAAAAAGATTAATCACTCCTTCCTACTAAGATAACTTTATACTAATATAATAATAATAATAAAAGTAAACTCATTGAAAAGCCGTGAGATTTGTATTGGTCGAAAATCTTTAAATTATTGGTAAATATTTTTTTATGTATTACAGCAAAAAAAATTATATGGATATTTTTCAAGTTTAGATAAAACATATAAATATAAAAAAAACCAAATTCATAAAAACATGTATATATATATATATTCACAAATCTAAGACACTATTCATATCACTCCAAAAAAAGACAAAAAATAATTATAGGAGGATATTCTGGTTAAATAGGCATGATATTAGTCTTGATCACACCAGGTCATACATTATTAAATTCGTTAGATTTTTTAATTCACTCTAAACTTTAAGAGCCTTAAGCGGATATTCTTTTTAACATGAACAATAATAACCCATATGTAGAAATAAATATTATTTTTTTAGAAAATTAGAAATAAATTGCACTATTTTTTAGGAAATTAAATTATTTTGCTAATACAAGTAAGTGAACGTAATTTTATAGTTAGTCATTAAAGTCAAAACAATAATTATCCGCTTGAATTTTCCTTATTAAAGTCAAGACAAACACTGCGGGCACGAATTCACGAAGATGGTGTAGGTGAAAGCCGCTGTCAAACATTGCAACACCATTTATCAATCCATTTTTTTCAATAAAATTATTATTTAGAATTTCAGCCACCTACCAAACCTTAACGGCACAGTTAAGATTTATGTTTAGGTGATTTTTTTTTCCCGGTGAATTGAAGGGGCAACGCACCCCAACAAATATCAATTAAAACACACGAGGGAAAATAGTTAGAAGAAATATCAGCCTCAACAGCCAAGCAATAAAAGGCAAAATAACATCAAAAACTCTCAAGTTCTCAAAAGAGACATCCCATAATTTGCTAGCTTGTTTGCAACTTGGTTAGCTTCACGAAGCACCACCTGTGAAACACCACCTGCAGCATAAAATGACTTGATGCTTTGAACCAAACTGAAGCAAGGATGGTAAAAAAAGGGAGGCGGGTGGTTAATAACTGAAAAATAAGATTCTAAAGAAGATTATTTGAATACTAAAATTAGGTATTGAATTTGGATTCTTATATTCATAATTCAAAAAGGTTTTATAATTATTGTCAAAGAATTGAAATAAAAGATAGAGTCATGATAGTTATTAAATGAAGTCTACCTAATGCTAAATGCAAAAGCACTTAATATAGATCAATATGATAGCATTATAAGTTATCTCGTAATAAACTCGGTTGTTGCTAATATTTTCTACTCGATCCCTTCTTCCACAAGTCTAGCTCGTCATCCCTTCCATAGCAAATTAATCACGACAATAGAGCCAGATTCAATAAGAATTCCCCCGAATCTCATATTCTAAGCAATTGACAGTACTCTAATGTAAATGGTAAATGAAGCACAGAGCAGAAGCCAATGTTGGCAACAAACTACCTGCTATCAGAATCCATGTCTGCCATGGATGCAAGAAAACTTGCAAAGGAAGCTTAAAGGAGAAAGAAGATAGAGGAAACTAAAATTAGTAGAGAATGAGAATTAGCTTACAAGAGAGTTGGTTATTATAGTTTTATATAATTGGTTGCAAGAATAACTAACTTGTAACTAACTAAACTATCTCTTGTAACAAAGTGATCAATCTGAATTAACCATGATCAAACTATATCTATGTTAAGATCCCCCTTCAAGCTAGGAATGGATATTGGATATTCCTAACTTGGAATACAAAAATTGAAAAGAATCAGGCAGCATGGCCTTAGTGTATATGTCTGCAAGCTCATTAGCAAAGGTGATAGGAAGTAATTTCACAATTCTTTTATGCATCTTCTCCCGAACTAGATGACAATCAATCTTAATATGTTTTGTTCTCTCATGAAAAACATGATTTGTTGCTATATGAAGGGCAGATCGATTATCACAATACAAAACAACAGGTTGCTGAAAATTTGTTTTAAACTCTTTAAGCAAGAAAGTAAGTCATTGTAACTCACAAGTAGCACTAGCCAATGCTCTATATTCAGCTTCTGAGGAGCTTTAGACACACTAGCATGTTTCTTAGACTTCCAGGAAATCAAAGAATTCCAAGATATATGGCATAACCAGTAATAGATTTTTTGGTATCAATGCAACGAGCCCAATCTGAATCACTAAAATCTTTTAAATGAATGTTACTATTAGCAGAAAGAAAAATCCCTACACATGGAGAACCTTTGATGTATCGAAGAATTCTGAAAGCAACTTATTGATGAGCTGAGATAGGTTTAGCAACAAACTGACTTAAATGTTGCACAACATATTCAATATTTGGTCTAGCATTGGTAAGATAAATCAGTTTGCCCATGAGTCTCCTATATGAAGAAGCATCCACAGCTGAAAGAGGAGAACCTGAATGCTGATTTATCATTCGACTAAAAATAAAGTCAAGTTAGAGTATATAAATGAGGAACAACCCTTATTCCTTGAGCTAACTTTTGATGTTGAGTTAGGCCTAAACTCACATTATAAAAATCTAAGATGTATAAGAGTATATTCAAGATTAATCAAAAGAGTCATCCATCATTTTTATCTACGCATCAAGTCCAACAAGTGCTGAGCATGGGGAAATGTATTAGGAAAAACCCAAATCTCACAACAGATAAAAATAAAGTCAAGTTAGAATATACAAGTGAAGGACAATCCTCACTCCTTGAGCTATCTTTTGAAATTGAGTTAAGTCTAAACTCACATTTTAAAAATCTAAGGCCGGAAAACATCATGCAAGTTCGAGAGCAACCAACTCGAAGAAGTTTGATTAAGAAACACTTAATGCTTCGCCGCACACAAGAAACTGAAAACTCACCATTTGGAGCACCCTTCCACGACCCAGAATTTGATCCTCTCCTCACGTTTAGGGGAGGAATAGCTCGAATGGTATCCAGGCTAGATGCTGGCAAGTAAGGAGTGATCAACTTAAATTTCCAGTAGTAACATCGATTAAATTTCCATGACCAAGAATCCAAGAATAATTCTGGAAACCAACCGAATTTCCATCACCAATGTTCCAAGATATCATGTTCTGAACTTGGACCCAGCTTCTGCAAATAGTGTTAAATATTTTAATTTCAGTCATGAGTTTTAAACGTTTTATGCATCATCGACGCAAAAAAAAAAAAACGTTTTATGCATCATTAATATAAAAAAGTCCTTTATATTTGAATAAAAACTACATGTGATTTCCATTAAATTGCATAAAATAGAATGAAATGTGTTTGAATAAAACGTATTTTGAGTACAAAACCCATTATGATGATTTCAATATGACACTTTCTTGAAAATTATGAACACCTTTTATTATTTGGAGTATTTATGAATATACATTTACTTTCTCTTTCTTTTTTTAATTTTTTTTTCCTATCTCTTTCTACAATGTGTTGGTTTAACCATTGTAGAATGTACAATGTACAATGTACAAAGGTGTGTTATTCATATTCCTCTATTAAATTGTTACGCATGTTTTTTTATTTTTCAAAAGTCTAACTGAATTAGATTCCGAAAACTCACCAACACCTAGGATAGTGGAATTCGAACCTTCTGTGAGATATGATATCTATCCTTGCCACCAATCTTTTTTTTTGCCGTTACACACGTTCTTTAAAGTTAAAACTCTGACAAAAAAAGAGAGGTTAAATCTCCACAAACGACAAATTTGTTACCTAAATAGATAAAAGAAAAAAATTGGAACAGCAACGTTTGTTGTTTGAAGATGACAGTGACAGCCGCACCCACATACATGTACTTGTATTATTTTGGTATTCGTATAAATGTTTTCCTCTTTCTCTCTTCTAAATCTAATTCGACTCTTGGCCAGTTAATAGAAACAAACTTTGGGTAGATAAGACTGCTGAATGTCTCATCTCTAATTATTGTAAGACCCTCTCTCTCTCTCTCTCTCAATCAAACTTCCGTTGCGTTTTCTCCTTCAATTTTGTTATTTTATGCCTCCTTGATCATTTGGGTGCGTGATCATCATCTTTTTCTTAATTTAATGTTGATGGGTTCTTGTGTTTACGGTTCTACTAGAATTCAGCAATGAACAAAGTGCTTTGCTTCCACCGCAACTGCTATTTATCTGAAAAGTTAAAAACTTTGGTCTCATATACGATTCTTCTTCTTTGCATCACACTTTTTTTTTTGACAAACTTCTTTGCATCACACTTGAAACAGATTTTTGTGGTGTTGGTGGTTACTCGTATCTTAGATTAGTGAATTATGATTATGTAAAGACCCGTTTCTTCTGATTCTAGCTTCCCTTTTTTTAGCCGTTTTTTGTTGAAATGGTTGCACTGTTTTCTTTCACTGCCTCATGCTTTGAAAATTTCCGAAGTGAACTTCTTTTCTGATACTTTATGCAATTCATCAATGATAATATTAATATCTGAACTCTATGTTGATTCAAAGTTTGGTTGATGTGTTTCTAAATGATTGAGGGCTTTTAAATTTTTGAAAGGTGATTGATTAAGGACTGTGATGTAATTTCTTTGGATATGATCCACCATGTAGGAAAATGTTTCAATTTTTCTGTCCCATAATATGCTCAAAAGTTCTCATCTATCGATGCAGGTATTTGGAAAATAGTTTTGAGTTGAGGATCTAATCATTACCAGATTTAATATATTTGACAAATGGGGTCTGAAGGTCCTACGACACCGACGACAACAATTCATGTGACAGGATTTAAGAAATTCCATGGAGTTTCAGAGAATCCAACAGAAACAATTGCCAATAATTTGACAGAGTACATGAATAAGAAGGGTTTGCCAAAGAGATTAGTTATTGGGAGCTCCAGCATTCTTGAGACTGCTGGTCAAGGAGCACTTGTGCCACTGTACCAGAGATTACAATCCGCGGTTAATGCCAAGGACTCTGAATCTTCAAATTCCAATAAAATTATTTGGGTGAGTTGCCCCTGTACTTGATATATGGCTTCACTGTTTGTGCTCAATACTCATAGCTTTGTGTATTCATTCTTCAATGCTGGTCATTTATGTAATTAAATCCTAATTTGTTCCTGTCAATTAATTTCCCACTGAACCTGGATATGTTATGTTATTCAAGCTGAATTATCTTTTGCAAAAAAGAAATAAAAAATCAAGAAGGAGAATAACATTATCATCCAACATGGTAGATAGCACAATCCAAGACTGTCAGTCACATTCCTTGTGTATTTCTGTACACACCAATTAAAGTCTGCAGGAACTGCAGAGGAAACACTGCTCCAATAACTTAAATAAGCATGTTGACTGTAACATGGATTGAGTCTTTGTGACTACTATAGTAATTACTCTATTAAAATCTGCTCATTAAATACTGTGAAGACTGAAGATCATATTGTTAACTATTTCTTTGTGATTAAATCTCAATGGACTTTAAACTAAAGTTTCTTAAAATAAATAGCACAAAGCTGGAAGGAAACTTATATTGGACTTCAGAGTTACACATTAATTCAAAGGCTGAACTAAAAAGCTTGAGCATCTGAATAGTGAACTGTGAATATCATGTTATAGGCATAAGAAGCCTTGGAAATGAAAAGTGAGAAAGTAACTAGTTGACTGGGATTTTGCCTTGGTTAGACTCAGATATCTCATTATTAAGTTGAATATATTTTCATTTCTTCACCCCTGCAAGTTCTGGCAGCTTCTGATTTTTGTTTATTCAGCTGCATTTTGGGGTTAACAGTGGTGCGACAAGGTTTGCTATAGAGAAACAAGCTGTCAACGAGGCTAATTTTCGATGCCCTGATGAAATGGGATGGAAGCCCCAGGTGAGATTGGAGTATTGGATTGATTTCAAATTTGCTTTAATCAACAAACCTTTAGAACTGATGTCCAGCGAGCTTCTTCACCGAAATTTGCATAATTTTATGTTGCAGAAAGTCCCCATAGTTCCTTCGGATGGTGGAATTTCACGAACAAGGGAGGTAAAATGGATCACTTATATTTCACATACACTTGATTCGTAAACTAATGTGTACTCTTGGGCTTGGTGTTTAGTCCTAAGTCCTAACACTGTAAAATAATGATTACTATTTTAACATAGAATATTAATTTTTTGGGTACCATTTTAATTACTTTAAGGTGCTATTTGTTTTGATGGCACTGAAGCTGCTGCTTACTCCTGACACTGTAGCCAATTTTCTTATGTTATTGTAAAAATCATTAGCAAATTACATTTTTGAGTTCCTCATTTTGTCAAAAATTAAAAGTAAGGAGGTATAGAGGAATTTAGTTTTGTGGGTTCTGCCCCTTCCCCTTGATGGGGAGAAATTATTACATGGTTAGAGACTACTGTGGTCTCAATCAATCTCCACCTGACATATGATTGAATGTTATTAATTGTCTTGTAAATTGAAAAACTCAATTATGTTTCACTTAGAGATTGGTTAGTACCATGGACACGCGATGTAATAATTTTTCCTTGATGGGGGAGGCCTACACAGGTAGAAAATTATTCGTGTACATAGACGACATGATGAAGAAAACCACTTCATAAAACATGGTTGGTTCTGCTTAATAATGAGAATTCTACCTAATTTTGTGCAGACTACACTTCCTGTTGTGGAGATCACCAAAGCCTTGACAGAGAAGGGATATGAAGTTATGGTATCAGATGATGCAGGCAGGTTTGTGTGCAATTATGTTTACTATCATTCCCTTCGCTTTGCCGAGCAAAACGGGATCAAATCCCTTTTCGTGCACGTGCCACTCTTCGTGACAATAAATGAAGAGACTCAAATGCAATTCGCAGCTTCCTTGTTAGAGGTGCTTGCCTCTATACCTCAGTAGTACCATTACACTTAGACCCTCAAAAGTGGGAGCCCCTATATCTCTGTTCTGGTGTGATTATGCTTATGAAAGTGGATGAATGTACCTTGAATAAAATATTTATTATAATAAAAATATTGTATTTAAATGGAAACGGTTTAATGAAAATGGCATATGTAGTAGAGGGGCATTTGCTCTCATTGGTAAATGTTTCTGATTAAAGGTTCCAGCACATTGTGATGACAGTTTGATATCTTCAGTGGTTTACCTTGTGAATAAATGTTCATTTTCTTCATTCATCAATAAAGCAGCTTATATTTAAGCATTACAACTCAACGTTTTACCACCAAACTTGGCACTCATTTGAACATGCAAAACAGAAAATAAAGACATATTGCAACATACTAAGACCCGGTTAATAACAATAAATCACATCTTGCAACAATAAAAGAAATTGAAGAAACAATTCCTAAAGATTAGAACAAGAATAACGGACCCACGTGATGACATTTTTAACATAGGCATGGTAGAATCGATCAACTCATCATCCCTCACCTATCATTGACTTCTCAAAATCGAGACAAGATGGGTTGAATAATTTTTTTAAGTTGGTTAAAAATTCTAACCTTTACTAGAATTTATATTTTTAATCACATTTTTTTCCTAATATTTTTTAGATAAAAAAAGAAGAAAAGTATTCTACTTTTTTTTCTCCTTTTTCACAAGTTGTTTTCTAAACTTACACTACAAATAGTTTGAAATAGGATTTTCTGGTACTCTTAAATCGTAATTTTTATTTTCACTCCTTGTTATACCTAAAATTTCAAGAAATTCTTATGGTAAGATTTTCTCCTCCACTTCTTTCACTTCATTTTTGCTCATAGTAGGTAAATAAGTGTAAGAATCACGACTTGGTGAATGATGATTTTCTTTTGGCCAATATTATACATTTTAATCCTCTAATTTGTTCTCTTGCTTTTTCGCTTTATCTTTTTAGAAACATGAATGAAATCATGAAAGAGAAAAGACAAAGATTTATCTCTCCTTCTCTAGTTTTTTAATTTTTTGATCATATAAAAGGTTGGTGTAAGAAGAGAGCATAACAAGATAAAACAATATTTTTATTTTTTCCTAAGTACGTGCTTAAATTAATTTTTTAATCTAAATAATTTATAATATTATATTTTAAAAAATATCTAAAAACAAAATATTGAATTATTTATTTTCCTTAAAATAATTGAAACCAAATATACCATGTTAGTAAATTTGATATCATAACAAGCGAAAGTGACATAAGTGACGCCCAGAATTTACCCCATACTTTTTATACCAATTTACATAATTTATTACTTCAATTATTAATTTGTAATTGCAAAGAACGTATAGGCTATAACAATACAAAGCATTTTTAGGCATCAGGCATCATATATCGAAATTGCAGCGGGTGTGTATATATATAGTATTTACATGTTGTTTAACAATTTTGAATGATAATATATATATATATATATATATATATATATATATATATATATATATATATATATATATATATATATATATTAATGTGAAAGGAGGATATAAATAAAATGTGTGAGTTATTATAAATCATTATAAATCTTTGACATTATCTTTGATTTTCCCTTATAAAAAAGTATAAATATATATTATCATTCGAAATTGTTAAACAACATGTAAATACTTATTAGAAGATAGAATTGGAGAAATATAAGTATATGTAGTCGTCCATAAAACATCATTTAGGGGTACCCTTCAACCCTAACACGATATTTGTCATTATCTAAAACTTGACATAGCCACATGCTGACGGGCCTAATTCATTATCAAGAAGATCAATGGGCCTAAGCTTAATGGCCCCCAAAAAATATCATTTCCATCCATTTTTATTTTCGCATTCAAATTAGTTTTTTTTTACTTGGTCTTTTTATAATTTTTCTGTTTTTCATGTACTTAATAAATATTATCCTATTTTAATACACACACGTCCTACATAAATACAATTTTTTATGTCCTTCTTCAATTCAACTTATATTTGTTATTATATTAGTGAATAGTGATTATATATTGTTAAATGAAATATAGATATTTGATTTGTTATCGGTGTAAAATAATTTTATATTACTCATGTATAATCATTAATTCCATTTGTTACTATAATTATTATTATTTTATTTTTTCTCTTTTATTTAGATCTCACCAATCCAATATTTGTGTTGAAAAAGTGGTAGTTTTACTACGTCAAATTCATTTAAAATAAGTTCACTCTTATATCCATAAATACCTATTTACCTTTTAATTATCTTAATGTTTCTATCTATGGTCATGGCACACACATATAATGCTTTAATTAATCTCTTATATCAATTTTCTTCTTATCTAGTTTTTTTTTTTCGTTGACAATTATACTTACAATTTCCATGACATGCAATGCGATTCAAACCACTTCAATATTGGACACCTAATGAACCGCAAGGAAAAAAATGCATATTGTAAAAGAATAAAATAATGAGACAAATTTTTTATCAGTTACATGGGTGTCTTTTTTTATTGTTTTTAATCAAAAATAGAATTTCAACTTAGTAATTTATATAATAAAAGCTTGCATTAAAAATTAATATACATATATTACTACGAAAAATTAGTTTTGATAAATAAAAAATAATACTAAAAAATTAAAAGAATTTAACTCAATTGATTGAGTAAAGTGCATGAGTTATTATAAATTTTTGATACCTATCCTTAATATTTATGAATGAAAAAAATATGTAATTACATATTTAACATCCAACTTTTATTATTTTGTGAATAATATCCTTTAAATTTTATTTTTATGAATTTTATTATCTAAATTTTTTATTTTTCATTCATTTTACTGATGTTAATGTGACACTAAAAAAATTATTTTGTATAAAATAGTGTCGTTTTATTACCAACAACATGATAATAAAATGTGTAAAATTAAGAACTTAGAATAATAAAATTCACTGAAAAAGAACTTGGATGATGAAATTCATAACATGATGAAAATTGAGTGATAAAATATGAAATTAAACCTAAAAAAACTATTTACAAGTTTTCTTGGTATAATATTCTACAAAAACAAGAAATAAAGATTAGCAAAGGGTTCTTAATGGTTAATATCATTGCTAAACTAGAAGACGATCTTAGTGGAGCACCTAACAAAGATTAGCACACACTCTTAGTTACGATGAGACAAATAGATAAAATTCACAGGCAGACAGAAGCTTCTGGTGTGTCTCCACATTTTCCATTATAACACCAACAGAATCACAGAAAAACAACCCTAAGACATAATTTTCAGCTTCAAAATCAAGTGGACAGGCAATTCGTGGCTTCAACTTCTCAACTTGTCTCTTTGTGCTTCTGACCTTCAACTCATCCTATGATATTACTCCAAAATGGATGCTAATTTGTCAAACCCATTAAGGCAATTGAAGCATCACGCCAAACCATTATAAAATGCATTACTTGAGCTAACACAAACACTTGTGGTACAAGAATTGACACTTTGGCGAAGTTCGTTCACAGGTAGCCACATGTTTTGTAGTAGTTTTTATCTCTCGTTCGGTGGGTTCGTGGCCTCAAGCTCTAATGCTCTATAAGTATTTCAGGTCAAGGAAATAATTTACTTTAGTCTCAATACACTGTTTACACAGTGAGATGCAACACAAGGCGTGAAGAAGGGAAATAAAATATTTTTTATGTGCAACTCAAATCAATTACAAAACTCTATTATAAAAAGGAAAACTTTAATTATTATTTTTTATAAATAGCTCCACAAACACTCTCAATCCAGATACTTATTCTAATTTACATAGAGAATTTAATTTTAGATAAAACATTTTCAATAACAAAGACATAATGCAATTTTATTTTGATTTATTTCCTTACAAATAAAAAAACTATGTATTTTGATATATTTAATTTGATTTTTTATGTATGCTTTGGTTGTTTAAAACCTATAAAAATGTATTCTTTTTAGTTTAGTACCATCCAAATTCCAAACACATTGTTATTGTTATGTGTGTGCATGAGTTCATATGTGTATGTATATATGTATTACTTATTAATAATATATTTCCTATTTTTTAAGAGTATATTAATAGGTTACAGTGTTAAATTTGTTAATAGACTACAGTTAAAGAAGAAATAAGAATATAACATCTAGAATTAGCTACTTGGTTTGCAATAATCATCTTTTCATTTATTAATATGATACATATATACACGTACGTAAAATTGATATGCATAAGCATAACTTCGTGGCCACTAGCCTAGTAATCCTGTATCTAGTTTCGTTTTTGACAAGGGCAATTTTTTTTCTGGTAGTCATAAATATCCTTTGTTTGATCATTTTTGTCTAACACCAAACAACATCTCGAGGCTTTAAGGTTAATTGATTTCCCTCTAAGAGGCATAAAACGTGTGGTGTTGTGAGTGTCTGCACAGTTCCATAAACCTTCCAACAAAACGGGTTGGTCAAAATCTTGCCCTGTGAGTGCGCAGCTGGAAGCAGTTCCACTTCAGATAGCGTGAGGTTTGTGCATGGAACAGAATCACTGCAAGCAAAACGCATAGGTGGGGACCTCGCATCATAAGTACCCTTTATGTTTGAGTATGAAACATTGGAAACTGAAACCGCATAGCTTTGGTTGTGGCAGTTCTTGGAGGGGCAGTAGTATTGGTCTATGATGATTGGGTTGCGGACAGTGTCCATTTGAATATTGTTGAAGACTACCTTAGACACTGCTCCTCTTCCACCCTGCCATGTTTTGATCCGAACCCCATTATCAGAATGCTTAATAATTGAATCACTCACTGTTATGTTGGAAACGCAAGCTCGCGAATTGTAATTTCCTAGGCTGCCAATGCTGCAACAAAGCATGAGACAGCTCAATTAATATAATCTATGGTCATAACATCTAGAAATTATTGTATAATCTAAGACCATTAGCCAAAACCATAAACATGTAGCGGTTTCAGATTATACAATAATTTCTTGTATTATACAGTGAGAGGAAGCTGTTAGTAAATATTTGTTTTATAATTTAAAATTTATATATTAAACAATTTGTTCAGAAGGTTTAGAGATTTTTTTGCTGGATACACCTACCAGTGCATAGTGGAGGCGTTTCCTCTCTAAGGATAGCGTTTGTATGCTTCGACTCATGTTAACAAAATTTCTTCCTTGAATTATTTTCCTTTGTATTTATTGTATGATATATTGCATTGTTGATTTATGTTCTATCAATTGAAGTTATTTTGCTATTGTTGTTTGTTATTTAGTTTAAGACATTGCATTTTCTTCTCATTTATTTCTTTTATTTTATTTTAATATTTCTAACAGAAGCACCTTACCTTATTCCATGACTTGGACCGCATGTTATATTCCTTATGTCCACATTGTAACAACCGGCACCAACGGACACACAGTCATCACCTGCATGCAGGAATGCCAGGGTAGAAAAACGGAGGGCATAATAGACCACATAGGAAAAACATAGTATAATTTATAGAATTACCATTTGAAATGACTGAATTGTGAATATTGACATTAGTTGTGTTTTCAATGTGAATTCCATCGGTGTTGGGACTTAGAGCAGGTGACTTTATGATAAGCTTTTCCACATGGACATTTTGACATTCATCAAATCGGAAATGGAATTTAGGACTGTTCTTGATTTTCAGTCCTTCCACTCTCAAATTGGAGCTCTCAAAGAACCTGATGGCCTGCACCAGAGAATTCAAAATTCAAATGACAAATTTTCAAGTTACGTGCAGTAAAATTCAATCACAATAATATTTTAAAAACAGGTCTGCAAATGCGATTTTGGACTCAACATCAAGGTTTATGGAGTTTCTGCGAATTCAATTGGGAGTTGCGAGTTGCGACCATACCAGCCACATTTATCCACAATATCAAGGATTGCGATAAAATCACAACTACAACCACAATAAATTTAAAACCTTGCTTGGCAAGTTTCAATTTGAACTATACATGTGACTTACCACTGGACGATCACCTGGTCCAAGCTGTTTTGCCCCATTAGCTCCCTGTTAAATCTAAATATCAGTAATTGAACACCAGCGGGAGTGGCATAAAAAAGTAAGAGACATAAGAAAATGTTTACTTTGTGTGATTTGTAAGAGAGATTCCACCATTTCTCTCCTCTTCCATCAATAAGACCACTTCCCTGCATTAGCATTCCATTTATTCTATAGAAAACCAGCCATTGTCTCTTTCTGCTACTCAATGGCCATGAATCCGGTCCATCCGGGGGCCAAATAGTACCATCAACCTTTCAGTAAGTCCAACAAGAAAATAGGAACAAATCAACATACATGCATAATACTAGTATTATTTAGTTCAATGGCATATAGTAGCATGGAACCATTACCTTAAAAGTGAGTTTAGAATTACAAGGTCCTGTGAATGTAGTTGATTGTATCATGAAGATATGACCCTTTGGAACAAAAAGAGTTCCTGATTCTTCGGCGTGACATGCTGCATCCCAGGCCAACTTAAATGCTTCTGTATCATCAGAGACACCATCCCCAACAGCACCAAAGGATTTTACATTGAAAACAAAAGGTCCATTGGCATTTGGGCTAACAACCTCAGGTGAAGGAGAAGGTGGTAACCAAATACGTGACATTGGAAGCCATTGCTTCCCGTTTGCATGACTGTGAAGTTTGCCACGAATTGTGGGAAAGAACAAACATGTGATGAAAATTAAGAAAAGAGTAATTCTCTGCAAAAACATCACGTTTAGTCAAGCTCCTGGGTTCTAGCTATCTAAGGTGAGAAGCACTTGGAGTGGGAATATATTTGGCTATTTATAGTACAATATGAAATTTTAAAGTGCTCCTACCTCGCTAGGCATGCAAACTGAAGTAACACAACATTTGGTCATTTATAGGTCACTATGATTGGCTAGACATAGTGATGATAATCATGGCATGGAGAATCAAGGCACATAGACATTGAAACAAGGTCAAGCAGTAAATTGTGTGACCACTTTGATCACTACTGCAACTTGCAAGAGATCACAAGTGTCCAGCAGAGAATATTGTAGATTGAAGTCACTTATAAACTAACTAGCAATTAGAGAGCTTAGTGGAACCAACTTTTCTTGTGGTTGTGTTTGAGTCTGACATTATAAATTATAATAATGACGCAAAACCGACCAATTACATTTAGGGGAATGAGAGTGGCACTCTGATGCATCATGTTGAGTCCACAGATGTGGAAATTGTGACACCAGGTCGAGAGGAAAAGAGGAATAGCATGGTGTGATAGGTGCTTTGTTTTTCTTCCTGTTGTTTCACTCACTCACTCTCAGGTTCAGCACATTGAAGAAACTAAATACAACAGTTTTCGCACCAACAATAGCAAAAGCATCATCGTAAGAACCTATAGTTTCCCCCAGGATATCAAAAGCTTAAAGAAAATACTACATAAACATATTGCAAGTGTATTTTAGTCTCCTCATATTAAGATGATTTGGCACAAAAAACAATTTTTCCATTTGATGATAGAATGGATTACACTTTATATGTTATATCACTCGCACATTTATTTACATTTTCCCTCTTCTTTCCCAAAATATATACTAATATGCACTCCAATGGTGTGAAAATATCTTCTTTTTTTCCAGCAAAACACCGCATTATCAATTATGCTTTTAAGTTGAGGCCCTGCTTTTTGTGCTTGTGATGATATTATTTGGTGCCCACTCTAGTTTATTTTACCTAAACTGGGCTTAACTACATTGTTGAGCTTTAGCCATTCCTTAACCATTGGCATAAGCTTAAAAACCAACAGCGTTGTGGTCTGTGGAGAGAAAATCAGTAGGTAATTATGTCTAGAATTTTGGGGTGGTAAACAATTGTGTTCTGAAGTGACCGTGGAGTGGTGCATCATAGAGAACACACCAGTCGACTAGTATAAGATCGGCAGCTCAATAACCGAATAACAGAGGACAAACACCTTGCTTTCTCTTTTAAATGTACTATTTGTTATCAATCAAGTATTCAAGTTCAATTCAAAATTGAATTACTGACGCTCATGTTTTGTCAAGTGCTAAATGAACTTTGAATTAGGGATATTAAACTAAAAAATAAGACAAATTAAGTACTTTGTTAAAAGGGGGGAGGGGGGAAATAAGGACAACTGAGATCAAGTGAGCTTTCTCCATGATTCTTCCAATACAGAATAAAGACTCCACATTACAAAAAGAAAAGCGAGAGACACTTCTTGAATATAGCTGCCATTTCTTCTGAAGCTATCTGCTTTGACTGCAAGCACCTCTCAGCCACGGCAGATGCTAACCATGTTCTAGTATAATACGCATACCTCGTTGAAATAGTAAAAATCAAACTGAGTACGTAAAAAATACAGTAGATAAGATAACAAAAAAATAAAATAAAATGCTAGTTAAGACAGACTTGCAAACTGCACTCTCGTTGACTATGTCTCGTTATTTCGCTAAAGATTAGCCACAAAGACAATTGAGTTTCCAATGCAGAGCAAAACTAAATTAGCCAACCACCCATCATTGTATTCACAAACACCAACACCGGTTTAACATGACACTTGTCTTCTATTCGATGTTTACAACCTTCTGTTAAACAGGAAACACGGCTTTTTTCTGAATACCCATCGAGTGTTGGGTAATATTGAGTAACCATATATCTCTAAATCAGTTTTTACTAGGCACCGAAATACAAGAAGGATACATAACGGAACATTCATATGGGAACGACACTATTGCAGTTTTGTTACATTTTTCACAATATCACAAGCCAAGAAACGGGCACTGCTTCCTTGCATGTTCTGGAATCAATTTCAGCAAAATCTCAACTGGGACTCCCTTCAATTCTGGTACACAGGCAGCAAGAACATCAGCCAGAACTAATAAACTAGTAGAGCAAAGTTAAATAAACAGAACAGCTTATTCAAAAACTATCATACCATGAGATTTAAAATTGAACAATGGTGGAAGGAAACGACCATTTGGCAAGCGAGTGTTTGGGTCACGAAGTTCATCAAAGAAAGGATGGGTCAAGGCATCTAACTGCACAAGATATTGAAGATAAAGTAAAAACCCATTATATAAAACTTCAAAGGAGGAGAAACAATCATTACATGAAAAAGCAGAGCAGTACAGCTCCATTTTACAAATTAGGCGGATTGAAATTAGAGTTAGAAAGGCCTGCTAAAAAGTCAAATATACTCACAGCTGTGCACCGCAAGTTAGGGGAGTATTGTAGTAGTCTTGATACTAAATCAACAGCTTCTGGAGGCATGCGCTTGTGAAAGATCTAGAAGGACCAAATCAACAAATTTATCAGTGTGGTGCACTAAACAAGACAAATTACTAGATATATTAGTATTTTCACTATGGTGAATAGAGTATAAAACACGAAAGGTTATTAAATTTATTTGTGATACCTTGTGCCATGGATGTGCTTTAATCTGTGGGAATTTAAATTCTGTATAGTTAGGATTCATGCACTTTATCTCTTCCCTTGTTGGAGTTCCCAGAACCTACCAAAGCAAAAAGTGGATGTGCTTACACGTTAAAGATACTGACATTGTGACAAGCAAGCCTATCTATCAAATTGATCAGAGAATCAGTGATTCAAACAAGGAATTACCCAAGTAAGTTAATTCAGCCTAAAAGATAAAACGTTGAAGCAAAATAAATGACCCACAATTCATCATCCATTGCATTATGGTGTTACAAATTACAATTGAGTTAATTGAACTATCCAAACATGAAAGATAGATTCAATGGAAACTAGAACACTAACCTGTGCTAATGCATGGGAAAACATGAAATTTCTTTCAAATGATCCCTTTTTTAAGAAATTACAAAAAATCCCACAGTTGTAAAAATTGACAAATGTCTCAGTTTCAAGAAAATAACTGAACTAACAGAAATGCCACTGGACAAGAAAAAAATAAGTGACAGAACTATAACACTAGGCATTGGAGCTAAACAGATTTAATATATTTCTAAGGCAGACATAGCAGTAACAACAAAGAAAATAATCAGAAAGATTACCTTGATGATCTCAACAAGCTGATCAACTCCACTCTCACCGGGGAACAAGGGCTGGAAAACAAAAACAAATTTCATTTTTACATATATTAAACCACAGAATCAACGGAGCTCCCATCAACAACCACCTACCTGTCCAAGCATAAGCTCAGCCAATACACAACCAACTGACCAAACGTCAATAGCTGTAGTATATTCAGTTGCTCCAAATATAAGCTCAGGTGCTCTATAATATCTAGAGCATATGTACGATATATTTGGTTCGCCTTTTACCTGTCAAAGGTCAAGAGCAAACAAGGTGAAACCACCCAGACAACTGGAGTTTCAAGAGCAATGGTTGAAGGTAGAAAATACAGAAAAACAAACACACATACATAAAACATACCAAGACTTTTGCACTTCCAAAGTCGCATATTTTGACCTGGTGAGTATGTGGATTAACCTGCATAGAAACACTTTCAGTAAGTAGTTGCTGCCTAACAGTCATGAATCTCCAGGGTTTGAACTAAGCAGTTTTTGACCAGATAAGTAAAATAGAAAACATACTAATAGATTTTGAGGCTTGATATCCCGATGGCAGACTCCAATGCAACGATGAATATAAGAGAGTGCCCTAAAGATCTGCAGTATATCAAGAAAACAGATACAACCTCAGTAAGATAAGAAAATAATCCAAAACATTAACAAAGCCATTTTCCAAAATAAAACTGACAAAAGGATCATGACAAAACCAAACTGACATGATTAAGCATACCTGGTATGTATAGAGTTTTACATATATCAGAGGCATCCGTTGGTTCAACTTGTTATAATGTTTGATCACACGATTAACTGTTTCGGGAACATACTCCAGTACCAAATTAAGGTATAGTTCATCCTTTTCGGTGGTTGAAAAGAAACAATGCTTCAAACAGACAACATTTGGGTGGTCAAGAAGGCGCATTGTTTGCAGCTCCCGGTTTTTATACCTCTTGTCTTGAAGAACTTTTTTGATAGCCACAGTTTCACCAGTCTCCAAGCATTTAGCCTACAATTATACAAAAATGACAGCATCATATGTCACTCTGTTTGAAAGGCTAAACTAATACATCATTCAGTGGATAAGAATTCATACCTGGAAGACAACCCCAAATGATCCATGTCCAACAATCCGCTCTGCCATATAGCTTATAGTCTGAAATATTTAAAAAATAAAATAAAAAAAAGGTCTATTATTATGGAGACATAAGCATATTTAATGGAGAAAATGAATTATGAAATATGGTTTAAAGTAAGATGTAGACAAGGATTACATTATACTATATGATATTGCATATCCCATTAAGTTCCACCAATCAGTAAGTATTTGGTGGGGATATTTACCAATAATAAGGCACAACACAAACATGTTGAAGACAGAAAATAGTTGAGCGACCCACTGTATCAAGATTCAAGTTATCAGGCAGTACAGCTGACATAATACCCAACACATACTGATGGTGGGGGGGATGACTTCGAGGACAAATACAATAAATCTCATTTCAATACTGAGTACTCACATTCATAGCAGCATTATTTATGAAAGACAGGAAAAAAGACATTTACACCCAATTAATAACACCAAACTAAAGCATTAATTGCTTATCAACTTCCAAGCACCAAGATATCAGCAGAGAGAAAATGAGACAGTACAGTAGTCAAATTATTTCGAACTACATTCCAGTCACAGTACAGTATATGTTAGTGGAAAAAGAAGGGAAGGTATACCTGCTTCGGTTGACCATTTCTACCCCCAATGGTAGTAACAATAATATGTCCGGTCTCTGTTCCGTTACCATCGACAACGGTGGCTTCCATTTCCTACACGATAAGGCAAGCCGTAAGCAACAATGTCTCAAACTTAAAAAATCAAACAACAAAAAATTATCCCACAAAAAAAAACGATATTGTATTGAGAATTAACAGTGTGTGACATACTTTATCATCCCTAATTCTCATATCATTCATCTCCTCTGGCAACCTATCAACACCACTGGATTCTCTCAAGCCTGATGATGTTGGTGCCACACCAACTGAAGCCATTTTGCACCTTCCTTGCTATTTTAACAGCTTAAAACCCAATCACTTACCTCCTGGAATTAATAATAGCACAAAATCAGAAGAGAAAAAATTGTTGGAATATTATGGTGAAATAAAATTGAAATTAATCGAAATGGAAGCCAAAACAGGAAAGTTGCATCTTCCACACAAAGAAATATAATAAAAACAGATAAAGAAAAAGTAAAAATGTAAATGCCTTTTATTTGCGGAAATTACTCAAGAACATCAGAGATCCATCTATCGAGCATCACAAATCCAACGGGAAACTCATCGTTGCATCAGTAATCCCACGGTTAAAAACAGAGAAAAAAAATCTCAAACAAACGGACCTAAAGTTCCTTGTAAATCAATATAGCAAAATAGAACGCGAAATAGAAGTTCCGATCTAAATACATAAAACTAAATTAACAAAAGCTAGTGTGAGGAAAAATGAACAGCAGTTAAATCTGAGAGACAACGAAAAAAAATTAAGAAAACGGAAGAAATGGGAAAAAAATGAAAAATAGAGGAATAAGAGGAGAACGTACCTTTGGCATGAATGTATGTAAGAAAAAGTAAAGGAAAAGGAAGGAGGATTGTGAGTTGTGAGGATGAGGAAGTTGAAGTTAGATGGATGTGAGTGAGTTTGAGAGGTTATTCTTTATGGAATTGTGTGAGAAAACAGTGCTTCTACTTTTTTGTGTGGTGAGCTTGTGACTGTCAAAGAAGAACACTGTTTTATGTTTTTTTAATGTTGGCTGTAAATTACAATTTTAATATTCTTTAATCCCTATTTAGAGTAAACACTGTGGCTGTTAAGAGAAGGGAAAACTTCCAAAACAAAGGATGATCCTGTTATTCTATTTTAATTTAAATATTTTTTTAAATTTTATTTCTTTTTATTCTATCAAACTAGAAATTTATCTAATGATATAATTTAACACATGTTAGGTTTGTAAGAGACAATCTAAATTTGATTCTCACATCATATATTTTTGAAAAAAAACAAAAAAAATTAAGTGTGATTAAATTTCATATAAAAAATTAGTCTCTTAGTTAATTAAAAGGATTAAAACTTATAAAAATATCTCAAATGATAGTGTGTATAACTTTTTTTCTCAAAAACAAAGTCTTAATTGAATTTTGTGTGCTAGTAATGTGGTATTTTTTTCATTTTTCTAAATATCTTTTTCAAAATCATTCTTTGTAAGTTTTAAACTAATCAATTTTAATGTATGCATTCAAATTTATTAAAAATGTTAAATAGTTCATATCAATATGTGTCACGCCAACAAAAATAATGTTCATATGTATCATGTTAGTGTCAATACCATATCATCATAAAAAATGAAGGACTAAAAATAAAAATAATAATAATAATTTACAAAGACTGAAAATGAATGAAAAAATGTAAGGACGAAAAATGAAAAAAAAATACATAGTCCCTCTAGTGTAATTTTTTTAATTACAATGTATTTTTTTGTTTTTTCCTTTACATCATTATTGTGTAAAAATATCATTTTTTATTATTCTTGTAATTTTTTTTTCATTTTTTAGTCTTTGTAAAAAAAAATAATCCCTCAATTACAACAATGATATAACATTGATGACATAACACTATCCTTTGACATGATTCTTTTTTTACATGAAATTATATTCATGTGATATATGTTACCAATATTTTTTGTTGATGTGATGTTAGCATGATGTCATTAATTTGACTTTTTTAATGAGAGTTGACTGCATGGACTAAAAATAAACTATTTGAATCTGATAATAATAATTTTGAAAACAAAAATACAAGACAAAAATGAAAAAGGAAATGCTATATTATAAGGGTGGAAAGTTTAATTAATTAAGCATAAAATACATTAGAAAAATCACTCATCACGTGGATTACATCAACTTTATTATCGTTATAGATTATAGATGATAGATTATATTATCCCATGTTGCCATTTAGATGGCTAATTAGAAAGGCTAAAATGTTTGGTTAAAGGGAAACAAAATGCTTTTATAAAATATAACTATCCAAGACTTGGCATCTCCTTAGATTGTTGGGTAACCATATTGGCAGTTGAAGGACTATCATAGAAAATGATTTCATAGTCATCACATAAGTCATCCATTCCTTGGGTCAATGATTGCCAAAATAGCCCTCCCGCACATGGCCCCCTATTACTAGTGCTATTTTATATCAAATTGTATTGTTTCCCAAAAAAAACTATTCTCCACGCTATATCCTAAAATCTTTGAAGACAACCCAAACTCGCTAAGAAGAATGGATTTTCGTAAAATATCATTTGATTATTGCATATGAACTTGGACCCATTTGCTAATAAAGACATATTGAGTTGTTTCGTTAAACTTTGACATCTTGCATCCAGATTCACCTTATATATTAGCACTCATTGATTTACACAATTGGTGATATGATTTATATTATATAGATTGGACTTATATTGTCTATAGTTAATAAATGAAAAGAATTTTAGAGGGTTAACACTGAGGGTATAGATGAATGGTGGCAAAATTGATTTCTGGAACTTGGTTGTTAGAAATGAAATCGGTTCTTATTTAGTATCTAGGATTGAATTGTTTTTTTTGTGACATAGATTCACCATAAAATCCTTCAAGTCTTATTTTCAGTAAAAGATTGCTATCAATGGGCTTTAGATAAGCAACCATCTCCCTCACCCAATCTTGTAAGTTATATATATATATATATAATGACTTTATTTTTATGATGACCGGTGAGAAGCATGCATGCAACTAAGGTATTTTGTAAGAAGAAAAAGTATCTAAATTTGTTTTCCAAATTGCTCTAAAGAACTAGGTTCATTCACAAGCTTCCATACAAAAATGGTTGGATCATCTTTATATATTAATCCAATTATAATATTTTTTTCTCTTGTTAATATAGTTTTCATCACAACCAAATTTACAAAAGTTAAGTTGCTAAACAAAAATATATCATACTAATTAATTCATGGTTACTTTATTAGCTTGAGTTTCATGAACAATATAATACTCAGTAAAGTAACCAAGGCAAAGCAACAAATAGTTGGTTCTATTTTTTTTCCTTGTATCACCATGATTTTATGTAATAAAATTGATTCTTATGTATTATTTAAATACACTATAAAGCTTTGAGTTATAGTTTTCCAATTTACCCAGTGATCTCCAATAATTATTTTATATAAATTTATGCCTAGATATTTGAATGCTTAAATTTGTTACGGTTTAATTATTTTTAGAATATAATTATTTTTTTAAAAATAATATACTATAAATTTATGCATGTTCAGATATTTAAGTGAATATCTGTTACATTTTAAATGTATTTTTTTATGAAGTTGTAAAAAATGATTATTTCATAAAAAAACTCGAAATACTCACCGAATTAGGTTACTAATTAAACTTAAATATAATATAATATAGGTACAAATTATGCATATCAACCAATTATATATAAGAAATGACAACATTTACTTATAATCATTAAACCGGTTAATAATTTAAATTATATATTTAATTATAAATTTCATGTGATCTTTAATTTAAAAAGTTAAATAAAATTTATAGTTAAAGCACAATATAAATCTTTATTTCTAGTCTAATAATTATAATTAAACATTGTCAATACAATACTACGTGAGAAAAATGGCAGCTTTTGCTTATTCGTCATTCTTAACTTGACGTGATTTTTGTAGTATTGCTTAACACGGGGTGTGAGAAGAAGTCATCCTCGTTGTTTACTCTTTGGCCATGTTGTTTTGCCCATTGAACATACTGATTTTTCCCACCATCATCTTTTCAATTATTTACTAGGCTTAGTATTGGTCGTACCCCATTTTTTCCTGCTTTTGATATCACAAAATCCAATCCTTGCGTTCACCAAAAGAACCAAATTAGTTGATTTAGTTAATTTTTTAATCTTTGTTATTGGTAGAAAATATCTAATAACTTTGTCAATAATATTTTTTTGTTAGAAGTGACATTTATGCATGTGGTAAAACTTTTATCAAAAGGTAACATTATAAATGTTTTATCAAAAGATAGATCCTTAATTATTTACTTAGAAAAATTAGGATGATATGATCCATATTTATGTTTACTCTGTCTATATATGGGACAATTTTATATATTAACAACAGATTAAAATAGAATGAAATAGAGAGGTTTCCTCATGCATCAACCTTAGTATTCGCTAAAATCAATAAGTTGTTGACTAGTTTTACGCTACTTAAACTTTTAAGTGAAACAATAAATTGAATAAAGACACAAAAATGACTTAATTTCCCTCGTTCTAAGCAAGAAAAAATATCACAAATCTTATTACATTTATACATATGGTACTAACAGTAGTCCTTCTACTTCCAGTAAAAAAAAAACAGTAATCCTTTTACTGGTGCGATGCACAAGGTCTTTTATGTTTGATGTAAATTATAGTTGTTGGTCAAATTAAAATATATATGTGAGCTTCTTTTACAATTGTGTTTGATAAAACTTTTGAGAAGTGTATATACTCATTTGCCTGATTTATAAGTTTTTTTTTTAGCAAAATTTGAACGAGACCATAGAATATGATAATATAATCACAAAATTAAGGATACAAAATGATATTCGATGCCTATTAGTAAACATATTTTCTTTTAAATAATCGATCATATTAAGGCAACTATGATTTCCATTTATATTGCATTAAGTAAATAGTGCTTTTGACAATGTTTAACAATTAGATTAAATGTTGTTTCTAATTAAGAAAAAGTTTAATAGAAAGAAAATTGTTTTTCTATAAAACCTTTTCTTTAAATTAGGAGAATTCTTTTTAATAAAAGACAATTTTTTCTTTCTATTAAAATTTTTCTTTAAATTACGATCAACATTTTATTTAATTGTTAAACATAGTCAACAACACTGTCTAGTTGCAGTAAAAAAAACAAAAAAAAAAACTATCTACTTAATACAATATTAGTACATGTTCCCATGCGATGCATGGAAAGTTATCTTTTTATTATTATTTTGAAAATTTAAATTTAAATTTTTTAAAATAATAATAAATAAATATATTTTTATAAAAGATGATACGACATTGCAACATACATTTGTTTGAACTTCTCACGGTCAAACAATCTCGAAGTATATTTAAGGTAATATTTAAATAAACAATATATAATGACAGTGGAGATAAAAAATGATTCAATTTAGTGTTTTTGCACACCCTTAATTATAACTTAGGGTGCTCAATAAAGCATGATAAATTGTACTATCTCCAAAGACACATTTATTGATCCAAAGTGTTATTTTGACTTTCCCTTCTTATTAGTTATTATGATATTATATCATCTCACACCACCATTGTGATAGTTAGTGAGAATGAATATTTTGATTACAAGAGAAGTTTTTTACATATAATTATCCTAGATTTGACATCTTTTTAGATTGTTGAGTGATGACATTGGCAGTTGAAGGATTCTCATCACAGATGATTTCATTGCCATCATGCAAGTCATCCATTCCCTGTGTCATTAGTTGCCAAAAAAGTCCACCTGCACATGGTCCCCCATTGCTAGCACTGTTGAATATGAAATTGTATATTTTTTCAAAGTAATTGTCCCTTTTATCAACACTGTATCCTGAAGACTTTGAAGACTTTCCAAACTCAGTAAAAAGAATGGGTTTTCCTAAAATGTCGTTTGAGTCCTGGATATGGGCTTGGACCCATTTGCTAACAAAATCATCTTTAGCACTTTCATTAGAGTTTGATACCCTGCATCCAAACATATTGCATGGATTTATATTTATATAAATCATCTTTAGCACTTTCGTTAGAGTTCGATACCCCCACCATTGACTCACATCACTAGCAATATACACTATATTGCATGGATTTATATTTAATATATAGAGAATAAATGAAAACATTTATAGAGGATTTACCATTGATCAGGGTAGAGATGGATGGTGGTGAAATCGATTTCAGGAACTTGGTTGTTAGAAATGAAATCAGTTCCTACTTGATATCCAGGATTGAATTGTTTCTTATCCGGCATTGATTCACCATAAAATCCTTCAAGTCCTACTTCAAGTAAATGATTGTTATCAATAGACTTCACATAGGCAGCCATCTCCCTCACCCAATCCTGTAGTATTTAACAAATTTTTTGTATATATCTCAACAACTTTATTTTTATGACATCAAGTAAGAGATATGGAACTATGACACTCTGTAATTGATTACACGTTCAAAAGGAAGAAAAGAAAAAGACCCTTATAAAAAGAAGACCTGAATTGATTTTCCAGAATAGTCATTTTGGGAACGAGGTTCATTCATAAGTTCCCATGCAAAAATTGTTGGATCATTCTGATATGTCAATCCAGTTATAGTATTCTTTCTTGTCAGCATAGTCTGCATTACAATCCAAATTTACAAAAGGTTAAGTAATTGAACAAATATATCATACTAATTAATTAATGATTACTTTGTTAGCTTAGTTTGTATGGACAATAAAATATTAGTAAAGAATATATGCATATAACTATTCCTCCATATTTAATTTTTTTACCAAAGGTTGAACATGTTGCATCATGGACAAATTTTGGCCGACGGACCCATCAATGTATTATAAAATTAAAGATAAATATTAATCAATGTTCCTAAGATATTAAGTAACTAAAAATATAATTTTTTTTTATTGAGATACATAAAATTGCACAAATTTTCTGACATAAGTGAGCTATCAGTAAATTAAAGCTTGAAATTGTGATAACTTTTGTAGTTATAGCTCGAAAATAATTTTTCTTTTTGAAAGAAACATATAATTGATCACTTGTGAGAGTTTATTGAGATTTTATCCATCAGAAGGCCAATTTTGCTAAAGATTTATAAAAACTCTTGAGCAAGCTAGCCCAATTCGAGCTCCATAACTATTTTACATAAATTTATGTATTCTCACATATTTAAATGCATATTTGGTACAGTTTTTTAATATAAATATTTTTCATTTTCTTAATATATAAGACGTAAAAATGATTATTTCATCAAAATAAATTAAACTAAATACACATCATATATTTTTTTTTGTCTTAATCATTTGGTTTATTAGAGAAAATGAACCTCATTAATCTGAAGTTCAGCTGAAATTATTTTGGTGAATGATTAGACTGTATGAAAAAGTACATATTAGTTCAGAGTTTTTGGTTATTATGTAAATAAAAACATTCAATCACAATTATTATATTAATTAACAATTGATATTACGTATTTAATTACAGATCTCATGTAATCTTTAAGGAAAAAACATGTAAATTTTATAATTAAATACGTAATGTAAATAATTAATTTTAATCTAATAGTTATAATTAAATATTCTCAACTCATATAATTAATTTTTACCTTGACGTGATTTTTGTAGTATTCCTTAACAATGGGGTGTGAGAAGAAGTCATCGTCGTTGTTTACATATTGACCACGTTCTCTTGCCCATTGAACATACTGACTCTTTCCACCATAATCATTCCAGTTATTTACTAGACTTAGTATCAGTCGTACCCCATTTTTTCCTGCTTCTGAAATTACAAAATCCAATCCCTACAAAACATGCATAGAGTTCATCAAAGAACACCAAATTAATTGAAATACCATTTAAATAAACACACAAATTTGTAAAACAAACAGTAAAATTGTATATAATAAAGTTTCGTATATCATCATTCCACTTCGCCCAAAGAATTAGTACGTCAATACAAAATATATTCTTTATTTTTTTTGTCTCCCATTGATAGACGTACTATGCATAATACATTTTCATAAACGAGACAAATTATTTTTGAAGAACTAAAAACAAATATTACTATATTAGTAAGTATTAAAAACACATTTAACCATGAAATATGATATAAAATTTACATTGTTTTCATGACTTTTTTTAAGAAAGGGATACAGGACAATTTCATATATACGTGGCTTAAAAAAAACAATTTCATTAAAAAAAAAGAAGTTAAAGGAGGTTAATTGCAAGTAAGACAATAAGTTTTGATTATCAAACTAATAATTGGAAAAAATATTTTCATAATATTCTTTTTTTCACTCGTTGAATACCTTTCATATAATTGTCTTCAAAGTAATATAATTAATATCATTCTTTTATTGAGATATAAAATTAATACATTTAATTATATCTGGAAAAAAAAAACACTACACACGCGTGCACACAAAAAAAAAACATGCATTTATTTAATTAGGTAGTAAATTAATTGAGATACCTTGAAGACATTCTCGTTGTAAGAACCAGGAGAAATTTGAAGGGCATTGTAACCTCCATCGTTGAATGCCCAAGTTCTTGCTACATTCAAACCATGTTGGGAAGCTTCTTGAAAAGTTATACTGACCTTAGAACTTGTAGATGGATCGGATGCTACATTCATTAACCAATACGAATTGAATCCATTTAAGTAGTGTGGTTTTCCATTGAGATAAAAATGGGTGTTACTTCGTTCAATGAAACCACCATGAAGTTTTTTGGTGGTTAAGTTTTTGTGTGAGTGATGATGAAAATGAAGACGACCAGTAGCCATGCAATGTTCGTATTGACCAATAACAATCAATGTCATCATAAAAGCCATCAACACCAAGTTTTGGAATCCCATGGCTTAGTCCCACAATTCACAAATCCCAAAAGTTTCTCCTTTTTTTTCCACGAGAATTTAACTTATATTAGGGAATCAGGCAAAAATTAAAGAGAACAAAGAGGGAAGAGAGAACAAAAGTTTCAAGAGACGATGAGTTTTCAGTTGGATGGAAAAATAGACAACTATGATGGAGTTTATATAGAGATGGAATATCATCAACAACGTTAGTTGCATTGAAGTGTAGGAAACAATTATGAGTATCATGCTTCATGCCATGCCATGCCATGCCGTGCAGAGGTCCCACCATAAACTGAAAAATGTGATTGGTGGAATTCAATAAAAAAAAAAATATTTCAATTGTACCCCATTTAAAGATAAGTCTCGTCGCGTTAAGTTATATTTTTGTGATAACACAACTACTTGTTTTAAGGATATATAAACATAAGTAAATGAATAAATAGTTAAGAGAGTCAAAATTTCCTGTTTAGCTAATTTTTCTTTCAAACAAAGGAGTAATTAAATAAAATCACAATTAGTTTGTACCTTTAGTTAAGGATACCATCTTTTTTAAATAGATGTTGTAAGGTACGGATATTTTCTAATGTGTGCTTGATTTTCATATAATCCAAAAACTAGATTCTCAAGTAATTCAAAAAACTGGCTTAAAGAAATCATTTGTTTTAAATATTTTTTTAATGTTTTCCTTTTAAATAAACTTTGTTTGGTGGTTTACCACAAAATTTTGAAAAATGTTAACAACATATTATGTGACACTCTTGTATTACACATCTTTATATTAGTTAAAATTTACTATAAGTTATAAAATTAAATTATAAAATTTTATGAATTTCACGTCATATTTAATATATTTAACGAACATCTCTTTTACTTTTGTAGTTTTTAACATATTTTAACTAATTAAAAAAACTGTATTAGAAAAAATATGTTAAAGTCAAATTAAATAATAATAGTATATTAGAGTGTATTGTTAGTACTCCTCAAACTGTTTGATGTCAATTCATTTTTCATTAATTTGTTTGAAATATTAGATTTTCTGTCACTCTCTCTATTTCGTTAATGGGTTATGGCCTTACGGGTCATTAAAGTTTGTTGTTAGTTATAAAAAAAAAGAGTTTGTTGTTTCTTTCTTTTTATTTTGACATTTAAAATTACAAGTTAAAAATATAATTAATATTTCTTAATATATCATTATTTATTTTATTTCTATTTGATGATATTGTATATATTATTCAAGTTTTAGTTAATAAATAAATAAAAACATTTTTTCTTCAAAATGAAAAATAAAAAAAAGAGTAACAACTATACTAAAATAAAACAAACAAAAATACAACGTGTTAATTAACTGAAGATTTGAGTTAATTTTTTATGTGCACACTAGAATCCAAATTGGAGATAGCACTGTAGAAATCGCGATTTGATATTATGTTTTTAAAATTTTAACTAATTTTATCATGTAGGAATTATATCTAAAAGAAAACCATGCATGGATTATGAATTTATGATAGGGTGCCGTCCTTTTTTAAGCTTAGTCCATACTCCATAGTGTCGTTGCCGTGAATTCGTGCAATACCGAAATTCATGAGCGTTTATTCAGTCACGTTAGAGAACAGAATCGCTTCTATTCTTTTTCTTCTTCTCCATAAAATGTTGAGGTTAACAATATATCAACCAAACACGTAACTTAACTACTTCTTTCCAGACATGCATCTACGTACAACGCTAGAATTGACAAACTACTAGTTGTTGTCGTCGTTATCAGGTTGATGATATGATATTCATCAATGCCCCCTCTCTTATCAATTTATCAGTCATGTTCATTAAGTCTATTAAAAATATTTGGTAACAAATTAAAATTAAAAATATTTTAATCAAGATATAGTAACATTAATATATGTTAAGAGTTTAATATTTCAAAATTATTTACAAGTACTCTAAACATATATACGTCTTAATATAATTAACGCTTTCGGCGGCTTTATTGCTACTTGTGTCCTTAAGCTTTCTCGTTGCTTGTTCTCACGGGAGACAAATATATTTTATTTATTCAATCGGAAGAAAGTCATGAGATAATTGCCTTTGTCATATCATTGGTAGTTACAGTATGAGAATGTAGGGAAAGTTTTTTGTTAAGATATATTATTAATTTATCGTTTACATATACACATATCTTAAGAATATACTCAATCAAAAAATAATATTTTTATCTAAATTGTGTATCTAAATAGTAAATACTAGTCCAAAGCTTCAATGAGCCCATTCTTCATGGACTATCAATATCAGATCACGTTCTTCGAGAAAAAAAAAATAACTGGCAGATTATTGGTTTGAAGTCAAAAGAATCTTGCTTCAAAAGACGAAAAACTCAAAAGGATCAGATGTAGTTCAGCAGTTTCTAATTAGGGAAATCTATTTTTTTTTTAAATATATAACTTTTTTGTTCGAATAAAACAAGAAAATATACATTTTCAACAAAAATGAATTTCCATAGCTTCAGCTTTGTAGTAAACTAGAGCAGTGAGCCCGCACTCTGCAGGACAGCAGAAACAAAACATGACCCATTTTCTTTGAAATGCAAAAAGAAAAAAAAATGCAACAGTTTTTGGCACATGTAACCTTTGAGCTTTGACCGGAGAAATTACTTAATAGACCCTATTTTTGCTTGTTGTCACCCCATAAAATAATGAGCAAGAATGGTATTATGTCCCTTGGTAGTATTTTACTCCACCATATTGCCACCAGAGACAAGAGGTGGCAAAAGGGAGACGCATGACGTGAAGGACTCGAAGAGAGTAACCAAAATGATACATAATGGACCAAAATGTTAGTCTAATGTTCACTTTTAAATTTGATAAAATGATCAAAATTATACATTTTAAAAATATAAAGGACTCAAATAAAACTTTTAAAATTTAATGTATCAAAACGAAATAATTATGAAAGATAATGAATCAAAAGTGACATTATTTTTTTTTAAATAATTAACTTTACATAGTGACCGCTAAAACCCGCCACTATCTTTATTTTATTTTTAAAAAATAAACAACTAAAAACATACCATATCCTCTAGCCTTTGTCAAATCTGAAAAAAGTAAAAAATATAATATTACACATATCGAACAATGTTAACACATAATTTCACTGAAATCACTGAATATTCTGGTTGTGTAGGGAGGTTGCGGCGGAGACTGATGCGAGCACGGGACAACGATCTTTTTAGGTTGACGATGGAAGGAGAAAGAACCCTTATCCATCGTGATTGAAAATAATTTATTAATGAAATTATTATCGTTATTAAATGACTAAACTGAATAAAGAAAATACTACTAAAAATAATGAGAGTGAAAATTATTATTGTTTGTGGTTTCAAATCCATATATTCTTCATTTATTTGGTCATTTTTCATTTTTAAAATAAAAAAAGATAGTGATCATTTTTAACTGTCAATATATTAATTTAACTATTCTAAAATTTTAAAACATAGACGGACATCAAGTTTCTAAGGAAAAATTGAAAAAATGACCAAAATGATATGTTTAAAAAACATAAAAGATCAAAATAAAACTTTTAAAATATAATATATCAAAGCAAATATTTGTAAAACATAATAAAGGAAAGTGACATTAAACCATTTTAAAGTTTAAAAGTTAATAGAATGCTAACATTTCTAATGAAAAAATGAAAAAAAAAATTAAAATGATATATTTTAAAAACATAAAAGACCAAAATAAAACTTTAAAATTTAATATATCAAAACCAAACGTATGCAAAATAAAACAGATTAAAAGTGAAATTAAGCAAAGAAGCTAAGACTGTCACACAATAAAAGACAAAAAAGGTCAAAACCGGAAGAACGCTGTTAATTCTATAGTAAAAAGAACTTGGATTGTTTCTGGGCGACTGTATTGTTATAGATAGATAGATATAACCTTTTGCTTCATTTTATATAATTGTGCCACTGAATTTGGTTTGATCGCAAAGTATTAGGCTTTAATGTAAATTCAGGGATTGAATTGGGATTTTTAATATTTATTAAGATTATAAAAAAATAAAATATGATAACAAAATTCAATGATATTTAATTACTTTTCTTATAACAATTTTTTTTTGTATTAAAAAGATGTACAAATTTTGATGAATTATTATGATGAAAATTTTATGTGGCTAATATTTTTTATGACGGGTTTCATGTGTTCTAATTATTTAGTCAATTTTTTTAACAACATTTTGCAAAACCTCCCAAATTAATTATTTATTTAACATAATTTATCACACCACCAAAATTAGGTATTTTATAATCAAGATTATTAGTGGTAGCCACGTTGGAGGCTGGGTTGTTTGGGATGATCTTTCTATTGTTTGGGATGGTTTAAGTTGTAAGTTTTAAAAACAATAACCAATTTTTATATTTTAAATGGGTTGAACCGCATTTTCACTTTTAAAAAAAAACATTAATGCTCATGAACGTCAAATTACACGAGAATAGCAAAAAACTTGAAAGTACAATATTACGGCCACAATGTGCACAATTTAAAACTTAATTGGCTAACTTTTTTGGTTAAGGATACACACATCGTATTCAAACTTGATAGAGTTGAGCACAGTTTACCACAAAATTCAATTGGGTGTTCCGGGTACTAGCATATAGATCCATGCAACCTAGGTCTTGATCGACAACTAGTTGACAAATTTGGAGATTAATTAATTTTTGGAAAAATCATTATGTTCAGAAATACTCAGAAAGTTAACAGAAACACAAAATATTTATCTAAAATAAGCTAAAACCAAATTGTAATGGCAATTTAAAGCCAGGGAATTGATCAAGACTTTAGTCTCGCATCTCAGTGAGGCACCATCTTTTCATATAATTTTATGTACCAAAAAAATAAATTAAATTTCAAGTTGAAAGAAAACAAAGTTTCAACATTAAATACCAGAATAAATAATTGTCAACAAACAAAATCTAAGATTTTGCAAGACCAATTTGACATGCCATCTCTTCTTAGTTCTCTGTCTACTTTTTCTACAATGAAAGAATCAACCATAAGACGACGACAAAAGGAAATATAAGACAGAAAGTGACAACTTATCTCACAAGGTAAAGTAACCAAAAAAGTGTTTCTTTCTTCCCTCTATATCAAAAACATGAACACACGTTTAAATTCAATCTGTGGTAGAATTCACCTAACGGATATATCCCAGGATGAATCAACAATCTCTCAAAAGCATGCTTCTCACAGGTCACGATCAATTAGCCAGGTCAAGAATGCTTCTCCAAGCACCCCAAAGGACAGATTTAATATACCTCCAATGCAGAAAGAAATGGTCGTCACTTGTGAGACAAATAGCAGATCTGACTTGCTTATTTAGCCAGGGAAGCTGCCAAAAGGGAATCAATATACAAAGTTGATAAGTGATTATGTTCAGATCACTGTATAAATAGGAATTTAAAACAAACTCTGCCTTCTTGGCACTAAAACAGAATTTCAAGGGCAACATTACAGTAGTCAAAGTCAAAGATACTAGATATTCATAACAAAAAATTCAGTGTCCATTGATAATCCTTGAAAAACCACCAGATTCAACTTAGATTTCCTAAAGAGGATCACAAGCCATGCATACCTATATATTATGATTGCTGCACTTGTCGAGATATCTGCAGCATCCATTCAGCATACCCACTGTTACCACCCATCTGGTCCTCAACAAGGTTTGCAAGAAGGAGGAATCCCTCTTTGGGCTGTTCACCTTGCCTCACAAGGTGGCACAACTGGTAATATGCACGATCTGTATTTCTCAACTTCTCAAGTACCTTCACCAGCCTCCTTGACATTTCATTATCATGCTCACTGAGAGTAGTCTGCTTAAAGAAATAAAGCATACACACAGCATCGGATTTGTTCAATTAGATAAATAAAAGAGGAATACCCAAACATATCTACTCTACTGTGATTTGATGCTACGAATTGGCATATAAGAAGTTATTCAATGAGTTAAGAATAATATCCATCAATATCAGTGCATCAAAAAGTCGATCCTTATCAAAAAAACTTGTATAAGATAAATCATAGTTATCAAACTCAAATAGCGACATTTATCAGCTGACCCCCAAAAATGTTATAGCAGGATGGCTACTATTTTGAAATTTTTAAACAAATTAAATAATTTATTCCATGTGCATATAAATGCTCAAAAACAAAAATACTCAATTCATGACATCCATATTTAACAATAAAAAGTCATAGGTCTTATTCTTAAGCAAAACAGAGAAGCAAATAACAACAAAATAGAATAGAAATGAATTTGGTTAAGAGACTAAAAAAAAAAGAACTCACACTAGAGAGACAAAATTAAAAAAAAAAAAAATCAAAAGTCACAAATCACACTCTTCCTATCATTTATTGATATTTTTCAAACTACTCCATTTCATCCTAGGCTTCACCAGTGCACATGAGGAGGTTAAGAAAGCAGCACTCTATTAAATCAGTCCTTGAGATAATGGCATGGCCGTTGCACGGAGAAAAGAACAGAGATGGTTCAGGGAGTGCTTCAGAGTTTAAAACAGAGAAAAGAATGGTGGTTGGGTGTTGCCAGAAATACTGCCAGAAGTGAGCGGGTGTTGTTCAGATCAGACAGAACCCATAGAAGGGTAATCTGGGTAGACAGGTGTTTGGTCACACAGGAGAGAGAAGCATGGAAACTATATCCAATTAATTTCTTTTTGTTTTTAAGTTTTGAAAAGGGAGGAGGAAAATCTCTACTTTGCCCCCAAGAAACCCCCAAAACTTCAAAGCATTGCAAAATGGGATTTCAAAATGCCTCCTTGTAGCACCACAATAGCCGGCTATTTTCACCGTGATTGCAACTACAGTAACCATTCAAAAATGCACCATGATTCAAACTTTGTAGCAGCCCAAGGCAGCACATCACCGCTACACCACTATAGCACACTATCAATGAATGTCACACAAAAACTGGCCATTGAATTAAGTGTTCAATCATGAAGATGATGCTCATCATAGAATTTCATAGTTTATTATAACTATTGTATACTTAAATGAAATCACATGGGTAACCTACACTATTCCTTTTCAATTCTAATATAAAAATATCAAATATTAAAAATCCTTATCCCATTGAGTGAGGTTGGCTACAGTGATCACACAACACCATTCGGCTACATGCGTGCAAGATCAATGTGAACAAGAGATAAAAGTTAGAGAGAAAAAAAAAAAGAGGATGTATCTGCTCAATGTGACAACCTATAATAAACTCTCTGCCTTGAAAAATACCTATTATGAACCTATTTTTGTATAGCAAGAATATAAAATACCTTTGATAATTCTGCAGCAAAGTCTGCCCCAAGTAAATTCTTTGCTATATCAGGTGAAATCACCCTACCAAACCATATAATGAACCGGATGCCATCATCATAAATATAAAGACCTCTAGAGTCTAAGCTCTCCCCAGTCAAAGGTAACCTTCTCTCAACACTTTTTAAGTCATTAGCCTGTACAGATGCCTAGAACACAGGAGGAATTAATAATTCATGCATCTGACAGTTTAACCACATTATTGGTATCTTTTTAAGGTAAGCAATGTATACCTTCAGAAGATATTCATCAAGTCGAATCAAGCTAGGATAGAGAAGTTTCAACAGTCTTCTTATTGATACAGTCATCATTATGTGTCCTGCTGCACATCGTTCATCCAGTGGAACATCACCATACCCTCCACGTAAAGCTGTTGATCTACAAAGGGCTAATCCATACAACATTAAGAACTTTAAAGACTCAGGATATATCATTCTGTTTGCCAAGCGATGTTGCACAGCATAAAGATTTCGATATTCCCTGAGGGCTTTTACAACTCTTAGTTGAACAGCACTCCGTGCATCTTCCAGTTTTTGGGACAATGTTTTCTCAATTGCTGCAATTATGAAGGAACTCTTTAAGATAAAAAGCAACTATCATCCATCACATATGATGTCACTAGACCAGAAGTCCAGTTTACCTACCTAGCCTACTTAACAGTGATACAATTGCACCAGTATCAGCCAGCCGATATATATCTGCTAACTCTGTAACTACTGGAACTGCCATTGTGTGTACTCTTATTCGCCTTTCACCACAAGATGCAGTATATCTATTTTTTTGTTAGGGATGAAACTTGCTTTGAAACAATTTCACATCTTAAATATCCTGACTAAAAATGAATATCAAGCATAACAAACATCCAGATAAATGTTAAACAGTGGATGAGAAATAGTAAAAACAAAGCATGATAAGATGAGCTGAATGTCCTACAAAAAATGAAAAAGAGAAATAAGATTAAATTTATTTTTTTGTACTTCCCAAGGAAACAAACTCTTGAAAAATATAACTGAATGTCTAAGGACAACATCTCAAATAGAGATAGTCATTCCTTTGGGGAAAGAATAACTTAAAAATATTTCAATGCATAAAAAGTGAATGAATCTCTTAACGTTAAAATATACCATGAAGACAACAATTTCAACAAGTAACATAAATGGATAAAGTACAGGAATGAATAAAAGAGGATAGCATTAGGTAGTCAATAGCCAACATAATTTGACAAATATCAATCATACGCTTTATGATAATACTTTTCAGATAAGAAAACATGTTATTCTTACATTACAATATAGCCATCTAGTATCATAAACATTAGATTAAAAATTATGATTATATTATAACTCATCTCAAAAGTTATCAAAGAAAGGATACAGCAATGCTACTTGTAAATACATTGTCTGAGTTGTCAACAATGTCTCTTCAAGTGATAACTGCATGGCAAAGGCTTTATCACAATCTACAGCAGGAAGTGCTAACAAATCGGTGGACCTCAGCATGAAGTTTCCATGATAAGTTGTGAAGCGAACACCTAAAAATATAGGCAATTATCAGCAATTTTATGCATGTTGCATGGAACAGCAGATAAACAAAAGGAGGCAATGAAGAAATGTATTTTCAATATATAAAATGGATGCACAGACCTTTTGCACATCTAATGCGCATTACAGCTTCCCATGCAGTTTCTCTGGTAAGGTCTCTCCTCAATTCATGTCTCAATTTCTCCCCGTGAATGGCTGATTGGAAAGCTGGATAGTAATACACTTGACCAGCAGTATACTTTGCCAGAGTTCCTAAACAGCCAGTAAATTATAAATACATAATTCACTTTGTCAAGTATAGGATCATTAACATACCCAGGATATGTGCTTAGAAGAACACATATGCTGACCCTGGGAGTGGAATCAAATCTAACAGAATTGAGGAGGGAGGGGGCGCATTATTTACAGAATAACTAAACATCATGCATAATTTGCTAATTCAATTGAGCATTTGCAGGCAAGTAATTTTGGCAACACATCCATGGATGACAGTACATGTTGATATTCCACACTTCTATAACCACAATACCATCAAGGGAAAATATGGCAATCATTCAATTCCACACATCTTTAATAACAACACCATCAAGGGAAAATATGGAAGTCATTCAATGGTCAAAATAAAGTGATGAACTAACTCTGTAGAACTCTTAACTGTATACCAAAGTCATGCTGTCAAGTATCAAAGGGCAGAGTGCAATCATTTGTGTACAATACAAGGTATGTCTTTGCTATACTCCAAAAGCATTTTAAAATGAAGATGAGACAAAAGCAGATTTTAACATACTTCATAAACGCCTATAAAATCATGGGATTAAGACATCATAAAACATTGTTAAAATAGTTGTTTATTATCTGTTGTACAGCTTTATAAAGCTGATTTTTGTTGTATCTTTTTTATATATTAGTTGTCATAGGCTGTAGCCTTTTTCTCTTTTCTGTCCCTCTGATTGTCCTCTGTTCAGAACCCTCTTTTTATATATATTATACATCAGCTGAGAGAATACTCAGTGATTTTGTGCCAATTTTCACATCTCAAGTCTCTCAAGTAACATTTTTTACCCATAAAGAACCATCCATTAGATTTATCAATTAGAAGCCTTCCTATCCGAATTGAAAGGTGTGGCTCTTTTATTTTAGAGAATAAGAGTGTTGCATAATTTAGAAGAAACTGTAAAAACTTACCTAAGGAGGCTATGTCAGTGTACTTATCACTGAATGCATACACATTTGTTGAGATTTGGTACTTGGAAAACTCAGCAGCCATTTGTTTATAGAATGGATCTTCAGGCAGTCTCAGTCCATGCTCTTTGTCTGTCCCGTAAACACGAGAATCATCTCCACGTAACTTCAAGCGGCCAACACCAAGAGATGGGAGTGTGTTTTGAAATATTAACAATTTTCCTCCAAGTTGACTCTGCATACACATGCATGAAAAGACCACAACAAAGTAAGGATAAGAAAAATGACATTGTTAAATTTAGTTCTCAGTGGATGTAGTTCTCTTAAATTTAGCGAACTAGAGGGCCCACCATTCTGCATAGAATGTAACTTGCTTCTCTATGGTTCATCTGATTTTATTGAGTGACCTTTTGATAATGCAGTGTGCCCAGCAGTGTCCCAAGGCCACTTTTGGAGTTAGGAATTGAGCAAGGAATTAAATCTTAAAATATGTAATCTAACAGTAATTGTGTCAATTAATACCAGATTTATCCAATGTATTAAGTTCACTGCCTATTGAAAACAGGAAAAACAAACAAACAAACAAAAAATACCAACAGATATTACGATAAGAAAAAACACCATTGAAGGTTGAAAAGAGACTAACATACCATAACCATAAACGCAGCCTTGAGAGCAGGACCAAAAGCTGATTCCAAGTTAACATTGTCCTGAAACATGGTTGGCAAACTATCTAGGAAGGTTTCTACCACACTTCTTGATTCAGACAAGTTAACAAGAAGATCATCTGGCAGTGGAATAAATATATCATCAAGATCTGACACTACCAACATCTGTGGTTGAGTCAAGGAAGACTGCAAAAGCATAAGACAGAATAATTAGTATAAATTGAGAAAAGGCAGAGATATATTAATTGTGATAATACTAATAACACAGCAAACCTTCATGTTATAAAAATGTATTGTGCTGTCAAAAGTTGCAAACCCTATTTGCGTACGTGGAAAGCCGGGCAGCTCATCTAAGCATGACTTAATTGTATTGGCCACAACCTTCATTTAGGACAGTACCATCATCAGCACTCAAAATAATGTGCACTAAACACCTCAGAAATAGTTGGGACTTCGAATGAATTGTTAATTTTAGTAACCTCAAATGCAAAAAGCATTCAACAACCCAAAGTTGCCCAAAAATGTTTGTGAAGAAGTAAATGACTAACTGTTACTTCCAGGCAAATTTCTTTTTTAACACTTGCCCTTTATGTATAATAGGACAATTTTGTTCATGCAATATCCAAAAAAAACCCATTTCTAGAAAACTCATTTTCAGTAAATATTCCCAAAATAAAACTCAATACTCCAGAAGTAATTCTTTTAGAATTCATTCAATATGAAAGCAATCATGCACAAATTACTCAGACATGCTCATGAAGCATAATAAACAGAGGTTAATACGCAATCCTCAAATACACATAAGAAATAAACTCAACCAATTATTGTGAGTTTCAGCAGTAAATAAATTACTCAAAGGAAATAAAATTGAACGATTAAGATAATCTAAAAGCTATGATGCATAAAACTATAAATTTTAGTGAAAATGAAAACCATATTAACATGTTTTCTGGTGAGCAGACCATTTTCTTATCTAAATAAACTAATCTAAGACAAAATATGATAGCTCTTTTTTTATGGTAGCCGAAATCAAAATTTATCTGTAACTAGTACTAATCATGACTCTTTTAACTCACAAAAATAAGGCCATATGTTAACCAACAGTACAATTTATTATTTTTTCAAAAAAAAAAAACTGTAAAATCTATTAAAATGCCGTACAAGGTACACATTGGGCTAAAAGTAAAGAACATACCTCAATCATGCCACTTCTAACAGCAGATATGGAAACATCGATGAGGAAGAAATACACTGGTGGCATAGGAGGCCGCACCATGTACTCAGCAGGGGCAACAAATTCTACAGTCCCCTTTGTAAGTTCAGGTCGTTGATTTATGTCAACTCTTTTTCCAGTTGCATCTAATTGTGCATAATACTCACTAGGCACTGTACATAACACTCTATATTAACATCATTACAAAGATAATGTTCAAGTGTTCAACCAATTACAATATGCATAATATAATATATTTCACATAAATAAGTAATTTTCCGTGCAGAAATTCTTAATCATGCAAGAAGGTTAACTGTATAGTTTAACATGATAGCATAGCTATGGTCCATTTATCACGATGGTAATAAACACACAGTACAACTGACATGAACATATAGAGTCAGAAAAATCATAGAGCAAGTTTAGTCCCTCATGAAACTGAAACCTTAATCCACCTTGCAAAGGTAAACAAGTATGTGATTATGAAATGCCCCTTTCGGCACATCCAATACAATAATCATTATAATGCAAATGATACCAACAGAAATAAATGAATTTTCAGAGCTACCAAGAAAACAGTTTCTCGTGATAAAAAGGTGCTGGCCTGTTGGGACTAAATTCCAACTATTCTCTTCTTTTGACTTTCTTTATCTTCAAAAGCAAAGGATGAGGTTATGAAAGTAAAAAGTACCATCATTAAGCAAGGTACAGACGTTGCAACGAAACTTTCTTCCAGCTTCCGTAAATGTCATATAAGGATTCACATATGTGCGACATCTTCTGCAGCGGACAACACTAGCTGGAGCAAAATTAACTATAGGCACCTCTTCCTGAAAATAAAAAACAGTGAATAATTGAAAATTACATGACCTAGTATGTTTCTGCTCATCAAACAGGGTAAAGAAGCACTAACCCCATCAGGAGGCTCAGCAAGCGGACATACAACTGCTCCAAGAGGAAGATGCCACCTTGAAGCCAAGGACTGAGAGCTAGGAACTGCACTGGTTGTGAGTCGTAGATACCGGGGATTGCAGTTCATGGGATACATGTCAACCAAATTCTTTGGTTCAATATCACCTTCTAATGGCCGTGGAAGTTCCTTGGCATCAAATAACGGATCCATTGTTCCAGGACGAGTTTGCAATGTGAGTGCGTTGAAGTCTTCTGCCAAGCCCTGAACAGCACCCATTGGGGGCACAGATCCTGGCTGCTGCATTGGCTGGATACCTAGCGGGGGAGCCATTGGAGGCGGTGGAACATAGCCTCCTGGATGAGACAAAAAAGGAGAAGCCGCTGCAGGTGGGACAGGCCCAAAATTTCCTTGATTAGCAGGGAATGAGGAATGCATAGGTGGAGCTTGCATTTCAGGACCAGCCTGCTTACTCGGGTACCCAGGAAAAGATGGCTGAATTGTAGGTGGCGGAGGAAAATTTGAACCTAAATGTGCAGGAGCAGCACTTTGTGGCGGGGGAGAGCCCATTGGAACAGAAGGCATCTGTGGCTGAGCTGGAAGAGACGTGGGAAAAGGCTGTGCTTGACTAGGTGGAGATTGAATTGATGGTGGTCCCATTGGCAGCGGAGGACCACGTGGTTGCATTGTTGGGGGAAAGGACGGTGCCGGCGGAAACTGCTGAAAAGGCCCAGCAGCCGGTGAGGCATTTGATGGTCGCACGGGAAGCGGTACCGATGGATCATTGAACCTCCCTGGTGGTGCAGGTCTAAAACTGGGTGCCCCAGGTCTAACTGCAGCAGGTCCAGCCGACGAAAACGGCGTGGCGGCTTGCGGCGGAGGAGCTGGAGGACTAGGCCGAAAAGAAGGAGGCTCTGATCCAGCAACGGGACCGCTTGACGAAAAAGGTGATACTGTCTGTGCAGCGGCAAAAGGCGATGAAGCAGGTCTTGAAGGAGGGAAGGTTGGACGACCAGGATTTTCGGTCCCCATAGATTACTATAGAACAAACCAAATCAATTCTTCGCTCTAATTTAATCAAAACTTAAAACCTCTGTTCCATCACCAAGCCTGTAATTCGATGCACGCAATGTTCAATACATAAAAGTAACCAAACACAACACAGTGCAAATCAACAATAATTATAACAATTGGAAGCACTTTGGCACGGTCAACTAGTAAGATGAATGAGAATTGAACATAGTTTAACTTAGATGAAGAAAGATTATAGGAGAAGGATGCAGCGACGGAAGTGTTAGGGTTCTGAGAAGAATAGTATGAAGCGTAATGGGTGATTTGGATTTAAGTGGATTGTGATGTGACAGATCGAGAAAAAGAAGGGAGGGGAAGGAGAAGAAGTTGAAAATTGAGATCGAGAGAGGGTGACTCACCGAGTTGACAATTCCGATCGGAGACGCAGAGGGTGATCCGCACTGCACGATTGAGAAGTGATGGCTATTGAACTAAACTCAGGTAAGGAGCCTCTCTTCTGATACACCCAAAGGAAACGTGGTGAGAGCACCTTCCCTGCAAGGACTACGACTCTGCCAATTTCACCGTTCTTTCCTCTCTCTTTTTTCAGTTGATTGGCACCGCTCCTCGGATGTGGCTGTCGTTTGGGCTCGTGGTCCAACTTTTGGGCTGGACTACAATTCTGCAATTGTGATTCCGTTTTGCAAATCATTGGGAACTGGTAGGGGCACCCATCAATTTTACTGCTACACCCGGCATAATACGCGGAATTCCGTTTTTACCATTTTGTAAGCATAATACTAATTTTTATCTAATAATTAATTTGTTTACATATATAAATTGTAAATAAAAATCATAGGTTTCATAAGAATTTACATATGTAAAAAAATACCAAATTTATTTAATTATTAACTATTGTAATAAACATATAAACACATCATTCAATTAAATACCATATTTTTTAATTTTCAATCACTATAATAAACATCCAAATACATCATTCAATTAAATATCAAATTTGTTTAACTATTAATTACTATAATAAACATCTAAATACAACATTCAGTTAAATATAAAATTTGTTTAATTATAAAATTTTCTAAATAAATTAAATGTATAAAAAAATTCTAAAAAAAATTATAATTTTTAAAAAAATTCAACACATATGTGGTTCATAGGGATTGTTAATCTGTATGTTTTGAATATTTTTAATACGCAACTCTTCTTCTCCAGCAACGAAAAATCACTGAACTTCACCGTATATCCGTAAACAACACACGTACACCATCGACGACAACAAACACTCACAAAAAGAACGCTAAAGGAAGCAAGTTACACTAAGGGAGTGCGATTTTACGAAAAAAGGGCACAGTAAAAATGAAAAAAATAATCTGCTATTTATAACTAAAAATATTCATAAGGGCATTTTTGGTATTTTGAAAAACTACTGGGTATACCAGCAAAAATTTTGGGTGCCCCAAGTAGTTCCCAAAACCATTTAACAACTACAATTGGGGTGAAAAAAATTAACAACGTGTGGTACTGTTGTTAATTTTTTTTTCACCCCAATTGTAGGCCCATTTCTATTTTTGCACCTCAAATAACGGAATTGCTATTACCATTACCTACTTTTGCGATTAGCACTATCCATGTGGGTGCCTTTACGTGGTATCTCGAAATTGTTCCCTGATATAAACCAAAATGTAAATGTAGTTTTCTTTTGCAAATGAGGGTAAAAAAAACATTTAACAATAAAATCATGATTTCATTGTATAAGTGTATAATAGAATTACGATTTCGTTGTTAATTTTTTCACCCTCACCCCCAATTGCACAACGAAATTCGTTGTACATTGATAATTACACAACGTAAGTGTTTCCATTGTGATTTTTTTATCCACCCCCACTTGCGTAACAGAAACACGCTTTTGTTGTGTAACTATCAACGTACAACAAAAATGTATTTATGTTGTTATATTTTTTCTAATGCACTTTACAAAACAAAAACATGTTTTCATTGTAGACCTGTACAACGTAAATATGTTTTCATTTTGTAAAAGTTTTTGCGTTAAAAAACAACAACAAAAACATGTTTTTGTTATTATGTTTTGTTTGTCAACCATAATTCACTTGTCAAGGACCCCATTAAATGAATTTTCACACAATATGCATAGCTTACAACAATTAGAAAACTTTATATTCCACACTAACTGAATAATAACATTGGCTAGAGTTTTATAGAAGGATCAAATGAATACACATAACAGTACTTAATATAAGAAGAGTTAACTAAAACAACTAATCATCAATGATATCTATTACATATTGGGATCCTACAGTTGAAACATCAACCAGTTGAATTCTTTTATGCGTCACAAGTAGAGTCTCTGCCATGAATGAGGTTCACATGTGCAATATGTATTCCATTGTGGTGCAATAGAAGGTAGTGAACAACCTTCTTCAAAAAATCTATATTATGACCAAAAAAATGGTATAAAGAGTTAGTTAACAAATTAATTAATATTTACAATACAAAAAAGCTCTACAAAGTAGATGTTGTATATCTACACAAAGTGACTCACGTTAACAAATCCAACTGTAATAAGGCATTCCTTTACCATAAATGATGTATAACTCCTAAGTAGAAAGAAAGTCCAACTTTGGAGCATAGATTGGGAAACCAAGACAATAATATACCAACTAGCAATGACATAACTCATGCTAGGAATGACCATCTACTTGTCAACAAATGTTATATTAAGCCAGACTAGACATATAAAGAATCAAACAATTTAACTAGTCTGTCTTGTGTGTTAAATAGCTCAACATATTGAGAATTCAATGTTTAAAGTTCTCGAATCATCATGTCGAACTAGAGTCCATGATTCCTCACCCTAACCTAGTAAGGCTATAATTGTCTTATAACCACAGTTTCCTCTAGGTCTCTCATCAATAACTTATATGATGAACTGTTGCAACAGATTAGGAAATTCATTCGTATAAGGGATTTTTTTTCTTCGCTTTTTGTCACTGACATCTTTGCGAGCCGCACTTAGGGTTCTTAAACTACCAATCATCGTGTTAGTTTCATCGACTCACTTCCACATTAAAGGTGCACATTAAGTAGATTTCCTAGATTTCGATGTACCCTTTGTTATTACTTAGTTTGAAAGGGATACATTGAAGTGGTATCTAGAATGCAAGTTCACGAATCTTATTCTTCAATGTCATTTTCCCACATACATCAAGCTATGAAATCTATTTAACAATGCATCAACCTCATTAGTGAGAGTTAAGTCACCTTAATAATCACCTGCGTTGTTTGTACCACTAATGGATAACATCTTCAAATGAACGTGAATGGACAACAAGGGTATTATGTAACATCCTGTTTTTCGTAAAGTAAATAAAAAGAGTTTTATTTAAAAATAAATAGAGTTTTAGGAAAAAAAATAATGGTATTTTTGTAATTAAATGAATGATGGGAAAATGGTTTTATTAATTAAAATAATAATCTTTGAAATAAATAAAATAAATATATGTTTTAGAAAATAAACAGATGTTTTAATGGATTATTTATTTATTTATTTAAAAGGAATTAAATAGAGTTCATTTTTATAAAATAATAAAATAAAGAAAAATGGAGAAAATAATAGACTCACAATACCCTAACGGTAAATAAAGACATATTAGGTTAGTTTTTACAATTATGATACGTCTCTACGCTTTTCTTCCCTCTCAAATTCGTTATTTCTTATTCCTCTTCTATAACCCTTTCTTTTCCCTATATACACCTAAACCTATCCTAGTATAACTATGATCTTAGACTTGTTAACCATTGGATCATCCTTAAATTTGGATAGCACCTTTGGATCTCATTTTCTCATATTTTTATCGTTGGGATTTGTGAAATATTATTTGTCGAGAAAGAAATGTCCCTTACACGGAGAAAATGAAATTAAGGCTCCACTTCCTTTTCCTTTTCTCTAACACTTGGAAATCTTAGTAGAGCAACCAAAGGAAAAACTTGAGGAATCTCAAGGAACTACTAGAGATGTTGCTATCGCTACCAAACTACACACGCGAGCCCGCCTAAAGGTAAGAGATGAGTTATTAATAGTTGGGAAGTAGTAAGAATATGTATAGAGATCCTTACAATTATAACTATGAATTATATATGTTTCACAAGCCCGTTAATGTCTTGATGCAAAATTTCTGTGAAATTGATGTATTTTTGTGCTGAGTGAAAACCCTAAAAATTGGATTTTTCCTAATTAGTGTGAATTGATGAAACTAAAAGATTAGTATGATGTCTTTACTAGTTAATTTGTGTTATGAATTTATATTTGAATCTAGCATACTGTGATAAATAACAAATGGTCAAACAAACAAAAATCCATTTGTATTTGTTTTACATATTGATGTAGATTGAAAAATGTATTGTAATGTTATATTAAAATAAACTTTAAAATCAAATCATAATTGTACATAAATTTTTATGTCCTATATCACTATACTTTTGATATTTGACACCACACCCATCAATTACACTTTATTAAAAAACGTGAATTGTAATATAAATAATATTTTTTCAGTTGTTTATTTTATATAAATTATTGTGTGTGTCCTGTATCTTTAGACGATGATGATCAACATGTTAGAACAAGTGACCTCGGAATAATTAACAAGAGAGGGTTAAATTAATTATGAATATCTATATAAATAATTAGTTAAATTACAAATTTGGTCATTTTTTAATTTAAGATATGTGATTTTGATTTTTTTTTGTTATTTTAGTCTCATATTTTTAAAATTTTTAATTTTATTTATTTCTTAATTTTTATATTTTATTTATTTTATTTTGGTTCAATTAAATCTTAAATATAATAAATTTATTTAAGGTAACTTAGATAAAAAAACAAATATATGTAAAATTGTGATTTTTTTTGAAAATATAAAAATTAAATTAACTTGGTGAAGAACCGAGAAACTAAAATTATAATTTATTGTAAATAATTTCACAAGACTAAATTCATGAACCAAAATTATAATTTATCGTAAACAATATGTCAACTGCAGATAATTTTTTTATAGACTACATAATTTTCTAAACAATTTTGTTCAAAATGTACAAGATATAAAATGGGTGACAAAATTCTGACATGAGTAATATAGCTTGATATCTAAGACTGAGTCTCAAGACATATCCTACCTCAATTAATCCACATGCTGCATGGTAAAAAATAAAAAAAGGTTGGCCTCTATCGTAAATGGCGAGGAAGAAGATCAGAGAGTATGATTCCTCAAGGAGCACCTCAAATGTCTCGCCTCTATCGACCTCAGGTTTCCATTCATCACCTTTGGTCTTGGATCTTTGGCAGGTTACGGAATCAACGGACAAAGCACGCCTCGGCGTTGAGGTGTTATCGACGAAAACTTTGATTTTGATTTCCATATTTCATCTGCTTCAACTGTGTACTGGTAGGTTGAGATGGGAGGTTGCAAGGCCCCTATAACTAGTGAATGAAAAGCCATGTCCACTGGATATGAGAGGGGAGTTGGATGACACTGCTGCATTCAAGAACTTCAACAAGTATAATCCTTTGATATTTTGTTCTAAATTCTATATTTTACTTTTCAAGTCATGAAAATTTAGCATCTAATGCATATAACTACTTGTTATCCAATCTATATATCTTTATGCTTTCAGGTGGGGAAATATAGAGTTTCCATTGCCTTTTGGAAGAGTTCTGAGCCCTACAGAAAGCTTCATTCATTCCTTGGATGATAAGGTATTTTTTTACTTTTTTCTGTATAATTTCTGTGCTATTGTTATAAAATTAAGGGAAGCTTTTCTTTACGCTTTTATAATTTGCTGAAAACAAGCTTTCTCACACTGTTTTGTCAGTTTATTTTACATGGGCTTTGCTTACATTAATTCTGCATATAATTAGTATTGAGCTCTAGAATTTGCTATCTGTAACCTAGATAACTTACACCTTACAGTGCTATTCTTGTTGCAGCACCTTAGTTTTGTAAAATTCATACTTTCCCTGCCTTAATAGTTAAACAAGGGATTTTTCTCTATGTAGGGATTCCTAAAATATATTCTTTTCATATTGCAGACAAGTGCATCATTGAAATTTACTGTATTGAACCCAAAAGGACGCATCTGGGCAATGGTAGCAGGAGGTGGTGTGAGTGTAATTTATGCTGATACTGTAAGTTTCCATGTTTTGTTGATATATTTCAGTTCTTGCTAAAATGTGAATAAAGGGGCCATCTCAAACAGAGATTATTGGGAAGTTTTCTTTTAGAAGTTCTTTTGGTGAGTTAATATACCTATGTTTACTAGGTTGGAGATTTAGGCTATGCATCAGAGCTTGGCAACTATGCTGAATATAGTGGAGCTCCAAACGAGGAGGAGGTGTTGCAGTATGCAAGAGTTGTAATTGATGTAAAGATGATATCCAATTGATTTCCCCACTCTATTCTTGTGGTTTAAATTTCCCTTTTTCATAGCCAGTGGCTTTATCACTGCATTTGTGAAGATTGTGCTCATGACTGTGTTGCAGTGTGCTACTGCAGATCCCGATGGCCGTAAGAGAGCCCTTCTTATTGGAGGTGGCATAGCAAACTTCACTGATGTTGCTGCCACATTCAGCAGGATTATTCGAGCCCTGAAAGAGGTGTGTTATCGTTAGTTGTATTCTTAATCTGCTTCAACTTGTTAATTTGAAAGTTTATGAGTTGATTTCCTAATCACTCTACAGGAATCAAAGATTAAAGCAGCGCGAATGCACATCTATGTCAGAAGAGGTGGTCCAAACTACCAGACTGGTTTGGCAAAGATGCGTGCATTGGGGGAGGAATTGGGAGTACCAATTCAGGTAAGGAATAGGGATGACAATCTTTCTAGGGATCATGCTTTTAAATGTGACATAAATATGCTCACCTGCTGACCACTGACCAGCAACTTTTAGTTACCAGAATCCGGGACCAATGAGTAGTTACTAAATGCTTTTTGGTTTATAGTCAAACTATTCTAGTAAATGGTGTAAATTGAGAAATCTTGTAACTCTTAGTTTTTACCTTAAGGCTTTGGCAGTAAGCCTGAGGATTTTTAAGCTAAATAGGTGTTATGTGTCTGCATTGGAGTCTTGCGTAAAGAGTTTTCTTTACCATTTTTTAAACTATACCCTCTATTTGGTATAAAAGTATTGATATAGAAAATTCTTTTCTGTATTTTGTTGTGTGACTGTAGTAATCTTGTGGTTCCAGGTTTATGGACCAGAAGCCACAATGACGGGTATCTGCAAACAAGCTATTGATTGCATCATGTCCGACGCATAAAGCAGATTAATTTTTGTCTCATCATGTTTCATTTGTGAAACTAATTTGGTGGTGTGTTGATGGATTTAATGATATAAGTCCATTGTCTGGACCAAGCAAAGACGAATAAGATCGAAGTGAAGAGGATAGATGTTGCAAGTCTGAAACTGTTATATTCTTATCTTGTCTTCCCTATTGTGATTTTATTGTTATATTTTGACTGCAATATGGTTAGAACATTATAAAAACCCTCAACAGTATCTGTGAAAAATGTAATCTTAGTTGATGACATTTCTTAAAGTGTTGATTTCTCTATTTGAATTTCTTTTGTTGATATCGGGGACTAATGCAAAGAATTCTCAAGCCCATTGTCAAGAACCAATTCTTCCCAAAGTTCTGGGGTAGTTAATTCATGACATAATATCATCATTATAATTTCTAGATATATTTTCCTTTTGATTAAGTAAAAAATGTGTCAAGAAAGTTGACAATATCTAGTCCTTTGTTTAATACAAAAAAGTATTAACTAAGAGTTTGCTTAAAAACTAAATTGTTTGTGAAAATTAAAAAAAATGGTCCCGGCGGGGCTCGAACCCGCGACCTTCGGCTCATAAGACCAACGCTCTAACCAACTGAGCTACGGGACCATTTTATTATAATATTTCAATTTAATATTATATTACAATAAAGTTATTAAATTTGAACTTTATAATCAAACATAGATGATCAAAATTTAGTCTTAAAAAGTCATGTGACTCTTTAACTAGTCTTATTATATTAAATCTAATCCTTCATATATGATTATATAACTTAGATTTAATCTTCATATTTTTATATAAAATATATTTTCATAAAATATGTCATTTTTAAATTGATGGTAGAGAATGAAGTAAAATGAAACAAAACACAATGAACAAGAATACAATAAATTAAAAATGTCATTTTAATGTTTGAATATTTCCCTCTTTTTTCCTATATATACAAACATCTAAGTCTATTTACTTCCTAATACTTCTACTCCCTCTCTTTCATACTATTTTTCTCATGAATGGTTCAATAATTTGTAATTATATATCAACTAAACGGTTTAATTTAATTTTTTATCTCTTTCAATCTATTTTTTTTAACATTTTTAGTTCTAACTTAATTTTGAATATTTTTATAAAATATCAATAATTAAAAATAATAATATATCACTACATAAATTATTTATCATAAATCTAAAATATATTTTAATTGTTAAAATTATTTATTTTTTACATATTTTAATTATGATATAACTTAAAGAGAGAAAAAATTAGTTATTATAATTACAAGTTTAATTTCATGCTAAAATACTAGTTTATGATAAGTTGTAACTTTATAGTTCCTATATTAGCCAATTCAATAATATTAAGAAATGTAAAGAAAAAAGAGAAATAATTTTCGTGTGTTATATTTGAGCAATGGGTTAATGGGTTATAGGAGTGTTAACACTTTGGGTTAAATCAATTTTGAAAATAAAAATCACCTGATCTAGTCATCCTTCATTTTTCTTTTTCTCCAAATATAAGGGGACCCGTTTGCACCTCTAAATTCTCAGAATCCCACGAATTTTTTTTTATCCTATCTCCTACTTTCCTCTTTCGATAATTCTACGGGACTGTATGTTGGATGAAAAATATCATTTTTTTTACCAACAGTAGCTTTTGATTATTAATTAAATTATATAAAAAAACTAAACATAATAAATCGCGGGGATAGCTCAGTTGGGAGAGCGTCAGACTGAAGATCTGAAGGTCACGTGTTCGATCCACGTTCACCGCATTCTGTTGTTTTTTTTATAAAAAAAATTAGTTTCAGTACAAACTCTATGTTATTCAATTACAAAAGTTTTCGTGTTTGTAAAATTTATATTGAATGTTTTTATGGTAATATTTGACATAATTATATATAACTATTAATAACAAGAATTATTAATTTGGAGTACATATTGGATAATTTTATTTTTATATTATTTTTAAAATTTTTCTTTTAACTTACATTAACTTCTTATTAATTTTTATATTATTAGTTTTTTTTATTCTGTTATTTTTTATTAATTGTATTTAACTTTTGTTTTTTTATTATTTAAAAATTTAGAGTTCCCCTAGTTTGTATAAAAGAGCTGCCATCCATTCATCATTTGTTGTCATTTAATTTAATTTTTCAGGCAACCATTTAAATTAATTTAATAATAAATAATAAAACATACTGTATTTAATAGTGGACTCTGTCTACCTACCATCATGATTTGGAATCGATGTGGACTACAAAACCCTACCAACCGTGCCCCTATAAATATTGTAAAGGAGACAATGAAAAAATTGTCTTGGTCATTTAGACTAAAAATCATTTGCTTTACTACTTGGAGTCTCCAAGAATTTACTTTGTACGATTCTATCAATATTCATTATTTTCTTCACTTTATATAACTTAATCATTTTTTCTTTAGTGATTCTACTTAAAAAAACTAATATTAAATAAATCTCAACTCATATTTAATTTTTATTTCATTTTAATTAGAAATTTTTACTCGTTTTATTTTTATTTTGAAATAATAATAAAAAGTTAAAAAATGTATAATCTATAGTGAACTTTTTTTAAGAGAATTAAAATGTTTTAAAATATAACAATTATATTTTCCATTATTAAAATACATTACAATGTATAATAGATTATATGAACTTGATGGTTGTAAGGTGCCCCTCCTCTTCAGATTAGCAAATGGGAAAGGTTTCTTTCACCAAAACTCAAAGTAACTCACACTTGAACGTTGTTTTAAAGTAATGTGTGATATGTGAAAATGAAAAATTTATTGTGATATTGATTGTCTTGTGAATTTTAACTAAATAAATGTTTGGATTCATAAAGGTATTAAATTTCATTTGACTATCGACAAGGACATGGATACATGTGTGTTTATTTGATTATGCTTTATGATTCTATCGTAAAAAATTGGTAAAGATATTATATTGTGTATTTTTATTTTTACATATATGGTCTAATAGTTTTATGTAATGTTACAAATTATGGTAAAGCTTTGGTAGAAAATGAAGAAAAACTTAGAATAACCACCGAAAATAGGAATTTTTTGTTCATAAAAAACTGTTTTTAAGTTATAAATTAATAGCAAAAATAAAGAATAATTCTTTAATAATTACTCTTACAATAACTTGATCGAGATTTCCTGAAGAAATTAATTATATCAAGAAGATTGTCTTATGTTCCATTATATTCCATTTATGTTCCATTACTGTAAATGGTAATAAAGCCTTACAATTATCTAACAGTTCATTGGCTTGATTATCTAGATCCCCTCTAATCCTTATAAATACAAGGAAATTCTCCCATTCTAAAAAATAAAAATACTCTTCTTCCTTAAAACTTTGTCTAAAATCTTTACTAACTATCGAATGTAGAAATTTCTACATATAACTTTTCTTCCGTCAATGATAATGACAAGGAAGAGTCTCCATTTTTACGCTTTTAATCCCTTGGATCTACAAATCTCAACCTTTGACTCACCTTAGTGTGAATTACAATTGGATTGTATTAGGTGATAACTAAATAGTTGAACTAATCTATTGAGTACTTAAGCATTTTCTGAAAATGTTTGATGGTCATTTGTATTTTACTAAATAATATATTATTTTTAGGTTATTTTAAAAATAAATTTACTAGTTTATTTAAAAGATTGTAGTATAATCGATTAGAATCTGAGTTAGTAATTCCTTTAAAAAAGAAAAATAATTGAGTTAGTGATGAAAGATTAGATAGTATGCACTAGATCTTAGGTTTTAATTTTACTGTTTATCATCGTACATAATTTTTTTTAGTATTACCTTTAAACAAATTTTTATACTAAATATGTGAAAAAGTTATATTAAATAAATTAATTATATTTAAAGTTTTGTTCCTATTGAGTTATGATGAGTTGAGGCTGAGTTCCGATTGAGTTGTAGCCGAGTTTCAATTGAGTTTTGGTAAGTTGTGGTTGAGTTTCGACAAGATGTGGTGAGTTATGGCCAAGCAAAATCTTTAATCTCTTAACTTGATCAAGTCATTTGGGTCCAAGGTGCTTATGTATCGTTGGATGAAATGATTAAAACGTACCTTGTTGTATTTTCTTTGGGTCTATATAGACACGTTTGACCCTGAGGAGGTTACACTGACTAACTAATCCTCTAAGTGTTGTGTGTGATCGTGGGGAGCTAGTGGTAAGCACTAGCAGAGTAATTGTCGAGTTTATGGATTTTACGGTACATAAACACCATTAGTTGAGTAACTGTCGAGTTCATGGGTTTACGATACATAAGCCCCTCAAGCTCTGAGTTCATTATGAATGATAGTTTTATGTGTCATCCCACCAAGTTGGAGAGCTTGGTCTTTTGAGCATGTGCTGAGTTGAATAAATCAGACATATATGTTACGCGAGTTTAAGATGAATTTTAATTTTTCTTATATATCGTTGTTTTATACTAGGTGAATGTTTTCTTTGAAAAAATAAGGTTGAGATCCAACCTCTTGAGAAGTGTTTGAAAAAGCTAAGGTTCGGATCCAACCTCTTAAGAAGTGCTTGAAAAAACCGAGGTTCAGATCCAACCTCTGGTCATTATTAACTAATATGAACATATACTATTAAATAAACTAGCAAATAACAAAATAGATGAACAAACATATAACTTGGGCAATGTATAGTGCAAAAGGGTTTTATTGATGATTTAGTTCATAACAGATCATCCTTTTACATGGATACTCAGGTGTGCCTTGTTAAAACCTCTTCAACAAAAACCTTTTTTTTTACAAGTGGGAAAAATACTAAAGTAGGAAAAAGAGAAAGTACATTACCTGATTTTAACTGTAGTAAGGCCTTAAGTGAGTTGCATTCTAGGTCTTAGGGATGACCCTTCAAAACATATTTGGTTGCAAAAATCAGAAAATTCCTCCATCTGGATATATCCTGTCGCTCTTGCTCTAAGTTCATCCAAATCTTTGGGTTGCTTTCGAAAGAGGCTGTCGATGAACAGCCCAAGTTTTAGTGTTGTGATCATGGAATACAATGTGACACTAGGGTTGAGATCTCTAATTTTGACAGAGACGACTATGTATCTCTCCATGAATGACTGCAACGATTCGTCATTAGCTTGACGCAGATTGACCAAAGCTACAAATGTTGTGTGATGAGGACAACTGGTTGCATATTGCGCTCCGAAAAGTTGGGCTAAGGTTATGAATGAATCAATAGATCATGGTGGTAAGCGTTTGCACCACATCAACGCTAGTCCTTTAAGGGAGGTGGGGAAGACCTTGCACAACACAATTTTTTCGTTTGAATATAAGTTTATCTGAGTGGTAAATGTGTCTAGATGTTCATCCGGATCTGATGTATCATCATATCTTTTAATATTCAATGACTTCCAGGTTATGGGCAAAGGTATGTTCATGATGCCATCGACAAACGAGTGCAAGTGAATGACATCATTGTGGATATTGAGGGACCTAGGTCTGGAGTGGATTGGGGTTTCCTCCCGATTATTGTAGGAGGAGGGCTAGGTATGGTTTTCCTGATTTCTTGTTTCGGCATAGGTGTGTGCTTAATAGGATGGAGAATGTGGTGGGGTTGGTGGTGGAGGTGGATGATGGATAGCAAGCCTTGCTCTGGGGTTTGCATTCTCCTCCCTTAACTGCAACATGTTCGCTTCGTGCTTTTGCCTCGAGGCCTCTAAGTCGGCCTTAATTTTCTTGCATAATTGTTCCATCTGTGCTTTAATTTCTTGCATTGTTGATGTCTTTGCCCGGGTGGAACATGCAGACAACCTGGGATCGCTTTTCCTTGTTATTACCATCTTATAGTCGAAGGAAATTTTTTTCTCAATCCTACGGTGGGCTCCAAATGTTCCTGCTAAGTTCCAATGAGTTTCGACTAAGTTGTGGCCGACTTCCGGTGAGTTGTGGTCGACTTCCGGTTGAGTTGTGGCAAAGTTCTCACGAGTTGTGGTGAGCTGTGGACGAGCGAAATCTTCGATCTCCTAACCCGGTGTTGGGAAAAGTACCTGGAAAAAGTACTCTGATGATCAAGTCAGTTGGGTCTGAGGTGTTTATGTATTGGTGTATAGAATGATTAAAACATATCTTGTGTTTTCTTTGGGTTTCTATATATACACATTCGACCTTGAGGAAGTTACACTAACTAATTGATCCTCTAAGTGTCGTGCATGATCGTGGGGAGCTAGTGGTCAACATTAGTTGAGTAACTGTCAAGTTCATGGGTCGTACGATACATAAGCATCACTAGCCAAGTAACTACCAAGTTCATGAGTTGTACGATACAAGTTACATTTAGAAAATATGTCTATAAGATAAGAGCCAAGAGACATTAGTCAAAAATGGTGTTTATAACTTTTATTTTGTTCCACAGTCACAAGAACGAAAGCCCAAAACCAATTCATAACTTGGATGACACATTTCCATCGGGCTGAATACCTAATGCTTTTGGAAAATTGCTTTAAGAACAATTTTTTTTTTCAACCTGCACCTCCTTGTTTCAAATATCCCAAGATTGTTCTCCATGGAATCTCTGTTTGAAAGTCTCCACCACCACAATTGCTCCCTTTTCCTCTGTCTGAAAGGATATGCCACCATAGTTGCCTTCTACGGGTCATTGTCGTTGCTTTGCATCCAAGTTTTTTTGGATTTAGTTATAATTTTGGATTCTCCAATTCTAAATTGAAAAAAATGGATGCTTCTGAATTTTGCATTCTATAATTATACATACATATGGGGATTACTTATTCAAAAAAATGCATGCTAAATTTTGGAACAATGGGAACTAGCTTAGTTTGTGGAAGAGTGTGCACGAGTTGTCGTGATCCCTGATACCTATATTTGATTGCTACAAATAAAAAAAATTACTTTATTATGAAAACAAATAATAATTTTGTTATATATGATAATTTATAATAAAATAATGATAAAAAAATACATTATTATTGATATATTTAAATTAATTTCCTAAGAAATACAAGCAACAGGAAAGTGGAAAAACAAAGATATAAATAAAAGAAAGAAATGTTATTAATATATTTGATATTTTATCATAGTTCTTAACATATTTTTAACATGATTTTTAATATTTTTTATTAATAATTAGAAATTAGTAATTACTAGTAATGATGAAACTTGTTGTAGTCTAGTAATAAATGTTGATGTAAGTGATATTGAACTTAATTTTTTTAATTAAAATTTCATATACAAACGTTTTGAATAGGAAAAAATATTATTAGAAGAAGATACTTGACTCTGTACCAATGTGATGGCAAAAAAAAAAAAAAGAAAGACTTGTTGTAGGTCCTGTTTGGGTGTGGACTAGAACTATTCCCCATAGAGTTCCCGCCAGGCAGCGTTTTTAAACTGGGAGGCATTGATTGATGCGATGGGAATTAAACCCTGTACGAATGAGTCGGTGAAGAAGCAAAAGCGTAAACATGAGCAGCAACTCCGGAGCAGTTAAGGGAAGAGAATTCCCTCTTCCTCGCTGCCCCTGCCCCTCCTCAAATTCAAATGCCCCTTCCCTTGATCTCTGGTCACAAATCGTTGCCGCTGAAACGCCCCGCCCCGAACGAATCGACGTCGTTTACCGGAGAAGACACCCTCGCAATCCTCAAAACCACGCCAACTCGTACCTCCATTTTCATTCCATCATCTTTCTTCTTCTTTATTTCATTTTCATTTTTTTTAAAGGTTTTACGGAAACTGTTTTCCTTTTCGATCGATTTTCCAGAAAGCCTCCCGATTCTGCTATACCGCGCCCGCCTCGGCAGAGTTTGGCCGATCCAAACAAGCGAGTCAGTTGGAACCGTTCTCTTTCCACCCGGTTTGTGTTGTGTTCAATTAGTTCCTTTCAAATTATCTAATTGCGGTTTCATCTGATTTTTCAATTACTCACTTTTAACAGAGGGAGGACAAGTATAGCCGTTGGGGCTTTTATGGTATACCAGCCTCAGTTGAAGAAGGACAAAAGGAAAGGAAAACCCGCTCTTCCCAAAGTATGCTTATCATATTATTATGTCCTCACATGTCTTATATTCTGCATATTTAGGAAATGCTAAATTATTGTAATTTTGATTAATAACAATAGAATATATCATTGGTTAAAAAAAAACATTGAATATATCAAAATCACAAACCGGAGTTGTGTCTGGCAGAAGAGACTCATCTCCCAGACTCTCACAACATGGCAAACCAAAGTTCGAATTCCCGTTAAGAGAGGTGCTTGTATTTAGTGCTGACAATCCTTGAACAGGATTGTTTCCTAAGGAGAATATCTATGAGGAACAAAAAAATAAAAAAAGATATCTAAAATCAATGCTATTCTAGGAGACTTGAACCATTTGTTTGTTTGCTTGTTATCTGTGTTTTTGGTATGTATAGGGAAAGGTTGTGCAACCTCCAAACGTTGACAAGGAGAGGATATACTTTCAAGAGGTTGATGCTTATGAGTTGTTGGAGGAAAGCCCCTCCCCCAAGAAAAGCACATGGACCATAGGAAATATGACACAACAGGAACCAATTCCAGCTGTATGCTCCAGATTAGAAAAATGGTTGCACTCTAGAAGGTTAAACCCCTTCTGCGGTCCATCTAGCACACTATCGAAGATACTGGATACTCCTTCCACACGTTTGGAAACTATTCGTGACATTGACTTCGGTGCTTCTGACTTGAAAACATTGGAACGAACTGACCGAAGCAATTCTCTTCTGCATACCATCAAAACTGAGGAGAAGGAAACTTCTATTGAGAATGGCAGTCATTTGCAAACAAATGAAAAGATGCTGTTTGCTCAAAGTGGTGAAGGATGTGAAGATATTGAAGCTGGTGTTAAGAAACTTTCTCTGGTATCAACGTCATCTTCAATAGATGATGACCACATTAATCCATTTTCTGTTTTATTATCGATTTGTGGACAGTCTGCACCTTCAGTGTTACAAGATATTTTCTCTAGGTATTGGATTGTTCCTTATTTTCAAGTAACATGCTATCTTAGTTTGTGAGTGACAAAGGTGGGCATAAGTGTGCGCTTGTGGATTTTGAAATAAATTTAATTCCTCGTTGCATCCATATATGATAATTTGTTGTTTGAGTGCACTGTTTCTACTTCCTATGCTACCTACTTATTTAGTTGTTTGTTATGATAGACTTTTTTGGTTTTGGTATTGGTGTTGTTGTTTTTAGTTTGCATGGCAATTTTTGTCTGCAATTAATACTGGATTGTGGTGTTAAGAAGTCAATTTGATGTTTTAGTAGTTGAAGGTTTTTCTTCCCTTTATATGCATTACAGTTTTGTAATCTCACATTAGCTGTTAAACTAAAAATAGATAAAAAAATTTCCCTTCAAGATCACAAGGTAATTGTATTATAAATCAGAATTTTATTTTATTCTTGATAGTATCGATGACCAAGGTCTACCTCAGGTGGTTGAGTAGTATGTGTTAGTTGTTGTAAATCCCTGGTACTGGAGTTCAACTCTTCTCTTTGAACCCCCCAAAAAAAACTTGTGCTAGGGCATAAATATTTTGGGGCATAATTGCCCCTTTCTAATTTGAACTTGAAGTGCCTTTGCTGAACGAATAATGCAGCAACAACATTTTGACAATCATTCCAAGTGATTTTTGAATTATAATGCAGTGCACTCATGTTCATAGCAATGCAAAATTTCTTTTTCCAGTGGCTCAGAAACTATTGTGAAAGTTGGTGAAGGAACATATGGAGAAGCTTTCAAGATTAACAATTATGTCTGCAAAATAGTTCCTTTTGATGGGGAATTCAGAGTGAATGGGGAAGTCCAAAAGGTAACAGTCGCATTAATATACTTTATTTTTGTTCCCAATAGTTATTATTCAAATGTAACTAAGTTTTTCCTGCTACGATCAGAATATTTGATGAACATGTTGATTACTACCTTAAATATTATTCAATTGATTGAGATACTGCGTTCACAGACAAAAATACTGTCAATGAATTATTGGCTATTATGTACTACAGAGATCCGAAGAATTGCTGGAGGAAGTGCTTCTTTGCAAAACTCTCAATCAATTGAGAGGAAAAGATGGAGATTCTGATAATCTTTGCAGCGCATTCATAGATTGCATAGAGTGAGTATCTGACTTGTATAATTTTAAGGTGCTGGTCGAAAGCATTTTTTCCAGAGAACAAAATTTTGATTACATTTCTTAATGCTAAGTCTAAGGTTTTAAATTGTTGTCGTGGTTTACGTTCCTCGGTATTGCGGGAAACTGCATACAGATGCGCCAATATTGTGGTCGCAGAACCTAAAAGTTTTTTATGTTGCGGATCGCAGTTGCTGGCTTTTTTTTAAAACCTTAGTTCTAGCCATAGATTTTGAGTTTGCCATCTTTGGTTTTGTACTCTTGACATTGCGGCCAAAATCCCAGTTGCTGGCTGTTTTTTGCCATAGAAAGTAGAAACTCAGATGATTAGCAGGGTCATTGCCATCTGGCCTGGATTAAAATAACTATCTCTGATTTTAAATTTCTACTCATTTTGCGGCTAAGTACTATCGTCTTATCTATCTATGGTCCTGTCTTCTGTGATAGATTTAGAGTATGTCAGGGCCCTTATGATGCGTCTCTAATTCAAGCATGGGAAGATTGGGATCTTGAGCATGGCTCAGAGAATGATCACCCAAAAGAGTTCCCAGATAAACAGGTTTCCTCTTTTAACTTTAACTTCATTAGTGATGAACTTACGTATATTTCTAATTTGAATTGAATTTCACAATGTTAACACCCAATTATATATTGCTGTGAACATAAAATGATGGGGATTGGTAATGAAGCTATTACCTTTCGTAAAACAGACACTTGCTAATTTTGTTTCACAAATGAAGGACTTTTTTTTGGTAAAAGAACAGATTGGAGAGAATATGTAAGTGAGGAACGGGGGTATACTCTTTGGGTTTACTACTTAAAATATTTGTTACATCAAATGAGCAATCCATACTTTCATAGATCAAGCATGCCTATATCTCCGAAACAAGAATTATACATTAACTCATACAATTACATTTAGTGTTATGTGGTGTTCGTACAAGAACATGGTGGCAAGGATCTTGAAAGTTTTGCACTCCTGAATTTTGACGAGGCAAGGGCTTTACTGGTTCAGGTATGTTATACTTGTTTTGATTATGGTTGCACCTGCTGAGCGCTTAAGCTTGGCATGGTATTAATTTTTAGGCTAATTTCTGTCATAAAATACAGGTTACGGCTGGGCTTGCTGTGGCTGAGTCTGCGTTTGAATTTGAACATCGAGATCTTCACTGGTGGGTCATCATGCGGTGGCGTTGTTATATATGCTGTCATTGTATTTGCACGATTACTAATTTATGAATATCCAATTGTTCAGGGGAAATATACTTGTGGGCCGAAGTGATTCTGAAACGTTGCAGTTCACTCTCGATGGCAAGACTATGTTGGTCAAAACTCATGGATTAATAATATCTATTATTGACTTCACTTTATCAAGAATAAACACAGGTGAGCACTTGAAATTTTGGCTTTAGTATGCTATCGGGTGAGGGCGAGCCCTAGTGCAGCGGTAAAGTTGTGCCTTGGTGACTTGTTGGTCATGGGTTCGAATCCGGAAACAGCCTCTTTGCATATGCAAGGGTAAGGCTGCGTACAACATCCCTCCCCCATACCTTCGCATAGCGAAGAGCCTCTGAGCAATGGGGTACGAAGAGAAGAGAAGAGACTATGCTATCGGGTGTTAAATTTGTCACTAGTAATAATTAACTGTCTTGTTCACACAGGTGATAGCATACTGTATTTAGATCTTTCCTCTGATCCTGACCTATTTAAAGGACCGAAAGGGGACAAACAGGTAAGGAATACTTATTTAGATTTGTAAGTTCTGTACCTCTGTTAGTTCCATCTGATTAAACTAATGATTCTAAATAACACATGCAGTCAGAAACATATCGGAGGATGAAGGAGGTGACTGAAGATTGGTGGGAAGGAAGGTACGATTCTCATACCATTCTTTTAATCTTTTGTTGGTTTCCCACGGATCTCCATAATCCTTTTTTGGAAATAATTCTGTTATTAAATAGGAGCATAGTCCTAATGAGGATTTGAATCTTGGTTGGTTACATTGTGGAGGACTAACCCCTTTGGTAGAACCAACTTTCTCGTCAGTCCTAATGAGAATTCAAATCACTTGTCCCGCTACTCCTTCCTTATCTCTAATTAAAAAGTGACCCCTCAAATTCTTTCCACAATAGCGATATTTTGTCAATTTTTTTTTTTTTAAACGTCATGTTTCTAAGGAGAGAAACAGGAAAAAGGATAGGCAAAATGTATGCTTTTAATTTGGGCAGACGTATTCAAATGCAATTCATATCCCTCTTAAGTCTTCCTTGTAGCCCATAAATCCCCTCCTTCGGCATTTTGTGTATACAACAACAAAAATTATTCTACGCGAGATTTGTTATATGTATATGAATCATAGGACATCATTCAACTTAGTTAAAGACTAAATTTTTAGAGGTATCATTCTCTTTGATTTTATATGTTTTAATTTAATTTTGGTTAAATTATTCATTTAGTTCTTAAGTTTCATGAACCGTACCTTTTAATTCCTGTAGTTTGAAAGTAGTTTTTTTAGTCTTTATAATTTAAAAATGACATTTTTAGTCCTTATAGTTTGTATTTTAATTTTCTTTTAGTTCTTATAATTTGTATTTTAATTACCTTACTACAAAAAAATATATAAAAATAATAAATTACAAATTAGTTATAAATTATCAATTATTTTTTTTATTATAAATTATCTTGTGATAAATTAGTTACAAATTATTTAATAATATTTTTGTAGTTAATTTTAATTGATAATATTACTCATATTTTGATGGTAAGGACAAAAGAAAATTAAAATATAAAATATAAGAACTAAAAAGACCACTTTTAAACTATAGAGACTAAAAAAGAATTATAAGGATTAAAAAAATCACTTTTAAACTACAGGAGTTAAAAGAAAATTAAAATGTAAATTATAGGGACTAAAAAAATTACTTTAAAACTATAAGGATTAAAAGATACAAATGATAAAACTGTAGGAAGTAAACGAGTAATTAAACCTTTAATTTTTTATGTTGCCTCATAATTTCTTTCATTTGAAGTTCAAAAATGAAAAAAGAAAGAATTTTTTACTATACCTTATTTTTTCAATTTTAGTCAAAGAAAAGAAATTATGTAACTGAAACAATTCACTCAGCAGAACTTCCTTTAAAAGGTTATGCAATATTTATCACGAGATTCCTCTTAATAACTTCTCCTAATGTTATTCTTGGTCTCCTTCTCCTTTTTAGTTTTTACATGACTGAAAATCATATCATTCCTTATTGCTGCCTTGAGTGACATTCTTTGTACGTGTCTAAGTCATCATAATTGATTTTTTGTAATCTTTTCCTCAATCATTAATCATTGTTACACGAACAGGTTTTTATTTCTAATCATTTCGTAACCTATCCTTTTTTTGACCAGATATTCATCTTTACATTTTTATTTCTACCACTCCCACCTTTTTATCTTGTTGGTCCTTTGAAGTTCAACATTCCCTTTGGCATTCTTCGTGTAAAGAAAATTAATTGTGACAAAAAACTTTACATGACTTTCGATCGATTCAAGTATAATTCCACATATCCTCGCAATATGATAATTTGATTTGGTATTATAAGATTTGGCTGTTGGTACACTCTTGAGTCTTGACATTAGTACTGGTATATAAGTTCCAATGTTCTTTGTTGTACGTTATTGTATTTTCTAGACACTGAATTCTTGTTGCCTTTTCAAATTTACAGCTGTCCTAAAACAAACGTGTTATGGTTGATCTACTTGGTAGACATACTCCTCATGAAGAAATCATTTGTAAGTCTTCTCTCTAGTTTTAGCAACCATGTACCGGTCTTGCTTATTTATGTTATGTGGACATGGATTCTTGTAGAATTTTAATTTAGTTTTAGATATAACTTTTCAAATCTTGCTCTGTATACTTTGATATAATACCACTGCATTGCTCGATTTCAGGAATTTCACTGTAATACTTGTTAAGAAAGTCAATCTTTTTCTTTTCCCTTCTAAATTATTCACGTGCACTTTGATGTGTTACTTTTGTTATATAGTCGAGTTAAACAGCATTTATTTTGAATAGTCATAAACTCTAGCCTTAAACGAATTGAAAAATGTCAGGAGCAAAATATTGACCCTAAATAAGGCAGTACATAACGAACTATTGTTATTGCAGGAACGTACTACGAAGCACGAGAGAGATCTACGATCCTTGAAGAAACGTCTTGACAAGTATGATTCGGCCAAGGAAGCAATTCTTGATCCCTTCTTCACTGATTTGTTCGTTGAGTCTGACCCAAACTTAACAATCTAAAGCTCCTTTTCCCACCTAACATGGCATTTTGTCAAAACTTTACTCGACTTTCTTGCATCTTTGGAGGCAGCTTTACTCCATTGTTCAACTTGATCCGTACAAGGTGAATTTTGTTTTTGCCAAGTTAAAATATTAATGTATAGATCGAAGTGTGATAACTGAATATATAGCTGCAAAACTTCTACAGCAATGCAGGTTAATTGTGATAATTTCTTCTGTATATTTTTCCTAGTTAATGTTATCACATTTTAATTTTAATGTTTATACTTGACAAAAACTTCTAAGTCCTTCAAAATGTACACTTTTGTTTTCCCTTGAGGGAGAGGGTTAACCACTTAATATACTAAGCAAATGTTAGGATTATAGGATATACACAGCAAAATTTAGGTTAATTAAGAAAAAAAGTATAACATTAAAGATTAAGAAAATTACAAGGAATTTATATTTTTTGTAAAATGTGTTTTAAGTTTTTTTTTTTTTGACGAAATGTGTTTTATGTTTTAACTGCCTCAAAAATTGGTAAAATCAAAATGAAGGGGCAGGGACTATCATTTGGCAGTAAGCTTTCTATGCTGAAACTAGCATGATATATTCGCACTAACGTGTTAGTTAGAAAATGTTGATATCCCGTAAAATCCGCAATCGCTAATAGCATACAAACACGTTACTTTTTCAATTGCATTATCCCCAAATTTTCGCTGTTTCTTGACTGTGCGAGGGAGCTACTTAATCCTCTAATATCTATTAAAGAGTGAAAAAACAAAACCCACACTCGTGTTTATCAAATTATTTTTTCCTTGTTTTGTAAGAAAGACACAACAAACAACTTTATAAACCCATAATCCTACTTTTCGGATTGTCTTATTGCACCTCTTCTAATTACTTTGTGGTTTTGAGATTCAGAGTGGACCCTTTTGTGCACCACCCTATCACCCACTCTTAGCTTTCGGCTAGAGACCTAGTCAGACATTAGTCCTTGTTAAGCGAGAGCAAGCCGAATAGATTATTCCACATGGCTTGTCCCCACTCATGTTACTGGGTTGTGATTGTATCTTAGGGCATTGCCTTTTCTGAATATTTTGCCCAAACTACACATGGCTAACACAGCCAATAATCCAAGTAGAATATTTTAGTCTACTAAGCCTAATAACTCATTTTCAATTTCTTCAATGCCTTTTGCACCCAAGAAAAAAATAGTCATGACTTTTTTATGCCTTTATTAAGTGTCAAATCTATGACTATTGGTAGTGGTTTTTGCTGAGAGAATATGACTCTTTTCTTATATAAATCTTTACCACCACACACTCAACTTTATAGATCCTTAGTAGATACTCCAAACTAAAGCCAATGCACATGGTTTGATCCCTGAACTCCGAGCAAATTTTCCGTAATCTTGTAATTTTTGTTCCGTTACAGATTTTCTTTAAAAAAAAAATAAAGGTTTTTTTTTATTCTTAATTTAAAAGAAATTGATACAAGAAATAACCGTATAAAATCAGGTATTATTAGTGTGACATGAACATGTAATTTGGGAGCATTCAACGCGGGTGTTTAATGAGTCATTCAACAAGTTTTTACTGTTAAAACATATGATTTGCCAGTGTATTGCTTGGGTAAGTGGTAGGTAATAATTGTTTAATTCATTCTTACTAATTAAAAAATAATTTTTTAATAATAAAATTTAATGTGACTCACGTTAAACACACATTCTAATAACTTTAATATTAAAATATATGTTTATATAGAATTTTTAAACTTACGTGACATTCTACAACTCATAAATTTAAGATAAACAATTTATTTACCCAATCATGCATTATAAATGTTATAAGAGGAGTGAAGAAATAATTATTGATTTCATTTCTTTACTTTCCAGGTAGTCCCCCTCCCTCCTAACTAATTAATATCCTAAACAATTAATATATCTATTTTTGTAAAAATTACAGTAACTTCCCTTGAAGTTTCATGTAATTATCCAAGCATCTCCTTTTTTTTTTTTTTATCGTTATTTTCACCTCCTTGTACGAGGTGTTAGTGAAAGATTTGAGAGAATATTAGTATAATGTTCTCAAACATATAAAGAAATGTTAGTGTAATGCTTTAAACTTAAAGGAGATTAGTGCAATAAAATAAAAAGATTCAGATTATGTGTAATTAAACAAAACTCTGGGATGTTGTAATTTGCTCATGTTTTTTCATTAAAAATCATATTAAAATACATTAAAAAGGAACAATTAAATATGTAATTATATTTTTTAATTTTTAATTTCTGAATTGTTCATTCCGTCTCATTTTGCATCTTATTTTTAGCATATTCCTTTATTTCAAACCATTTGTCAATTTAGAATATTAAAAAATAGCAATTACTCTTTTAAATACCTTTATTTATGTTAAGAAATAAGTGTACTAGTAAATAGTAAATACATAGCTGTAATGGTAAAATATAGGTAATCATTTATGAAGTAAAAATATTTTAGTGGAAAAAATTGTTTTATTACTATAAAATTGATATAGTTAATTACTTTTAAGATGTGTATTTTAGCTAAAATAACAGATAAAAATAAGATAAGACAGACTGAATAACCTTTTTAGTAACATTTATTAATGTTTGCATCCATAATAATAGAAACATCAAAGCTCTTACAATATAAATGTCTAGTCTACCTTTGTCAACTCTCGTACTTTTATTCAACAACTACCGCCCTGATTTGAACTTGCAAGTTGCAACCATCAGCCAGCAATCATTCATGACCGAGTCAAGAATCCAACGGCTCACTATCGTTATACGTGCATAAAATGATACTGGTAAAATAGTATAACGGTATAAAAATTAAATTTTTTTAAGGAATTTAATTCGGTTTGTTGAATAAAAATGTGAGTTTTTTTTTTTGTAAATTTATGACATTATTTTTTATTTTTACGAATAAAAAATAAAATTTCTCAATATTAAGGATTCTTTTGACAAAAAAGAAAATAAATAAATAAGAAATATGGTACTATGGTACTTAAAAATAAGACATGTGTGTCCAATTCCTCATTTGTAAAAGCACATGAGCATGATTTAAAAATCTTGATCGCTAGGGACTAGGACATAAGGGCTTTGGGAAAGATAAAGAAAAAAGAAAGAAAAGAGAGAGCATTTTTCTTCGTACTTGTGATCGCACCAAAACATTCTTCGTGACAAAGTAACATATTTTCATTATTTTCCCTACCTTTATGGCTTTGTATCTTGAACACCTTTTAGTACTAAGCTCCACTTCTTCTTTCTCATGTTTTCTTGTTTTTAAAAACCAAGGAACCAATCACACACACCAATATTCCACATTGCATAATGGCCAAGGAACCTTCTCTATGCCTCTTGTTCCTCTCTTTTCTCCTTTTCTGCTCTTCTGGTGAGTAACCATATTTAACACTTTCTCCTTTCCTTGTTTTTTGTTTCTCAATCTGTAACACTTAACTGAGCTCGATCCTTTTCACTTTGCAGGGACTACTGCATCTTCATCATCTGCTGCTACTACATTCTTCCAGAAAAGCAAGATCTCTAAATCTGAGATTCGGTTTTCTGTATCTGATTACAAGTTTTTGAGCACTCTCACCAACACCAACCTGTCAGTTGATTTCTTCTTAAATGAAAGCCTGGTTGAAAATTTTGTTTCTTCAAAATCAAAATCATCTCTGGTTTCATGGCTAGAAACTCGTCTTTTGAACATTTTTCCACAAGTAGACATCAGAAGCATCGTTGTTAGATGTGGCAGTGAGTGCTTACGCCCAGATGAGATGCCTTTGCTCATACCTGTTCTCAAATCAATTCATTCATTTCTCAGCAATCTTCAACTAAGCAGGGAAACTAAAGTCTCCGTGGCTTTTCCACTTTCATTCTTAGAGAATTTGAATGCATCATATGAGAGTGATCTCCTTAGGATTGTTATGTTTTTGAATAAAATAGATTCATTTGTCTTGATAGAAGACATCATTGATGGGGAATCGAGCACTTTTCAGTCTGTTATTGAAAGAGCCACCCTTGCTGCTGCTATTCTTCCCTGCAAAGATGTTCCTGTGGTTTTCACAATCAAGAGCCATGATATTCCAAGTTCAATGGAATTAGCTCAATTTACTGAGGCAGTATCCAAATATCTTGAAGCAGTTTCTCATTTTACAAAGAGAATAGTTGCATTCTATGCACAAGTACGCACAACCAATGATTTTGTACTACTCAAAAAAGAAGAGGGAGAAGAGATATTTCCTTTGTTCCTAAGAGAAAATCCAAGCAAAGTCCACATCAGAAGAACTCTACAAGACACAACCAACTCACCAACCCCACCTTCACCAGTAATCACACCTCCAGATACACCAACCATCATCACAGTTCCTTCCACCAATCCTGTCACAGTTTCCCCCACCAATCCAGCTTCAACACCTGTCACAGTTCCTTCTACCACACCAATTGTTCCCTTAGCCCCTACAAATCCAGCCAATCCAGTTACCAACCCTGTGACCTCTTCTTATCCACCACCATCATCAGGAAGTGTTCCTGTCACAAGTGCACTGCCTCCTCCTCCAAGCACAAATGCTCAAGCCATGCCAGGGGGGCAGAGTTGGTGTGTGGCAAAGACTGGAGTTCCACAAGCGTCTCTTCAATCAGCACTGGACTATGCTTGTGGAATGTCAGGTGTGGATTGTTCACAGATACAGCAAGGTGGGAGTTGTTACAATCCAAATTCATTACAAAACCATGCTTCTTTTGCCTTCAACAACTACTACCAAAAGAATCCTGCGCCAACAAGCTGTGACTTTGGAGGCACTGCCACCATAGTGAACACCAATCCGAGTAAGATCTTATTAGTTAAATATCCCTATTCTTTTAGAGTTTGACTTATATATACTGTTAGTCTAAAGATTATACTATTTTTTTGGCGTCCTCATTTTAAGTTTTGGTTCTAATAGAGAGGACTGTAAGTTTTAGTCCCTGTACAAGGATAAAAGTTAACTTTTGTAGTTTAGGGTTTAGGGTCATCATTACTAATATCAGAAAATACTTTTTGGTGGTGTAAAATTGCTACAAATTTTTTGTGGTAATAAAGTGCCAAAAAAAAAAAACTGTCAGGGACTCAAATTTTGTAGTTTTCTCGTATAGAGAATAAATCTTAAAACGGAGACAATTATAAGGACGAAAGGAATAGTTTAACCTAATCTAAAACAACTTTAGGCAGATATTCAATTAGAATTTAATTTGTTACAGTCAAATCTTATTGGATGATTGTGTAAAGATATTTTCTACTAAAATTATCAGTCTGTGTATATGGAAGAGTATTTTTTTGGAAGAAAACAATCCTTTTAAATGAATTTTAGTAGCTTGAGGGATTAACCTCTACTTCTGGCTTTTTAGTCAAGATATCTGTCGGGACCGGGTTAAAAAGAATTTATATATAAATATATATTATGCTTCACAAAATTGAAGACCATTTCTAAAGAACTCTTTTAAATTGTGACTAGGCTCGGGTTCTTGCATCTACCCATCATCTTCAGGGGCAGGCACATCCGGGTAAGTGATATGACATGGTTTTCTTTGCTGCAGCAAATGTTTTTGGTACCACTAAGCCATGAAGATACTAATCATGACACCATCTTTTGCAGCTCTGGTACTGGTAGCCCAGTTTTAGGGTCCCAAAGCCCTCCTGATTTAAATACCTCCTATTCGGCTAGTCTGAGACCTTTTCTTGGCTGCATGGTTCTGGCAATATCATTAGTCACTGCAAGACTCACTGCATGAGTTTTCCACAAGAATCATCGGCGTTGAAGTTCGATACACGTGGCTTTGGAGTTAGATGTGTTGTAATATTACAAGCAGTGTACAGCTCTACAAGTGCATAATGACAGTAGAATGAATAGAAGAGAGATTACGTGATGATGACAGGTTATGGTCAGGTTCAGTTACAAGGCTAGTATATAGTTCTGTGTGCATTGGTCCTAGTTTGTGTTGGAAATTCATTTGCATATAAATAGGGGCTTGTACTTATTTTGCAAAATGATTCACGTGGATATGTAGAGTTAGAAACCAGGTTAACTGACTCGTAGATGGGTCAAGGGAACAATTTCACATTTTGAGAGCTTGTCGAGATTTAGAATGAGTAAAAAAAAAATGTGTCATGTTTCATCTGTAAAGCAACAATTTATGGTATTGGTAAATTCTGACGGTTTATTGGGGAACCACTCCAACATCATTTGTTATAGAGCCTGGATGCTTTAATGGATTCTAATCATCATGCTTTTTAATTTTACTGTCCATATTCAAAAACTCTTCTTCTTCAATGAGTTATTATTTGTTAAGGTAATGCTCTTCGTGCATTACTGATACACATTACACAAGACTATGCTTCTCTTCCAATGAGCTCAAACTAGAAACCACTAAAGAAAGAAACAGCTGAAAAATCAGCAAACAAAGACAATTGAATCCAAGCCGGAGGATGATCATAGAAATGGACGCCAATCGTAAGCGTGATGCAGAATGAATTATTGACCATGATTGAGTTTTATTATTTTATTTAAAGAATTTTCATCTCGAAATTGTCTTCTGGTTTTGGATTTTTTGTTGTTAATTACTCCATCTGTTTCTAAATTAATACTAGTAGTCATTTAAGGTTTGTCTGTACAAATTATGACAATCAATAAAAACAATTATGAAATTATTAGACATTTTTCTATTGTACCCCTGACTCTCCTATTTTACTATTTAGGAATTTCATTTTTACTTTGAATTATCTAAATTAAGTTTTGAGCTAACGCATTTTTGGGCCTAGGTTGCCTGACTATCATGGATTGGGCTTACGTGATCCAATCCGGAACAATTATTCAACAACTACAAGATTACATCGATCTTAAGCTGAACTACACCACATATTTTAATCCACACTAAGATTATTTAATACTACTGGTTTAGGCTTTTTAATAAAAAAAATTTATATTAAGTGACATTGAAACTTTACCCGATATTTGGCCAATCAGAATCATGCAAAGCATGCCCAGCAAATAACATTAAAAGAATAGGATCCTTTCCTCTCCTCAAAAACCTTCATTGGAGAATACTCACTGCACTAGAATAAAAACACCCGGACAAGTATAAGGTGTGGAAAAACCAAAATGAATTAATAAATTTTATCAATTAAGTGCTCTAGCCAAGGATCGTAGGAGAAAAAAGGAAGCAAAATACTCATTTTATTGGATGGTTTGTCACAGTCTAGTGTGTAGCATAAAATAAGCCACCGATTCCTTGATTTCTCAAAGAGTTTAACAAAAATTGAACATGATACTTCATTCCTTGCTGCATAGTTATCTAATTTTGGAGAAATCCAATGTTATCCGAACAACATGCTCCTCCATAATTGCTTATCTACCTCACCATGCAAGAACAGTGCTTTCAGAATATAAACATTAGTTCATTAGTTTAATATTAACATGAGGACGTATGAACTATAATGGCATTCGACAAAACTGGTAAGTAGGTATCATTCACTCACATGGTTTTTCAATATTAAATAATTAGATATTATCATTAGTGTGACTTTCAAGCACAGGTTTTTTTTTTTTTATTCCCGGGAACATGAGGATGGAAAAATTAATTTCCATGTTTGTTACGAGACAATCAAATAATTATTGTAAGATATATAACATATTTCTTTAAAATACTTTAGAATAATATTTTTATTTTATATTCTCAGAAAAACAATCCATGAAACAAATATGTTTTTTATTTAGCCAGGAGTTATGCGGATTTTTTAATTGACAATTAACATCCTATTAATCCTCAAATTTTATCTATCATCTACCTAATTTTCTTCTACTAAGTCATTCATTTTTTAATAAAGTGAAGTAATATTTTTAATCATGACGTTCAGTATAAATGACTTTTAAGATACTCAAATGTAAAATCATTCATACAAAGACTTTCCGTATATATGACTTTTAAGTTAATAATTATAAAAATTAATAAACTTATATGATATTTTGTTGTTGTGGTGATAAAATATGTATGAGAGACAATTTTGATCATATTAGATGGGGTTAAAATAAGCGCCAACGTTAATCTTAGGATTATTTGACATAACTACTATTGATTGTACCAAAAAAAAAAGAGTCATATTAATTGATTTACATGCTACCAAATTGTGATTAGATGATAAGAAAGAAAGAATTTATACTATTATTTATTCAGAATATTAAAACAAACGCGGAGACCACGACTCTAAACTTGGATGTGGTATGTCACGCAAAGCACAAAATAAATCCAATCCCATCTGTCAAGGAAAATCTGAAAATGGAAGTAAGCAATGGGGCAGGAAAGGAATCAAGAAAACTTGTAACTTTTTTTTGGGACTAATATTATAATTTTAACTTAATCGTTAGGATTGTGTGGAATAAAACCTTACTTGGCCCCAGCCATCAAAGAGGAATTTAACAAATCATGCCACGTCCTAAAATTTGTATTCCCCCAACCCAACGCACACTCCCGGACTCCAACTCACACGACAAACCAAAAAGTCAAAATACCAATAACATGTATGGATTTTAGTTTGTAAGAATATCTCAATAGTTATTTTTCTCAAACTAAATTTTGATTTCAAATATATGTTAACCTCATTTTTCTCAAACATAACTTAAATAGAAGAAAAAGTGGGTTACGCTGACCGTCACCGGTTCAATCCCAAGACCAAATAGATGACTGGCCTAGAGTGCGTTCAGCCACACCCACCAAATCCGGCACGCTGTAAGTAAAAGGGCAAATGAGTCAATTCACAACACCACTTTCACTCTCTCTCTCTCTCTCTCTCTTCCACTAACCATAAAAACCCAGAAGCCTACCCTCACCGAAGCATCCTTTTTTTTCTTCTTTCTTTCTCGTCGTTTTTCTAACTCCGTCTCTGCCGTCACAAAAAAGAGAAAAGTCTCCGTGTCGTCGTGACTAACAGTGTGAGTGAGTGTTTGTGTAAATCGGGGAAATTGTTGGGCTATTCAAGAGATCGGCAGCGGCGTCATGGGTGGAGATGGAGCCACGGCAAACGCGGAGGCGCAGTACGCCACGGCGAAGATATCGGTGTGGTGGGACATCGAGAACTGCCACGTCCCCAAGGGTTCGGATCCGCACGCGATCGCGCAGAACATCAGTTCCGCCCTCGTTCGCATGAACTACTGCGGCCCCGTCTCCATCTCCGCCTACGGCGACACCACTCGCATCCCCGCCTCTGTGCAGCACGCGCTCTCCAGCACCGGTATCTCCCTCAACCACGTCCCCGCCGGTCGGTAACCTCCCTTTTTCAACTTCATATCTATATCCGTTTTCACTTCTGCTATTCCTACCTCCCCGATTTAGTTTATCGACTGTTGATATCTTCAATCTAATAAAACACTCCTCCTGAACTCTATAACTGCATACTGTCTTTTGGATTGAAGTTAAATTATGATTATCAAATCTCTACAGCTGGCAATTATTATAACTCTTAATAGTTTGAAGTTTCTTTCTCCCTTCTTTGAGTGGATGTGAAGGGACTGGTGTACGTGGTTATTTGACTATCATGAGAAATTGTAAGATTCTGACGAGCTGTTAGTTTTCTCTCCTGAACCCTGTCCATGTTCCGTGGTTGTTGTTCTGTAGCATTTATTGAAATTGCTAGAAGTTGCAGATAAATATGGCCGATGCGGCCGTAATTGCAGTCAGACATCCCACCAGAACCTTTCTTTTTTTATCAGAAAATGTTAATTGTTAGTTTGTTAGTTTTTGTTAGCATGACGGATAGAACCGGCGACCTTTTCCTCCTTTCCTTTCTTCTTAACCACCCGGCCAACCTTATATCTCCTAAACCTTGATGTCGCGGTTTTGTCACATTCCACAGCATTTATTGATATTTCCAGAGATTGCCTATAAATATGCCTATGTGGCTATCATTCTGGTCATAGACATCGCCAAAACCTTGATCTTGTGGTTTTGTTGCATTTCTTGATGTTGTAAGAAATTGTAGATAAATGCGACTGATGCAACTATAATTGCAGTCACAGGCACAGTCAAAACCCTGCTCACAGACCAATTTTGGAAACATTAGTTTTCTGTTTTTGGATCAAATCTATTGTTATTTATTTTTATTTTTTTTTGCTTTGTAGGTTCTGTGAAACTTGAAACTTCTATTTTTTTTTTGTAACTGACGTTTTAATATTCGGTGATAGGCGTGAAAGACGCAAGTGACAAGAAGATTCTTGTTGATATGCTGTTCTGGGCAGTGGACAATCCTGCACCTGCTAATTATTTATTAATTTCGGGTGACCGAGACTTCTCAAATGCTCTCCATCAACTTCGGATGAGGAGATATAATATTCTTCTTGCACAACCTCAGAAAGCATCTGCACCCCTAGTTGCAGCTGCCAAGAGTGTATGGCTTTGGACTAGCCTCTTAGCTGGAGGACCTCCTCTTTCTAATGGTGAATCACAACAACTTGGTAATGGTAGCCTTAGCCATGTATCATCTTCTGACTCCTTACAAATTCCAGTTACAAGTGCTGCTCAGATACCGCAACAGGTGGATTCCTATTCAGAAGTACATGTAGGAAATTCAAAATTTCCAAATGGAGGAAGGGGATTTGATTCTAGATATCAGGGGAAAACAAATTGGAGAAACCCGAGTCAATCAAATGGACCCAGAGCCATGAATCCACCGCCAGTTGGACTTCAAGATAATCGCAATCGTAATAATACAAACTCTCATCGACCTGGCAACTTTAATCCAAATGTTCCGCTAAGTGGACCTGCTACAAATTATGTTCATGGCAATACTGATCAGTTATGGAGCAATAACAGTAATCTACAGGGCAATCATCAAATTCCTTATTCACAGCCATTAAGACCAAACAACTTCCCATTGCAACCTCCTTTTGCACCTAGTAATTCATATACTCCAAATTCCCATACTTTTCCAACTTCTATGGTGCCACCTAGGACTGGTGGTCCCAATTTCACTTCAGGGCCACATACCAATGTGCCAGATATTGGTAATCTGAACATTTCTGGATATCCTAATAGTGTTCATAACCCACCAACTGTTCCACAACGGAGTGGAGAGCTGAAACAGAATTCTAATAATAATGCTCCACATCATTTAAGATCAATTGATGAAAAAAATGGACATATGGTACATAACAGTGGCACAAAACAATCACACCAAGGTTACCAACATGGTCCAGAATATCAACCTCCGCCATTGGCAGCAATGGGTAATAATAACCCTTCTGGTAATGGTATGTGGGGTTCTCCAGGATGTCCTAAACCTTCTGAATATGTACAAGGCCTAATAGGTGTTGTTTTACTTGCCTTGAACTCACTAAAAAATGCAAAGATGATGCCAACTGAGGCAAATATAACTGATTGCATCCGGTATGGAGATCCCAAGCACCGCAACACTGATGTTAAGAAGGCTCTTGAAAGTGCTATTGAGCAGAATATGGTGGTGAAACAGAATTTAGGTGCTTTGCCGTTGTATGTTGGTAAGAATGATAAACTTTGGAAATGTGTAAATCCTTTAGGTGGTACTCCTAAGCAGCACTCAAAAGAAACATGGGATGAAATTGAAAAGTTTTTAACAACTCCTGCTGGAAGATCAGCACTAATGGGTACACAGTGCAAGTAAGCATATTGTGATATGTCTTCAAAACTTTTAATTTTATTTTCATCTTTTCATACTTGTCTTGGTCATCTGATATGTCTTTATTTTCTTGTCTAGGTATGAAGCAGGTATTGTGATTAAGAGTATGTGCTTTAAAGATCTTGCTTTGGGTGATGTCCTTCAGATATTGAACATGTTAATTACCCATAAAAAATGGGTTACGCATCATCCATCTGGTTGGCAACCACTTAACATTACTCTTCCCGAGACAAACCCTGGTTCAGGGGTTGTAGCTGGTGCATAACTGCACCCTGATTCTGGTAAGGAAAGGCAACTAGAGAAAACTCATTGAAGTTAATGATTAATGAATAAAGTACGAGCCAGTTGGACTATGAATTGGTTGAATAATCCTCTCCTTTCCGTCCGAATCAAAAGGTAGGTAGTAATGGTGAACTGTAGTAATATGCATCTTGTGTGTTTATGGTTATTTTTAAAGCTTTCAGTTGATCTTGTGGGAGAAATGAAAGCAGCATTTGGACAATAGTTGAATTATACCAAACACTACAGTTTGGTGTGGTTGCTGAGGTTCCTACTATGGCCTGTTTTGCATCACAGTGGATCTATTTTGGAATTAGTATGCTTTCCAGTGTCCCGAGCTTCTATGCATCTCTTCCTACAGATTTATATTTTGCTTGGAGGTTGCCTTATTAGGCTGGACTCTTTGGATCTTTTTATTGATATATTCTTAAGCAGTGTCCGGGATATTGACCAAGTATGTGTTTTGAACTTTTGCTGGATATTGATGGACCTTCAAGCTAGTTAGGTAAACCATTCTCAATGCTGTTTGTTTTTATCACTTGAGAAGTGATCTACCCAATCAAATTCTTCTGGGTGAACTGTGGAATGTGGGTCCTGAAACTGTTTTGTTGGCTTATGTTCGTTGGTGGCTGTCTTCGAAATGTTACAAGTTAAACTGCTGGACAGAGAACTCTTAATTTGCACAAAATTAAAGGAGACTGCACTCTTCAAATCCTGCATGAAGCTCATGATTCGTTATCTTAACACAAATACCCGGTAAGCTAATGATTTTAGAATTTGACTATGAAAATATGTTACGGAGTACTCAAAATGATTCAAAGATGGTGAAACAAAATGTCAGTGCATCCTATTGCATCTCTTGTTGCTGATGGTGCCTACGGAATTGTGATATTTTATTATTCATCTGGAATTAGCTTCTGGATACCTGGCTCAATGCTCAGAATTCGGTAATTCAGTGGGGAATTAAGCTGATCTTGCCGCTTCCTATTGCCTTGAAATGTTGTCCAAATTTAAATTTGCTCTGTATCATATAGATTATTTAGTTGTATGCCCTCAGCTTTAAGTTTTTATTTTTACTTTTTTGGTTGGAAATAATACCGGTTATGACTGGAGCATGGTTCAATTTGTGTTTAATCTGATTAAGCTTTCTCAATAGTGTGACTGGTGTTGACTCATAGCGAGTCATAGCTGTACATAAACTCAGATTTGGACTTGGTGCAGCCAGCAAGTAATGTACCGTCCCATCTTTCTTTTTAATGGTTCAGCTTCAGCATCAACTGATTTGTACAAGTACATTTCTTGGCTTTAGATTTCATGTGTGATTCATTCTTAGTCATTGTATGCAGTCCCGATAGTGAATCACTCGTTAACTGCACTCATTCCAAACATCATAGGTTACCCTTTAGAGATGTTCAACTTGTATTCGAATTCGATATAAGCTTCAAAAATATATGTTGCTTTGATTTTACTTTTTTTTTTGTTACAATTGATTTTACTTTCTAAAATGTTTTTTTATAGCTTTTTTTCTAAATTATTACTCCATTAGCAATTTCGGTCTTCGCCATTTTTTGTTATTGGCAAATAAATTGTCAAAGTAGCAACATTAAATGTCTCACGACAAAACTTGACGAGTTACATTTTTGAATCTCGTCTCTTTGGTAACCTTAATTGGTCCTCTCTTTCTCCTTCTCGACGTCACCTCTATCTGGCCTCTTCCCCCTTCACCGTGTCCCCTCTTTCGTCAACTCCTTCCCCCCACCTAACCATTTCATTATCATTCCTCAAATCAGATACTACATACTAAGGCTACAGAGTAAAAGATCAAACATTATTTTGAGGTATTTTTTAAAAATAATATTAATTTTAGATTAGTGAATTGTTAGCAATATTTGACTATTAGACTAATTTTGATATTGTTGTCTTCTAGTGTGTTAACGTTGTCGTGATTTTGAAATTATTTATTGTTATTTTTTCATTATTTCAAGTAGATGTCTCGTGCCTCTGCATTTTAAAACTCAATTTTATGTTTAAGTGAGTTCATTTGTTTTAACTACAAAAATTGTAAAGTAATCAAACGTATTATGGTTACAAAAATAATTAAGAGTATTTTTTTTATTAACCGTTTTATTTATGTCATTGTCCATGATTGATGATTAGTTTAGACTCGAATTCATTATCTTATTTAAAGGACTCGAATTTAGTCTCACTTATAAAAGATGGAGATAATATCAAACTATTTTAAACTTATATCGGTTGTGTAAATGTGCAAAGAGAGAATGAATTTCTCTTATAAAAATTATTGTTTATTTGCTACAAAAATTATAAAATAATTAAAGACGTTATAGTTAAAAAATAATAATTAATGAAAGACACAATTTAAGAATGATGTTATAAAAGAAGACAAACAATTTTTTCCAAAATGATCTTATATACTATTTCAGAGGTATATCCCGTGCCCAAAATTAGTTTCCAAATATTTTCTTTTTCATTTGAAATTTGTTGCAGAATTTAACAAATTAGTTTTTTACAATAAAATTGTACACAAATTTTATCGTACAAAAATAAGAGAAAGCCGTATATAATTACACGAGTAATGTAAATATGTAACAGAAAAAGACAGAGAGAGAAAAGAGTGGTGTGGGAAATATTGTAGGAAAATGTTATATAAAATAACAGAATTCTTAAATAAATAGCGTGAATCAGTTGCAGAGTAACAATGCATGAAAACGGATTAAGTTTGGGTACGAGTATATTCCCCGCATAAAAAGCGTTTTGAGTCAAACTAGAACAAACGAGGTGGTCTCAGACAACCGTACAACAAGGAATTCCAATTCAAAAATATCTGTCTTTTCGTCTCCAACTTCCTAAAAATAGCTGTGTCAGTGCAACTAGCCAAGACCACCGAAGCACCAAAATCAATTACGTGTATCACAAGGAACACAATTGAACCCATCATCATCATCATCACAATCATGATGAGGCGTTCGCATTTTCAGCATGATCATGTCACATGAAACAAGAAGAGAGACTTATTATGGGTCAAGTATAATCACGTTTTGCATTGATCATGACTTTGAATTACCAGCGTTTTGGAAGCTACCATAACAAAATGGATAGTGATAATTATTCAAAAGAGAAGGAGGGGATGGTGTTGAACATAGCTATCATGGTGGTATCCATGATCGCCATTGCAATGGTCACCGTTTCTGTTGTTGCACACATAGACGGTTCCAAACAAGATGCAGGGAAGAATGTGAAGACCCTTCTCTCCGTTTGCACCAAAACGGAGGAACCAGAAATCTGTTTCCGCGTGTTGAAACACGTTGGTGAGACAGCCACGGTTTTGAATTACGTGAAAGCTGCTATTAATGCAACCCTCACGGAATTGTTGTTTGTGATTAGGCCAAAACCTCGTCTTGAAAGGAGCCTCACGCTTCTGCAGCAAGAGTCATATAAAGATTGTTTGGAACTGTTGAGTTTGGGAAAGGAAGAATTAGAATCTTTGTATTTGATGGCAAATTTTTATGTAGATTTGAGCGAACTAAACTTAGATGATCTGTTGAATAGCCTAAGTGCTGTCATTTCGTACCAACACGCTTGTACTGATGAATTGATTCGAATAAATAGCTATGGGGTTTTGGGGTATTCCTTGCAAGTTCCAATTCTTCTCACAAGGATAGCCTTAGCCATTGTTGATAATTTCTCTGAGAGGCCTAATAGCAGAGAACCACGACGGCTAGAAGAATTTGCAAGGTGGTTCTCAGAAAGAGAGAGAAAAATGATAGAGTCCAATCAAGGAGATAATGGTGGTGAACAATGGCCAATAAATGTGGTTGTGGCTCAAGATGGTAGTGGCCATTTCTCAACCATAGCTGACTCACTCAATGCATGCCCAAAGAATAAAACGATTGCATGTGTTATTTATGTGAAAAGAGGTAAATATGAAGAGAGAGTCGTGATTCCTAAGGGTGTAAAAGTGTTCATGTATGGTGATGGACCTGCGCATACCATTGTCAGTGGTACCAACACAAGAGACCCCAGGATAGTCACAACCTCCTTTCGAGCAGCTACTTTCGGTAAGCTCCTCAACATTAAACAATATGGCTCTAATTATGAGCAATTTTTGAGTGACTACAATGTTAAAAGATTTAGTTAATCATTTATTCTCTATAACTGTTCTAATTTTTCGTTTTAGTCTTCACAAGTAAAAAAATATTTGTAGAGGAATTAAAAACTTAGAATTTTTAGTTATAAAGACTAAAGCAAAATGTTGGCACCTATATACGAACTAAATGATTAATTAAAACTTTTAATAATAACAAATCATATTAAAGTATGTGTTAGAGTCATTTTAATATTATCATGAGCTTCTGATTAGTTGTGTCTGTAATTAAGCTCTGTGGTCATGCGATGCTTACTTGCCTTGAACACCCTTTTGTTCTTTTTAATTTTGGAGGGTACCAAAAAGAAGCAAGTAATTAACACTAAAAGTGACATTTTGTTCTAATTTTGGCTCGTGAAATGCAGTGGTAATGGGGAAAGGATTCATCTGCAAAGACATGGGTTTCACTGCCCCAGCTGACATTACAGGAGCACCAGCACTCCTAGTCCTTTCTGATCACGCAGCATTCTTCAACTGCAAAATTGATGGTAACGAAGGAACCTTGTACGCTGTAGCTCAACGCCAATTCTACCGAGACTGTGAGATTCTTGGCAGTGTGGACATCATCAAAGGAGACTCAGCAACTGTAATTCAAAACTCACAAATCATACTGAAGCCTCGAAACTCCTCTGATTTGGTTTTAAGAAGAAATGTCATGAGTGCTCAATCCAGGTTAGACAAGTATCAGACAACTGGGCTAGTGATTCAAAACTGCACCATCACAGCACAGAAAGAAAGCATGAATACTCTTAATGCTACCACTTACTTGGGCTCCCCGTATAGTGAATACTCAAGAACAATCATAATGGAATCCTTTTTAGGAGATGTGATACATCCAAAAGGTTGGTGTAAATGGAGTGACAACTATGGCATCGAAACAGCAACATTCTGGGAGTTTGATAATAGAGGGCCTGGGGCAAGAACTGACAAGAGGGTCAAGTGGAATGGCTACAGTACAATTTTTGAGAGAAACCAAATGGTTAGTTACACAGTTGGTCGGTTTCTCCAAGCTGACCAATGGTTGCTAAATAGAGGCATTCCATACGAATCTGGGTTTGTTGTACTGAAATAGACTGTACTGGGACCTAGAATAGAACCTTGTGTTTTCCCTGTGTGAATATCATCTGCTAAGTTTCCACTTTGGTTTAGGAGGAAGTGAGGGAAAGAAAGTGAAAGGAAAAAAAAAAATGACATGATTTTTAAAATTGTTTGGCTGTGTAACAAATGAAAGGAAAGAAGTTATATATAAAATATCTAAAATGAAGAAAAATGGTATAATAAAGATGTTTTTGCCTTTCTATCCATATAATCTTTTCTTTTTTTCACTCTTCGAAATATTCTTAATGTATGTCGTCTCATTAACCATGTCTATTTTAAAGAAATTTTTGACAAATTTGGATTTAAAAAATTAGACCCAAACACATTTTAAAGACAAGTTTGAGTTATACTTTAAATCTTAACTTTTTTTCAATTCAATGTCATATATTGTTTAATAAGTATATTTTTTTAAACAATTATGTATTAATATAATTTTAGTAAATAATGTTTTATCTACGTGATATTATAATATTGTTATTTTTACCTTAAAATATATATTATAAGATATAATTTAATTATAATGATATATAAATATAGTATGTTAACAAGTCAAATCGATCTAAATGGGTGAAATTTAAACTTAATAATTAACTTAATTTCGGACTAAATAAGAAACAAGTAACTTGTGTCACAATTCATAAACACATCTATTTCACTATTTTTTTTCTTTAAATTGAGAATAAAAAATATTTGAAGAAGACCATTACTCTTTCATTTTTTTATACTAAATACCTTTTGTTCCAAATACAAGAAAGAACAGTTTTTATTCCATCTTTTCCTTGCCTCACGACTCCTCTACTTTTCTGCTATACCAAACAATACCCAAGAAAGAACTACATCCAGTCAAATTATGCATTATTTTGGTTGACCAAAGGCATACCCAACCCTCTGGTACGAGATTACTACTTACTCGTGTTTAGCCAAGATTGGACCAGACAAACTCATTAAATTGAATACTTCAAATTAATCCAATGTGAGCAATTATGTATAGCCAATTTTAGGCATGACAATGGGCGGGTTGGAGTCGAGTTTTGTTTATCTCACCCCTTCCCCGACTCCTCATTTCCCTTCCTGTTCCCGCCTCCGATGGGGGTGTATATTTACACCCCATCCCCGTCGTCCCCGACGGGGTCGGGTTTTTCCTGCCCCGCCCCCGACAGTTTTATAAAATTTTATTAAAAAATATAATTTTTTATAGAATAAAAAATATAATTTTAAATAAAACATAAAATTCAATCCAACATTAACATAAAATTCAATTTAATAATTTCATATTTCAATATGTTATATATATTAATTATTAGCGGGACGGGTTCGGGGTAGGTATTGAGAATCTCATCCCCGAACCCGAACTTGGTTATCGGGAAAAACTCGGCCCCAACCCCGACTCCGATCAACTCGGATTTTCCCGTCAAAATCGGGACGGGTCCAGGACGGGCCCCACGGGTTCGACCCCGTTACCATGCCTAGCCAATTTGTTACAAATCCCTTAAGACAAAAGCTTCAGCCAGTAGCCACGACACAAAGTTACTTCCACGATACAATGCCCAAATTAAGAGCCTTGGTGAATCCAATAAAATTGCATAATCACAAGTTTAACCTTTCATACGGGACAGGAAATTGTTTTCATTACTTTTGGTACAAATATTTCAAAATAGAAATAAATTTAAAATAACGTTCATTTTCATTTGGTTAAATCCAACAAGTCCTTAGCTTACAAAATCATTATCATGCATAACATACGTGGCGGATTACCCTTTGAAAACGCTACTATTATCGATTTTTCACGTCTAATATATAAAAATGACGCAAAAAGTAGTATAATTCGTGCTTCCATTAGACGGGCATCCGTCTTTTTCTGATGCTCTACAAAACACAGTGAACGTCCCATGTTTTTCTGCACGTCATGTGAGTCCTAAAAATCATTATCACCTTTTAAAATCATCTATGGTTACAACCTTTGAATTTGTCCCTTTTAAACCATGAAATAAAAGAAATCACCCCTACCTTTACCTTCGGATGTCTGGCCATCTACAAAAAGTTGAAGTATTAATAAATTAAGTTTTCAATTCTCTCTCATCTCAAAAATATTTTCTTGGAGCTCCAGAAAACAATAATTTTAATGAGATAATAATTTCAAGTGAAGACCGTGTGAATGTATTTTTTCAATTCTCTCTCATCTCAAGTAATTAATACAAATATATTTTTTTAATTCAATATTTCAATGATATTTAATATATTATAATACAAACATTCCATATATATATATATATATATATATATATATATATAATCATTTTAATTCAAATAAATTTTTATACTAATAATTTTTAAACTAAAACTAACAACAATTATTATTATAAATTTTAGGATGATACATAATAATATATTTTATTATTTTCACTTCACCATTTCTTGCAAAATCTTTGGAAACACGAAACAAAGTTAAAGCACTGCAATATTAATCCCAAAATATCAAACTTAGATTATGGAATTTTTTTTATATAAATTTGAACAAGTTTAACTTCAATTGGCACAATTTTAAGGCATCAAATCATCTGAGAATCACGATTATATATACAAGGATATTTCCATGGACTTCAACATTGAAGTTTCTCCTAAGGAATTTTTCGCAGCAAAGCTAATATGAGCCATTGCTGTAGTTTCTTGGCAAAACCTGCAGTCTATGGTACCGAAACCATCACAACTAGTCAAGCTTGCAAGCAATCATAGAAGGATTGCTTTTATTCATTAGAAAAACAACAGTGACACCTCGCAACTGCAAATAAAAGAATATCACTCTAATAAGAGTAATACCAAATATAACAGCTACAAGATTAAGAACAAAGCAAATAAAACAACTAACTAGTGTTGTTTGATTAAACATAAAAGATCACATGGACTCTTATCGGTTTCAAAAGGATGTTCTGCCTCTATAACTTATATAACGTACCAAAACCTCAAATATATATTTTACTAGTGGTAAGAGGAGCACTTGCTCTGTCCTGAGGTTAGAAACACGAAAACATAGAGTAGCAACTTTTTTCAGTAATGCCTTATCATTTATGAGAGAAATATTGTTGTTTGGTTAAACAATGAGTTTAACTTCAATTGGTACAATGAAGGTTAAAAGCATCAAATCATCAGAGATTAACTGGTGTTGTTTGGTTAAACAAAAAAAATATCACATGGACTCCTAACAGTTTCAAAAGAGTGTTCTTCCTCAAGTTTGTTGATTTTTAAATTAACTACCTCTAAAGTCATACCAACAATGGTTTTTTATTGGTTGACAATGTAAAAGTTTTCACATTGACAGTTCATGGCCATTAAACTTTTTGATAAGATAGAAAAGCAATTTCCTTTTGAGGCCTTGCAAATTTCCAATTATTTAGAAAACATGATGGGAATCCATGATGTTTACTCTTGTTATGCCAGCACTGGTCCTCTTCCAACATATAAAATGCAAAGGGACAAACCATATTGATGCCGCAAAATTGCAGAAATAAAACTTAGATTGAGTCAAATAACATGCAGCAGATTTCTGGGTCAGGCAAAGTCAATTACTTTTATTTATAATGACATTTGTCAATGGAATTGGCACCACATTACGGCACAATCACCAGCTTCACTGCATTCCTACATCTAGTTCCAATGCAGACTTGACATTTGAAAACATTTATTGTTGAAAATGAAGTACAGTTCAAGGGAGGTCGGGGCAAACCTCTTCAATCCGAAAGAACAGCACAAGTGAACCCATTTTGCACAAGCTGGTTAACTGCATCCCTGAACTTGTAATAGTCATCAACCTTGTTATACACTTGATGAGAAATCCTGGCATATCCAGTAACCACCCCAACTTCCCCTTCTTTTGGGGGCCGATAGTATATCGGAACCTCAACCCCAAAAGTATCCCTGAAATGTGTCCTCAACTTTAGGGCATCAGAATCACTCTCAATCCCCAAACAAGCAGGCAAGCCAACCATAACCATGCTAGCACACATATGTGGGGGACTCCCAAGCCGAGTCCCCCACGCCTTCACCAGCATCTCCCCCATCTCCACAACAGCCTCATGATTCCTCTTCTTGATCCCCTCAATCCCTCCTTCAAACCGGTTAACAAACTCCACTGCGGCCGGAACCACCAACTGAGCACTATAATCCCTAGTCCCAATCCAAGCACTCTCCACAGCCAAACCATTGCCATACTCATGAGACACCACAGGGTGATGCAAATCAGAACCAGAACCAGTACCTTTAAAGTTCCTACGAGTGTACAAAAACGCAATAGAAGGTGGACAAAAGAACCACTTATGCAAATTACTAGTATAAAAATCAGCACCAATCTCCTTCATATCAACATCAGTACACCCAATGGAATGTGCAGCGTCAACAAAAACCTGGTCCACACCTTCCTCCCTGCAAATCTGAATCAACTCTTTAACGGGAATAACAACACACGGCATGGAAGTCACATGATCAATTACCGCTAACCTAACCCTATTCCCATTACTCTTTCCTCTCTCTAACGCTTTCCTAAACTCGGAAACGATCTCATCGTTGGAATTAACGGGGAAAGGTAACGGGACCTCGACGACGTTACCTCCGGCGCGCGTGACGTAGGCTTCCATGGATTTCTTAACGGCGCCGTAGGCGTAGTGGAGCATGAGGACGACGTCACCCTTCTGGAACTTTCCTTCGCGGAAGTTCCAGGCGGTGTGCTGGAGGACGATGGCGGCGGCGGTGGTGGCGTTGTCAACAATGGAGATCTCGTCGACGTGGTCGGCGTTGACGAGGTCCTTGATTAAGGTTCGGGATTGGAGGACGGCGGATTTGAGGTCGTTGAAGTAGAAGTGGTCGGGCTGGCGGAGGTACTGGAGCTGCCAGCGGCGTTGAGCGGAGAGGATGGAGGCCGGGCAGCACCCGAAGCTGCCGTTGTTGATGCGGGCGACGGAGGAGTCGTGGTGGCCGAATTCTGATTCGATTTCCAAGGAAGAGAGTTTGGGTTTTTTGGGTATGTGGGAGCCGTTGTGGTGGATGGTGGTGGAAGACATTGGGATTCGAGAAATCAGGAACAGGGATTTCACCATAAGAGATAAGGGAACAAGAACAAGTGGCTAACCCTATTTACCTCTTCTCTTCTCTTCTCTTCTCCATTGATCCCATTAATAAAACTATTTTCAATAAATGTGCCATTTACTTGTACTAGTGCTTAGTGGCTCCAGTTTTGGATGTGTCACGTGTTCAGGAAACCTTTTCTTAAAATCAAATCAGAACAAAGCTACTACTGTAGAGCGTGTGTATGTATATTTTTACTCCAACAAAATTATGTAGCTGCTGGAAATGAATGCCCGAACAAGTTTGAATAACAGAATGTGTCTCGAATTAGTTCTTGTTTGAATCCTGTCAAGTACCATTTTTCAAGCAAAAACGGAGGTGTTTGATGGAATCCGGACAAGTCTTCAAAAAAAGATGTCTTGTTGCAGTAATTTATCTCTCTTTTTTATACTAGTTGTAAAGACCAATAACGATTACAAATATGATGGACGGTGATGAATTTGGTCGGTTTTCAAGAAGGAACTAGTGTGATATTCTATCTATTTACTATACCACAAAAATAAGTTCTCACATGCCACATGTCAACATTTATTTTGTCTGGCATATCTCAAATTAAAAAATTCCTAAAATATTCAATTATCATCCCAACAGTATACTTATGTTATCAACAATTTGGTGACATCATGATATTTGTAGACGGAGTTATATGTTAAAACTCAAAACCGGTCCAAAATAAGCAAATAGATAAAAGTAACCAATATTCTGTCAAAAATATAAAAATCTTAATAATGATATCAACAAATGTGAAATCAATGAGATTCAAAGGCAGATCGAGGTATTAGTGGAAAGGCCTTAAAAATTAGTGACATAATATAGTGTACTGAACATCTCTGGCTTGTTCATGGTGTGCGACTTTTCTGTCTCAATCTTGCGGTACATCATTGTAATACTTGTAAGTGGTTAATGCAAAAGGAGAAACAAAACCATATTCAAAATAAATGCATAAAATCATCAATGGCATTCACACCTCCTCGGGATGTACCAACCCAATATTATTATTAGAAGCCTACGAGGAATTGTTATTGCGGCCAGGGTTTGTATCGATTGGGTTTTGGATTTGGAAGCCTTTTATGATGAGATGATGCCCAATAGTTGGTATTGGGTTTGGGTATATTCCATTGCTGAAGGAAGAAAAGTGAACCCCTCAATTATTTTACATTATTTATGGAATCAAAATATATATATAAATTGTTTTCGGATCAGTGAAGGAAGGACAAAATCCTTTTCAGCAAACCAAAAAAGGAAAACATCGCCATAGTGCGAAAGTTCCTGGTAGTTTCCTTACAGAACATGTAATGATAATAAATATTTTTTGTTACTGCATTTTAAGAATAGTTATATTATTCTCATTATATTTTTTTATCCATTTTTATTATACTATCGTGTAGGGTAATGAAAATAAAATGATGTGAAGTAAAACTTTTTAGTTTAACGTAGAATTATAAAAAATTAATTTGAAAAATAAATAAATGTTATATAAAATAAGTTATTAAACTAAAAAAAATGACATAAGTTAAGTAATTTAATGTGTTTATCTAATTTTTTTTCATAATATTTAAAATATGCTCATTTTAATATAGCACGGCATAACTTTTTTTTATTGAAATTTTAATCTCTGTTTTTTTTTTCTTTTTGCGTATCCTTATCTGTATTAGTTGTGAATCGTCTAAACCCCCACACCAACTTCTCCAACAGGAGGAATATTTTAATCACATTATTTGCCCCGAGTTATTTTGGTTCAAGTTTCTAAAGAAATATCTAGAAAACTTAGGTTGCGTACCGCGTAGCAGAAATAAAATAAATTCAAATTATTATCCTTAGTCAGCATTTGTAAACAACTAAGCATTTATGAAGATAGTACCTCCACATATTATTCTTAAATCCTGTTGGTTCTATTCATGCTTTACTTGGGAATAAAAGAATCCTAGTAACATCCCGTTCCACATGGTCATCATGAAATGGAAAATTGTAAATGTGATCTATCCTATAATTCATATCACTTAAGTTTATAAATGTTTTACACGATGTAAGAGATAATTATTCTAAAACTTCTTTTTCCAACTGTTAATCAGATAATAATTAAAAGCTCTATAATGATCATCTAAGCTTCATTCCCAATATAAAAATAAATCAAAACCTATCAAAATGTAGGGTAATGCTAGTACTAATAATTTGAATTTTGATGTCTTGTAGTATAATATTATTTTATATCTCATCAAAGGGGTTGTTTATTGTGAGAGAATGAAAACATAATAAAAACTAAAATTTGAAAATTATATTAAAAATGAAATATTTTTTTTTTATTTTAAGTAATTTAAAGTTCTTAATAGGACATATTTAATATTTTTTATCATATATTCATGTATATAAAATTTCCTCATTAAATTATATGAAGGGTAGAATAAAATTCTAAAATAAGTTTAAGATAAAATTTATTATAAAACTTTTAACCCATCACAAAAGTAGCATTCATTTTTTTTTCTTTTTGAGAAAGAAAATTATGCTCGATTAAAAATTAACCAGTAATACTAATGTTTTTTTTTTCTCTCCTAAAAATAACGTTTGGGAGCCAATGCCAAATTGCCTATCCAAAACAATAGTCGTAATTAATTAGAACAGGACAAGTAGAGTGGTAGTAGTTTGTTTTGAAGCAGATATTTCCAAGGCAATTTATTTAGGATGTTTTATTTGATAATATTAATGATTTGGTTGCAGAGAGAACAAGTTACTGCTAACTAACGAATGGACATCCATTCAATTATTATTTATTCGTTACGACCTTCCACCTTTTTCTTGTGTGTGCGTTCCTAACATTATTGTTTCCTACCAAGTTCTCTGTCTGGGGAGTTCTTAGCACCACCACCAGCTTCTGCAGTAGCTTTAAGCTACGAAAGGTTTGTTTTTTTTTTTTTTATTATTATTATTATTATCATTTGTTTTGATCATTTTAGTGTGTTCAACCCACTTGATTCCTATCTCTAACATCTCGTTTCTGTTTAATTTTCAATCTTTTGATCTTCAAACATGATGAGTTTAACCCAGTTGACTTCTAGTAACTACTTCCCCCTTCATATTACACCCATTGATTCTCTTTCTATTCTTGACTTTGAAGAATCTGTTCGTGTAATTTGGCATTTAGGTATTACGGATCTGTACAAAATTTTATTTATAGCATCATTAAAGCGAACTGATTCTGTTTATTATTATATTTTTTTTTTCATGCCTTTGTGTTTATGTGTTAAACGGATGTAGAATCATAGCTTGGGTAGAGGACAAAAAGATAAATCAACTGTAAATAACGTTGGTTATAATTACTGATAAGTTTAGGATGAAAATCTTAGCAAGAGCTTTTCCTTTCTGCATCGTTGACCAAACATGGAAAGATATATGTTAGCTCAATGTTTTTTTTTGTGTGTTTTTTTTTTTTAAAATTACTTGTTAGATGACCCCATATTCTAGATTGTTTGGGAAGGTAAAGATTTTTTTGTTTAGGCTTGGCAAGAATATGATGGTAGGAGTAATTACTGGCCGAACAGTGAAATATTTGTGGAAAAGAGGATATATTTTTCTGATTATATATTTATCTGAGATTGGCTGTGTGGAGAATATACTACAAGGACTTAAGTGTCTCAACTGTTTATTTCCTTTCTTGTTCCATTGTTTTTGCATTCTGTGTAAAACTAGGACTGTATTCAGCTCAACTTACCTTTGGATTTCCTTGTAAGGCAGATTTTCCTTGACCATGGGGCAAAAGCATTTAGTGACGGTGTTCTGTTTATGGGCTTTAACATGTTCCCTTCTTCCATCTTTCTCCTTTGGAATTCTGAGAATTGGTTTGAAGAAGAGACCTCTAGATCTTGATAGTATTAATGCTGCTAGAAAGGCAAGAGAAGGTCTAAGATCTGTAAGACCAATGATGGGTGCACATGATCAGTTTATTGGTAAGTCAAAAGGTGAAGATATAGTACCTTTGAAGAATTATTTGGACGCTCAATATTTTGGTGAGATTGGAATTGGCACACCCCCACAGCCCTTCACTGTAGTGTTTGACACTGGGAGTTCCAACCTTTGGGTTCCATCATCAAAGTGCTACTTTACTGTAAGTTCAACTTAACTTGTATGTCTTCACAACCATGTACATATAAGCATATGGTACTGACCAATTCTCTCTTGCAGCTTGCTTGCTATACCCATAATTGGTACACGGCTAAGAAATCAAAGACACATGTCAAAAATGGTAATGCCAGCTTCTTATTATTCATGTTGATTATAGTGGTACTGTCATAGATATATGCATTAAATTAAAGGCTAAATGCTACTTTTGGTCCATTATATTTGGTACTTGTTTCATTTTGATACATCAAGTTTAAAAAGTTTCATTCAGTCTAGTGTATACCATATATATGTCGTGTAATGTAATCTTAATCATACCTATCAACTTGTTGATCAGGAACTTCATGTAAAATAAACTATGGAACTGGATCAATATCTGGTTTCTTCAGTCAAGATAATGTTAAAGTTGGCAGTGCTGTTGTCAAGCATCAGGTGAGTACTTAATTTATGAGCTTCCACTTCAATATAGATTGTACAAATTTGTTGATATCAATACTTACAATTGTCACTATTGTAAACTGTAGGATTTCATTGAGGCTACCCACGAAGGAAGTCTTACCTTTCTGTCAGCAAAGTTCGATGGAATACTGGGACTTGGATTTCAGGAGATCTCAGTTGAAAATGCTGTGCCCGTATGGTGTGTTCCATCTGGTCTTTTGTTGTTTCATCTGTATCTGATTTCCATGTTAGAGTGAAGTATAGTAAATCTTTTTTGTCTTTAATTGACCAGTTCATCATAAAATCGCAGGTTCAAAATGGTGGAGCAAAAACTTATCAGTGAGAAGGTGTTCTCTTTTTGGCTTAATGGGGATCCGAATGCGAAAAAAGGTGGTGAATTAGTTTTTGGTGGTGTTGACCCAAAGCACTTCAAAGGAAACCACACTTATGTTCCAATTACTGAAAAAGGTTACTGGCAGGTTAGCAAAAGCACGTTTAGTTTGATTAGGAATTCTTTTTAAATATGTAATTATTCACACCAGAAAAATCTTTAACGTGGAAATTTTCTTTTTCAGATTGAAATGGGAGATTTTTTCGTTGGAGGTGTTTCAACAGGTAATTTTATTGTTCCTCAACAATAAGAAAGTTCTATTTTGGAGATTCATTAAGGGAGTGATTGGGTGCCTGAGCGATCAAGATAATTTGAAATATGGTATAAGGAGTGAATCTAGATTGAATTCTTTTCTCCTCCATATTTGAATATGTTTTCAAGAACTACAGTCTGTCAAGTGTCAACAAAGTGTACCTTTACATTTATTGTGAGATAAGAATTTTTTTCTTATTTGTTGCTTATGCTTTGATTCTAAAGTGCATTTAATTCTGTAATATATCAATGCTACTTTTAGGTGTTTGTGAGGGTGGCTGTGCTGCTATTGTGGATTCAGGAACATCTTTGCTTGCTGGTCCAACTGTATGTGCTTCCATATTTCTGAAGATTTTTTGCTTTTTTTTTTATTATTTATAACTTCTGTTGACCGTTTATTTTAGCCTGTTGTGGCTGAAATCAACCATGCCATTGGAGCTGAAGGAGTTCTCAGTGTAGAATGTAAGGAAGTCGTTTCTCAATATGGAGAGTTGATATGGGATCTCTTGGTATCAGGGGTAAGTTTCAAATTGTGCATGCTTTTCGGCGCATTTCCACTCTCTCAACCTAAATGAGTTTGATCTTTCTGTAGGTGAAACCAGATGACATATGTTCACAAGTTGGTTTATGTTCTTCCAAAAGGCATCAATCTAAGAGGTTAGATAAGTCTTTATTTGATGGCCCTTGTACATATCAATGTCTTTACTTTCTGCTTCCGTTGTATGAATTTTTCACCATATTTGTTTCATTGCTAGTCAATTTGGTAATAATTTGAAAATATTGGATGGACGTTTGAGGATTTATTATAAAGGTTAGAAAGTCAGAAGCATCAGTTCCAAGCATAAGCAAATAAGAAAAAGAGTTTTCCTTCTTAAAAAAATTGTCAGGGAACCATCATTATAAATATAATTACTAGCTTACTAATCTATCATTTTGCCATTGGGAGAGTTTGGGTCTTGACCTCACTCATGCTGCAAGCCCGCAATATTTTGGCTGAAACAGACTCCTAAGTTATTTCGAATTCTCTGTTTGTGCAGTGCTGGAATTGAAATGGTGACTGAAAAGGAACAGGAAGAGTTGGCAGCGAGAGATACTCCTTTGTGTTCTTCTTGTCAGATGCTTGTTCTTTGGATCCAGAATCAACTAAAACAAAAGGCAACGAAGGACAGAGTATTCAACTATGTGAATCAAGTAAGCCATTTGAATTATCCTGTCACAACCTCAAGTAGTCGTGCATATTTATATTGTTTAAGTTTAGACATGTGATTAATGTTTGTTTTGATCATTGACAGCTGTGTGAGAGCCTGCCAAGTCCATCTGGAGAGTCAGTGATAAGCTGTAATAGTCTTTCCAAGATGCCAAACATTACGTTCACAATTGGAAATAAACCTTTTGTCCTCACACCAGAGCAGGTTAGGTTTGAACTTTCCATAAATTAAATTACATTGTGAACATTGGGGTCGGGAAAGTACCTACATAACTTGGACAATATTTTGGTTTTAGGTAAAAATATGGATTCAATTTCAAAGAAAAGCCAACAGTAATAGCCATTCAAAATGACCTGGGCACACACTAATACTGAAAAGCAAATTCAACTACAATTATGCTATTATCTCTGTAGATAGTTTAAGGCCAACTATTTTAATTATTTTTGTGATTCTAAGAATGCTTTTTTTGTGTTTTCAGTATATTCTAAGAACTGGAGAAGGCATTACAGAAGTCTGCCTTAGTGGGTTTATTGCTTTTGATGTTCCTCCTCCAAAGGGTCCATTGTGGTATATTAACTTTTCAAATTATTTATCAATTGAAAAATCACATATGCACACAGTAGAATGGTACAGAACAACCATGAATGAAGCGAATTACATAAAATGTTGTTAAGCTATGTTCCCTACTCTGATGCAGGATTCTTGGCGATGTTTTCATGAGGGCATATCACACCGTCTTTGACTATGGAAATCTCCAAGTTGGCTTTGCCGAAGCAGTCTAATTACGCTTTCTGGAGGATTTTCTTTGTAAATTTGTTAAGCGTGTTGTAAATAAGCTGTTATAATTGTAGCTCTGGTTACTTTTTGAAACCACGAATGTATTTATCCATTTAAGACGTAGAAGTATCCCACTTGCAAGTGTTGTGTGCTTTTTATATGAAAAAACCATCCTCATTTCATTCCGTGTTTGACCAAATATTGTGCCCTTTCTGTCCTTTTCAATTAGGATACTTGTAATGTGCCATACCCATGCGAAATCTTATTCTTCTTTCACCTGAGTTCCAATGGATAACTACTATTGGCATTATCTGCCAACAGAAACGAAAGGAGAATTGAAAAGGCAAAACCAATTGCAAAATGGTCGCAGAAAGGTTTTGGCTTTTCTCTTTTGTTACAGAAAGGTTTCGGCTTTGCTGTTAGAAAGGAAATGATAGCTGTAAGCACCCTCAATTTATGTATAAGGGACAACGGCATGACAAATTCACTTTCTAGCAAAGGTGAAACAAATAAATTCGCATTATTCAAAGGAACTGTTTGGTGTTAAAAAAGAAATTTATTCACTTTTTATTATAAAAACACTCCCAAAGGTCTCTATCATAAGAAAGAAAAATTAACTTCATACTAATTAAATAATTAAACATCATTTAATTTTGTTAATTACACTTAAAAAATGAGTTTTCTTCCCAAATTATCTTTCATTATTAGAATGTAGAACTTCATATGAAGAATAAAAATGAGTCATTGAAAATAAAATATAAATTAAATAAAGAAATTTTAAAAATGGCATTTTTAATTATATTTGAGACCTATGAATTCTTGTTACTTGTATTTGAGACTGAAGTATTTTTCACTTCATTTTTTATTCCCATGAATTTATATTTGTTCAACAAAGTGAAAACAATATATATATATAAACAGTTCAACAATGTCTACGCCGGTGTTAATGCACATGCTTGCTGGCAAATTCACTTTCTAGCAGAAGACGTGGAAGAAATAAATTCCCACTACCTAAACTTCATTCAATGCCATCGTCAACGTGTTTCGAGAATACGTATATCCAATCAAGTTCTGTAGTCACGGCATTCAGCTTCAGCTAACGAACGGTTTTACGGTGTTTTGTTATCAGTAGTGAGTTCAGCCCAATTAACTTTCATCTGCAATATACTCCAAAGTCGAAACTACACATTTTTGTTAGCCATGGGTTAGGCATCGTGATTCAAGTATCAATAATGGGAACAATGGAAGCTAACATAACCACGGTACTCACGTAAACATAAAATCCTTGCACACATAACATGATCTCACAGATAAGCAGGTAACATTTTTGGTCTACCAAACTCCAAACTATCATGTAATCCCAAATGTTTTCTTCCTCTTGAACTGAGGATGGCGACAAATATTAAATAAAACAGTTAACACAAGCCAAACCACACAGGAAATACGCCATCATGCCGGTATGTCAGTTCACGAGTAATGTTCCATTATTCTTCATCGCTATCATTACTGAATATAGAAGAGATCGGAACATTTTGCTTCTTTGCAACATTTTGCTTCTTGGCTCCAAACGTAATCTGCATGGCATTCGGGAAAAGAAAGTGGTGATAACATATAAAAATGTTTTATGCAAAAGCAACACTAAATGGATTGGCAGGGTTGAAAATGTTTTTAAGACTTGAATTGTGGAACAAAACAGCATCAAGAACTCGAGTGGATAAAATCTGTAAGCATTCCAAACTCCTGAGTACTACAAGGGCAATTGCTAGTTTCTTTTCCAACCCTAGACACCAGGTGGACATACCTTGGAAGCACTGCCTTTAGAAGAAAACCCAAACTTCAAAGTATTTCGCTGCTCCTGATCTGTAAGTGCAGTAGCAGTTATAGATTCCGAGGGTACTGTTGCTGATCCAGACTCTTGTTGCAGTTGAAGTTGTTGCTGTTTTTGAGCATCAGCACTGATTGACATCAAGGAAACCAAAAACCAAGATGACATGAGAGGAAGTCAGTAAGAATTAGAACATTGACTTGACCCCCTGGCCACCTGCCCACACATAGCCAAAACAAAAGGGAGAGAGGAGAATAAAAATAAATTGACAAGAGAGCAAGGGAAGGGTACATTTGAGCAAACTTTGCCATTTCTCTCTCTTGACGCAGCTGTTCTCGCTTTTGCCTATCATCCCGACTACTACCACCATGCATTTCCTTCATTTGTTTGAAACGCTGTATTTAACATCAAAGATTTTGCATTAGGAGAAAAATAAAATTTAGCCAATTTGGGAATCAAGTTTACAAAAGCAGAACCAAATTAATGTTTAGTTAAATTGTTTACCTTTCTGTGATTGTGATCATAAGAGCTCAAGTGTGCTTCAAATTCCATTGCCAATTTGTATTGCTTGTTGCAGAGATCACAATAGAACACCTTTCGGATTTCTTTCACTTCAGTTTGAATTTTTTGCTCACGTTCAGCTAAGACCTGAATTTTCATAATGTGCACGAAGCAGGCAGAAGAAGCCACCAGGTAATAAAAACTGCAGGAAATTCTCAAGACCTTCCAAAGTTGATGATTCCTTATGACATACCAATCCGGTCAAAAGACATGCATATATGCTATATGCTGCCTTCTGCTATGAGGTGCACGTTTGAGAAAATATAAACATCAACCTCAATACTACTATGTGGTTTTTGCACTAAGAGCAACTACTAAGGAGTAATAAATCATACCTCCCGCTTCTTCACATGTTCCTCTGTCTCCTCCAACTCAACATCCAGTTTTTTTCGCTGGATATTTTCTTCTGCGGTAAAGAAATCGTCTTCTTCTTGCTTGCCAACCCCCAGTCTTGGATCTCTAATTCCAGATTTTATTGGCTCAATGATTCCTGCACGCAAGCCCAGGTCAATTTGGAAAACAAAGATAAAGCATTTAAAATCAAGGACAACACCAATGACCAGAATCAAATCACTTCCAGGTAAAGAATCCCACAATTAGGAACATACAAAATTAATACTGAGAAAGTAAGTAAAAAAATGAACTCATTTCCAAAATCCTTGTTTCAATGAGATAAGAGCAAATACACAGGTGATTCAATAAATGAAGAAAAATATAACTCTTCTCCTGGAAGGTAAAAAAAAAAGCTTGAGTTAATACTTTGCACGCTGCATAGCATTAACTAGGGTGCTAAAGGTCACATTTGTGATGATCCTTACTGTATACAAATATAAAATCAATTTAAATACTGGAACAAAATAACAAAAATTACAATAATCTTTGCCATGCTTACAACAAACTACTATGTGTAGATTAATGGAATGAAGTAGCCTTAAAGATCAAAAACAGAAAGCTTCAAAGTCTAAAGTTTTAAATGTTTGCAAGTATTAGATGTCACAGCAATAATGGCTTGGGAAAAAAAATTCTGCCAGTTTATCAGCAGCATTAATGAGATTGAAGTCAAGCGATAGAGTTGTTCTTCCTTTCCACCCACTCCGTAGAAATAAAGGGGGAAAAGCAGACATAAAAGGCAGGTTGTAACAACACTATAAAGGAGGTACAAAAAAGGGTGCACAGAGGGGGAAGAGAAGATGTTCAAGAAGAATCAAGGAGTAGGGACAACTCATGCAGTATAGCAGAAACTAGAACAATGGGAAAATGCATTGTGCGGATCTTCATAAAGAGAGAAACAAATTGATAAATATCGAATAAAGGGATAATACAGTACAAACCTTGTTCATCCTTCCCAAGACCCTTTCCTTTCCATCCCATCTTTTGGAGGAGCTTAAAGCCAATATTAGATGATGTTATCTGTGTGTCCAAAGATGCTTGCTCCACGTTATCCAGATCAACATTTTCTGTTGGCCTGTGGTTGATTGGCAAACTAAAATCCTCTGACAAATCCTCAATAAGAGAGTCCTGATATGCCTGAAAAACCAATTCATCTCAATACAATGGGAATCACAGTAATAATTGTGCATTCACAATGTCTTGAAGAACACAGACCAGCAGTATAATTTATAAGTATAAAAAAGCTAGAGTCAGAATTCTCCATCTTCCAGAGAAGAGAAAGAAGAACATCACTTAATTGGGTGAAAAAATATCTATTACCTGTTCCCTTTTAGATTGCCTTCTGTCACGGCCACCGGTTTCCTGCCTACCATTCGTCCATCGATATTCCATTTAGTATCTACAAGAATCATGCATAAGATGTAAAGTCAGTAAAGTGTAAAGAAATAAATAACACCATCGGGAGATATAAAAAGCTTCAGGTGCCAAAAAACGAGCTAAAGGAAGTTCACACAACATAGATAAATACAAAATTAAAAATAATCCGTGATGATAAAATACTCTCATGAAAACTTATTAAACACAGGACAAGACACTCAGAAAAATTAAACTTATTCACAACATTAGTATAGAGCCATCTGAAAACACAAGTTATGGGTAAGCTAATCAAATTCGCCAACGTAACCGAGCGACCCACTAAGAAAAAGAGGATTTTTCAACTACCCTTTTGAAATTTATCTAAAACCAAACAAGGAAATTCCTCAGGGATTTGTTTTTTTTTAATGAAAAAAATCAGATCCAGAAAACCTTAGCTTAAACAGTCTAAGAAGAGAATAAAACCGCGATTGGGGAAAGATTAGAGTCTGAGGGAGTAAGGAACCTTGATGATAGTAAGAAGAGCGCAAATTCTGGCAAGGAAAACAAAGTTGCTTGGATCTCGTCCTTGCTAGATTTCAACGCACGGTCTTCTTTTTCTGCATGAGATATATTCAGATGCGATGAGATGAGGGAATGACATTGACAGGATCAAAACAAGGAAGCAAAAATAATTATATATTTTATTATTAAAATTTAAAAGAAAAGAAAAAAATGAAAAAAGATGAGAGAGAGAATACGGGTGGTGGATATTGATCGAATCGAACATTGGGTTGGGTTGTTACAGGGTCTTACTTTGGACACCCAGTATTTTTGTTGGGACATTCAACACTTTAAATGAAAATGTTCTTCACTCATTTAATATATATAAATGAACAGTTACTCATCCGTACGAGTCACTTCTTCACTCCTCCCGCGGTGCTGTTTCGTCTTCTCTTTTGTTTTCTCCTCTGCACTTCAACTTCTCCTTTTCTGTTCTCTCCTTTGCGTAGGTGGTCTTCTCCTTGTTGGTCACCTTCGTCTTCACTCCTTTGTTTTGTCCTCCGACTTCTGCTTCGTGTTGGTGGCTGCTTCCTCTTCCACTGCAGCTTCTTCTTGTTGGGTTGATCTTCTTCCAGCTAAGTTCTCTTGTCTCCCTCTCGCGCCGCTTCTCTCTCTCAATATTGTTTGTATTTGGTTTGCTATTGTTGGTTGGTGTTATTTTGTTGAATATTGTTGATGTTTTGAATCATTTATGTGGTTTGCTGTTGTTAGTCGCTGAAAAAGATGGCATTTTTGGAGAAAAAAATAACCCGTACAGATCAACAATCCGTATGAACCATACGGATCAGTAATCCGTATGGCTCATACGGATTACTAACCAATATGTGGTTTTTTTTATAAAAATGTTTTTATTTAAAAAAAAAATAGGAATTATTTTTAATTGAAAATATTTAAATGTTAATTATATTATAAATTGTTTATTATTGATTTTATTAGTCTCTAATTTTTGTTTATTATTGATTTTATGTATGATTTATTTATTATTGATTTTATGTATGAAATATTTATGTTAGTTATTAGTTAGATTACATTACATTTTAGATTAAATTAGATTTGAAAAACAAACATTAGATTATATTGCTAGGACAAAAAACGTGAAGGCCACAAAATTATGTTAAATATTGTAATTAAATGTTGTATTTTATTAAAATTTAATTAGTGTTTTGGTTATACAGATTAGTGATCCGTATGGTTCAATCCGTATGGTATTTTTTTAAGTTTTTTTCAAATAGTGTTATGTTTGGTAAATTTTTTTTTTTATTTTTAATGATTTTGTTAAAAAAATTTAGTGTAGTTATTTTTTAGTGAATGAGCCATACAAATCAGCATGTTTTTTTTTTAGATTTTTAAATTGAAAATAATATAGTGTAGACACCTTACGGATTGCTGACCAAAATTTCAAATATATTTCAGAATTGATGAAGCAAGAAACAGGACATTCAGACTCTGCTCCACCACCATTACGGTTAAGCACCCTCAACGAGGGACTGAAAACGATTCTTGCGACTCTACCTTGTAAGAATGTTTACCTTTCATATTGATACGTTTATTCACACATGTGACATGTCTGTAGTTAGTTAGCTTTGGCAATTGCTAAGAATGGTTTCTTTCGAATATATGTCAAGTTAATAGATTAATAATTCTATCAATTGATAAGAATAAATTGGCATTCATCATGATTGTTGATTGAATGCCAATTTTGTTATATCATGCTTGAATGTTAATTATGTCAGAATTAACAAATGAAGAGCACGAAGAATGCTGCGAAATGGTCAAGATCATGTCGAAGGTCACGGTTCCACCAAATATTATTTTAAACATCGTTAATGCCAAGGACCAGGTCATCTTCATTTTGATTTAATTAACATATCATTATTCTGTTACTTTATGTAACTAACCAACCTTATTTTGTTACATCAAATGTAGATTTATAGTTAAATTAGTATGTCATTTGCTGTGAGGTGGAAAGACATACTTGACCGTTTATGACATTTCATTGACAAAGATGGAAATTTCCATGTCGTTGTCTACAACCAAGATTTGGACAAACCAACCATTGTAGCAGGGTGGATAGCACTAAGAGATTTTTATCACCTGACCGAAGATCATCAAGTGTCGTTAACTCATTATAGTAAAAATGAATTCTTTCTCACCATATTCAAAAGCAGTAACCTGCCAAAATCATTCCCAAGGTGACACTCATTATACCATCAAGTGTTAAATTCTGTTACTTTCGAGGTGTATCTCACTCTGCACAAAGTTACTTGTAACAGTATAGTAAGCAACTTTCTAATTTAGTTGTCAGCAATTCTTTATCTTCCAAGTTTTAAATTTTATAAATTATTGACATAACATTATTCTTAATATTAGGACGTTCCAAACAACATGTATTATTTTCTTAAAGACAAAGACTGGACTCATTTGCATTTGGAGGACGTTGTAGAATGTCGGCTTGTGTTCAACCACGGGAGAAAGACAGTTAAAATTGAAGCTGGATGGAAATATTTTTGTGAAACCCTGTCCTTCAAAGCTAACATGAAATTTGTCTTCGAATTTCTTGATCCAACCATTAACCATGTTTTATTTTGGCTGTTTATGAATTAAATTCAACATTATTAGGACTTGGAACATTATTACGACTTTGAACATTAGTAGGACTTGAAACATTATTCCTTTTAATTATTAGGAATTCCCTAACTATGCTTTGCTACAAATAATTTGTCTAATATTATCCCTTTGTTAGTTACTAGTTTCTTATATAATAGTTGTTTTACTATGTGTTGATCATAACTTTTTTGCAATGTTGAAGTAACATTGAGTGACAAACAATATCTTTTAATAATTAATTTGGTCATGTTTATGAATTAAATTATTTTTAATTAATCACTAAATTAAAATTTAAGCAATCTAATGTTAGTTTTGGTAATTTTAAAAAAGTTTATATATATTATAATTTTTTTAACAATCTAATTACTAAATACATTTGTTTATACCACTATAAAATAATATCACAAAATCAATATTTTTTTTATACCACAATAATATCACAAAATCAATATTTTTATAATTGCTAAAATTATTTAAAAAAAAATTCACACAATTGCTAAAATTATTACAAAAATTATTTTAAAATATTCACAATTTAAAAAAAAATTACAAACCTACGGATCGACAATCCTATGAATCAAATCTGTGAGTTTGGCTTCTTTGTTGTCCTTGTGCTGCCCCTTCAAAATGATACCGTTTTCATGATTTTTAAAATTGAATCACAACCCTAAATATTAACACAATTGTTATGTGACATCGTTTTGGATGGAAAGCACATAGAAAACTTGAAAAGGGACAGCAGAGAAGTCAGATCCGTCAATCCGTAGGTTCTTCAAAAAATTTTCACGTAAATCTTCTTCTTCGGTGATGAAAACTGACTAAAATTCACCATATACTCCTGAACAACGCACGTACACCACCAAAGAACAAATACGTTTCGAAACCGACCTTAACGGAAGAAACATACACTAAGTGACGGAGATTTTGCGGAAAAAAAATGATGTTGCAGAAATGAAAAACTCCTCCTGCTATTTATAACCGAAAATACCCATTTCGGTGTATATGAAAATTGTTGGGTGCCTCAAGCAATTCCCGTCTTTAAATCCATTTTCTGCGTTTGGGGCTTGGCCCAAGGGTCAGATGTACGTTTAGTTAGAATTGTTTTTGAAAAAATTATTACTTATTTTTTCAGTTTTTAATAAAAATAAACTTTTGTTTTGAAAAATAGATTTTATAAAAAAAATAATTATTTTTAAACTGATTTTTTAATATTAGCAAGTTTTACATGTATTATACGAATATTAATAACTTTAAATAAAACTTCAATTAAAATTTAAAAACATATAAAAAATATCATTACTAGATATTGGTGAAATAATATATTTTAATAATAAAGTTCGAAATAATTACGATTCTATTTTATTGAAAATTTATTGAATAAATATCATGCTTATACAGCACAACATTGTAGATTATACAAGGTTTTATATGCTCCGAGTCTCAAACTGTATAATGTATAGTATAATATAATACGTACACTGGTTTATCATTCGTTTTTTCTTTTTCCATGCATCATCAGGAATGGAATTTCTGCAAATAAATACCTAGGAAAGAAAAGGGCAGAACTTTATTGCAAAGGTGTTCATATTTGAAAGGCAAGATTCTCTGAGTTATAAGAACGATTGCTTTCACAATCCTGCTTTAACCGTTGGCTTCTACCAGCAGTAAAGCAAGACAACCGTATTCGTCGTATGTGCATATATAGATATTGATTAGATTCCACCCCTTTTCCAAATTACTCATACTTGTGCCTATTTAGACAGATCAATTAATATTGATTTTAGTTCATTTGCATCAAGTATTGGATGATGAATATTTGAGTTCTACATGGGCAGAGTGTGGGGGTGACTATGGTATTTGAGTAATTTGAACCGATGTTTAAATGAAAGTTGTTGAAAAGCGAACACTTTCTACGAATATTTTGACATCGGTTGTTTCTAAAATCGATGCAAATATGTATCAAAATAGGTGAGATTACATTTTTCTAGGTACTTTCATATCGGTTCCAGTTAAAACCGATGTCGAAAGTGATTTTTATTGAAATGTTTATTCACCAAGCCCACTAACACAGAGACATAAATGCATAATATTGATATGTAGGATTGTATTATTCAAAGGCGTCACAAATCAAATACCCTCTTGAGCACTCCCTCACGTACATTATCAAGAATTACGCGTGCAGCTGCCCTCATAGTTGGCATCAGTGCAGTGGCATCCCCCCGTTTCCCCTTTTCTTATTTTGTTTTATGTACAAGTTAAAGTCAAAGGAGATTCATATCCCATACAACCTCCAACAACTGTCAAATTCTAAAACAAGTATTTGAGTTTTTCAAAACATGCAACATTAGAAAAATTAAGAAAATAAAACACAATCAAAATGCACTTTAAACTTAAATATTAATCCAATCCACTCACTGAAGTAGAAACCCATAACTCAGCTACTAATTGGAACCCTTTTTCTTTACAAAATTCCGTGGCTCTGTACCTCCAATCTCCAAGACAATTGACTAGTGGAAGAAAACCTTTGCCAAATTCCATGCCTCTGTACCTTTGTTATTTGGCTTCTTCTCTTTGTTGTTGCATCTCTCCCTTTAGTATCATAATTAGGATTAATGTAGTCAAGCAAATCTGACACACTTGCAAATTCAATGAGGATAAAAGGAAAATTATTACAATAAGTACAAACATATCATGCTAACCACAATATGATAGTTTGAACAAGATACAACGAGGAATTCTTTAATCATTCTAGAAACATTTCATTTCACATTCCTAGAGTTCACTGCTAGTGCACAGGCGTAGATTTTTTCCATACATCGCCAGTGGATTTTCTGATTTGGAATGGGTTGCAAGAAGGTGATATAGCATGAATAACAAATAGCAATTGTAACTAAAGAGAATTTATGGAGAAAAAAGCATAGTATTAAGTTTGGGATCTTTTCCTGCATTTTACGAGCAAGCCAAGAGAATTCAATATTAGGACCAAATGCCTTATACTTCAAGGACCATCGTGATAGGTCAGGTTTGTCTGGCAATATCTGTGAAACAAGTCCAACATTTGCATAAAATCAAAATGCAAGAGAGAAAAAATCATTTGGATCCAAAGCAAGAATGCCTAGAGCGTGATCCTAATGTCAGGCTATCTTCCCTTAGCAAAAAGGCAGGGGATCTTAGGTTCCAAAACACCAGCTAGATGTTTGACTTAGCAAAGAAAAACAAGCAACATATCTTCTGTGTTAAACTTAGTAGACAATCATTGCTGATTATGAAAGGCCCTTGCAATTTACTAGGTTCCATAATATACCCAGATATTTTATGATGCTAAGAAAAACATGAGTAAATGTTTTAAGCAATGTGAACAACTAAGGGACTTCATTTCCCCCCTCCCTCACAAGACCCGATTTCTGTAATTTAAGAAAACTGATCCTTAGAATAGAGGGTGAGAAGGAAAGCAAGCACACACCTTAACAGAAGAAATAAAGGGCATCCAGTTTGGGATGGCTTTGCGATCAAATAAACATTTTAGAAAAGAGTATCGATGACCTGGGTGGTCCAGGAAAAGCAAATTTGTTTTTGGTCCTCTGAGTCAAGAAGGGATTGATCATGCTATACCATCACGGGACACCTGCAGGATAAGGATTCAATCACATTAATTAATTTCCTACTCCCCTTTAACAAGTGAAGAGATAGCAAAAAAAAAAAAAAAACAGAAAAAAGAAAAGAGCATGTTTAGCAACACACTCGAGATAGTTGTCCTGAAGTAACTGCAGAGCTTGTTTGGTGGCAAGGCAAAGCTCCCATTTGGCAGGGCCAGGAAAATAGTGCTGATGTTTATCTTGGTCCAAAAGCGCGTCGATGTTATGAGAAACATGCACATCTGACCAATGACACGAACACCAGCTTCAATTGGTTGTTTCGCACCTTCAATTTACAAAATAAAACAAAAACATTAACCCATAAGAAGAAGAATGAGAAGGGGCGAAAGAGAGGGGTTCTTACCTCGACGGAAGTTGAAAGGCGAGAGAGGAACCAAGATTTGAAGGAGAGGCTGTTGGGAGGGAGATTTACAGATAGGGCTCGAGAGAGAAGGTTTTTATTTGTCCTTCAAGGACGGTTTTTTAAAAACGATGCAAAATAGCCGAACTTCGGCTATTAACTAAGTCAATGTTCTATAACTCTTTCAACATCGATTTTATTTACCAATGCCAGATTTTTGTTATTATTTACCGAGATACCACCACATTTTATTTGACATTGTTTTTCTCTAAACAGTTCGGATCCAGCAATGTAAAAAATAGTTTTTGTAGTAGATACCTTTCTTGTCAAAAAAATATCTCATAATGATCCCCTAAGAGCAAGATAAAGATAGATGCATGCAGACTAACACCACCCTTGAAATATGACACCAAATATCAAAAGAAAAAAAAAGAAAGCTAATTTTATATGTTTGGTAAGACTTACGGGGAATTTGTATATTTTTTTACTGGCTTATAAATTACTTTAATTAAAATAATCTTCTTTGATATATTAACTTAGTAATTTATTTTTCTTAAACTATCTCAGGTAGTTTATTTTGGTAAATTACTTGAAATAGCTTATGGAAAATAAATTAGTTTAAAAGTTATTTACTTTTTATTTTTTAATTTTTATTCTTATTATTTTATTTTTTATTCAAATTAAAAATCCTTAAATTCCTTTTATTTAATTTATTATTTTTAACGCACATGACAGTTAATTGACATCGTTACATCATTCTTTAAGATTAAAAATTATTTAAATTATATTAACTTTACAATTATTTGATTAATTGTTTTTATATTTTTTTAATTATATGAGCTAATTTAAATAGAATTTTAAATATATATATATATATATATATATATATATATATATATATATATATATGATTAATTTTAAATAGAAGATTTGGTGTGTATCATGTTTCTTAATTATGCAAGTGAGAAACATATACATTTATGTTATTCTTGTATAAATAAATCAAAATAAATGTTTAAGAAAATTATATAAAGAAAAAATAATTTTTATTAATAAAGTATTTAAATGTCAAAAAAATGATTTTAAATAATATAATTCTAATAAAGTTTATTTCATTTAATTTTAATTTTTCAAAAGAAAAAAAAATGAAAATTTTAGTTTAAACAATATGTGTAAGCCACCAAATCTTTAATATTTTTTTATAATACAAAATTTAAAAATTATTATCCTAGTTTTTAAGCATATAAACTATTAAAAATAAATTCAAATATAAAAATATTAAATATATCATTTAATCTGACATTTGCATGTTAATCTTATCAAATAATTTCAATTAAATCAACTAGTTTATAAATTTTGATTGAGTTAATTTCTGATTTTTCAGCTCAACTTATAACTTTATGGATTAATCATAGTCTCTCTTACTCTTAAAACTCATTGAAATTTCTTGTCACATGCACTTAAACATTGAAATCTTTTAAAATAATTATACTCTTGCTTAGATCAAAAGATATGTTAGAATTCACATGACAACATTCTATTAGACTGATGCTGAACAAGTATAATTTTTAAGAAATACTGTAATATACATTTATTATTCGTGACATAATATAAAAAATAATTAAGTAAACAACTATTAAAAAAATAAAAATCTTTTGATGATATACTAAAGCATAATTAAATGATCATATAAAAGATTTACACTTTATGCATTAATCATCAATCAAAATCAAACCCAGTCAATATATTTGCATGTGTCAGGATTATGCAAAGCTTGTAGTTCAAATATTGGACACAGAACTCGAATTATTCTTTTGTTCAACACAATTTTGAAAAGCTTAATTAAGTGTGATTACAGCTTGGAAACATAATGACAAATACTTAAAACTATAGCAGTTGCAATGCAAAGAAGGAATATATTAATATTAATTAAAGGGTATGATCAAATCACTTTTAAAATCTCTTCAATTTTTTATTTCAATAATAAATCTTATTTTGGAATCTTAAATCATTTTTTATAAATCATATAAGGGAACTATCTTCTAATATTTATTTGAAAATAATTTCTTCTAATGAAAAATAATTAATTATATATTTTTAATTTTAAAAAAATAGAAATACAAAATTTAATAATAATTAAAATATTTATTTATCAATATAATTTAAATTTTTTGATAATACTATAATAAATTATCATGCACGATAAAAATAGAAATAGAAACTATCAGAGTGTACGATAGAAATAAAAAAGAAAAGAAATTATCGTACATGATAGACAAAAAAAATATCTTTTTAAGAAATAATATGATCTTAGTGGTTCTTATAAAAGAATTAGATCTCCAACTCCAATAATACATTTTAGGAAATTAAGATCTCCTCCCAAGAATCAATATTGATATGTCTCAAACTTTATGTACAAATGGGTATTCCAAACCATGGTCCCTTACAAATATCTTAATAATAAATATCTTAATGGAGACATTTGAGTGATTTGACAGATTCCACAAACTAGACAACTACACAAGGCAATGAGATGAAGAAAAGCGAAAAGTTCATTTCCTCGCAACAGCAGTACCTTGCTTACTGTTAACACAATCTGATATTTTTGGTATCAGTACTCTGCATGTTAAAACTTGCAATCGTGGTTTTGGTTTTTACTGGCGCCACCACTATAAAGCCACTAAGTACTTTCTACAGTTCAAGAGAAAAACTTAACCCAAATAGAGAATCAACTTTATTTGAAAGATTCTCCTTTTGTCATAAATTTTTTTAGAAAACGCCTGAGCCTTACGCTCCTGTATTGTGCATGAACCAATTAATAAAGTTGTCTTCCAACCACCTTTCTTTAAATTTTCACTTCCTTAATAGACGATTATGCATTATTATTCCGGACACTACAGCTATTGTTGTTTTGTCATGTTATTGACCTAAGCATGTAACTGATTTAAGTAAGCGAGTTCCACTGTTCGTTTTACCATGGCACTACCATTAACAGGCAAATGTCATTCCTACACTACAAGAAGAGATACCATCAAGTTTAATTTTTGTGCATGGATTGTATATGGATGGTTTTTATACCGCTAATAAATAAAAAATTATAATAGGGATAAAATTTATTAAATATTTTTTTATAAAATTCTATAAACTTGACATACATAATGATCATTAATTGAATGATAATGTAAAAAAATTATAACATCACTGCATAAATTATTTTTTATTAGATAGAAAAAAAAGATTATGCATGATAATATAAAAGTTTTATATTACTATCCATAACATTATATATAATAAATTTATTAACTTCTACCGTTTTAAAAATTATATTAATGATGATTTCTAATTGAACCATGGCATAGAAGTTTGTCTTATCTTACTTCACATCTTTCTCTCGTTTCTCTTCATTGTATATATTAATCTATGAATATAATTTCTTTTATAAGAAAGTTGTTAAGATCTTTATTTTTACATGATAATTCCAAATTTCTCGAAGTACTGTAGAAACTCTCTATATATTATATGCTGTCATAGAACTGGCGTCTAGTGAAATCTTACATATAACAAATCAATCTAGACCCTAGAGATTTTATAGGTTTGTTAAAGTATGTTCACAATCTGCCAGCTTTGGTAAATCTAGTTAAAAAGTGACATTCTAATAGCTGTCAATGCATATTAGGCAAATTAAATCACTGAACATGTACTGCACAGAGTCATGCACTCACGCGGATCCAATAAAATGCTTCTTGCAAAGAGAGGAAAAACGGTAAGTGGCAAATGGAACCCCAACAATTGTTAATTTTTCATGACCAAACGAGGAAGGGGACATAGCCAAGATCAACCCTATGACTGAGTGAAACCAGCGGACCACAAAAAATGTGCCTTTGCCAAAAGATGGAAATGGAACAGTTTCAAATGTTCCATGTCAGCTTTAATTGGACCATGAATACTGATCAAAGCAGTGATTTGAATCAGATTCTCCACACTTAATCTCAGTTTTAAAAAAAGTGGCCTAACTTGTACTATAAATTGAGGCCCCTAGCCTCGAAATTCTAACCCAACACCACAACTACTACAAGTTCCTTCCTATTTCTAGTCACTAAAAGTGACACTGTAGTGTTTCATAGCCAACAATCATAACCATGGGTGGCAAAAACAGGCAAATGAAATCTTCTTTTCTTTCAGTTTTCAACATTTTCAAATCCAACAAGCAGCAAAGAGGGGGAAGCAATTACAACACTTATTATGATGAAGGGCCAAAGGTGTCTGGAACCAAAACATGGCCTAGTGATGAGGACAAAGGTCGTTGGGGGGTGGCTGATCCTGTCATTGACATGAGAGCCACAGCTTACATTGCTCAATACAAGAAGCGCGTTTCAGAATCTGAAATTCATTGCCAAGCTCAATCCCAGCACTAGAGAATTTCTTCATATGGTTGTTCTTTTATTGTTGTACCTAAGCTGTATTTGTCTCTAGTTATTATTGATTGATAAGCTGTGAAGCACAATAAAAACATGTTTAATATGAATAACAATAACCACTAGATTTCAACGTTTTTGTCTTGGTTTGTTGTCTCTGATACCATATTGAAGTGAGCAATTGAAAAAATGATCAAGCTTTCATTGATTTACAAAAATATATACACGCTGAATTGGGAGAAAACTTAACTACTTTCTACACTAATCACATTAGTCAACAGCAGAATTAGCAAAAATTTGTTACATTCCTAATATGTTGAAGCAGAGCATTGCAAGATTGTTCTCATTAGTTTGAGCTCACTATAATATTTGCCGGAACATATAATTAAGAATGTTGATTTGCAACTATTAATATTTCTTCCAATTAATATAAAGAATTAATATGGCAGAATATATAGTGAGTTATGGCGCTTCACCATTTTCATCTGAGGTTTGTTTCTCCTTTTGCCAAGCAAACAAAAACCCGTGGGGTGGTTTGATGTTAATGGACAACTCCACCTGGATTCCCTTGCCACTTCTATGATATGACTGACACTTGGGACATCACATTCACGTCTGCACCTGTATTTGTCACCAAAGAATAACTTGATTGTTTATTTGTTGTTTTGAGTCTTTTGACTGGAATCATTTGTAATAGAAGTTGATAAAGAGGTGGGGTAAATTAAAAGGGGAAAATGCATCACTCTATTATATTGTAGTTCTTGAATGGAGTTCTTCTTTTTAATTGATCAGGCAGTCACACAATTAATTAATAAAGTAAAAAAAAAGGTTATAATTTAGACGGGGGAATTGTGTATCACTATTTTTGGCTATGTACATAAAATAATCTTACTCTTTAATTATGTAGTTAGAGATTTAATTCCTAAAATCATCATGTATATGAAAAACATAAAAAACATCAGTTTTTTAAACAAATTTCAATATCTTAAGGATTAGTCTTTAACTCCTAATCGATATCTATTTTGAGTAAAATAAAAAATACATCATTAAAAAAGAATGTGATATAAAAGAAAATAAAATGATCAACAATGTAATGACAAAAGGAAAAGTAAGTATTAAAAAAGAGAAGAAAAATTAAAAAATATGAAAATTTTATAGATAAAATTAAGTTTGTTTGAATTTGATTATTATTTTTCATATGAGGAATTTTACTAATAGCTAGACTCTTTTTACTTACTTATTAGGGTTGCACTAGGATTCAAGTTTGATTTTTTTTTGTTGCCATTAAGACTTAGATATTATTGCTTAAATTTTGATTTACGTATTTTGCTTATGTTTTTATTTGTTTGGTACTCCATCTAGGTTTCATTTTACTTTTTATGCTTTTTTGTGAAGTTTATATATATATATATATATATATATATATATATATATATATATATATATATATATATTGTGAAGTTTTTTTCCTTAACATATCTAAAATAAAACTTATTATTTCACTTAATTGATATTACAATAATCAATTATATCTTATATAATTATTAAATTAATCAATTATTAAAATAATATAAAAAAAACCCAAGCCATGTGCACGCAGTACTGAAAAAGGAGAAGAAATTTTTGAAAATATCTATTATTAATGTTGATAGCTGTTAGTGTGAAATTTTGTTTCTCTTTCTACAATTAATATTAATCAGACATATTAAAAACCTAGCGGGAATACCAAACAATTAGAATAAAATCAAATCTATAAGTAAAATATATGAATATATGATCTATCTAGGTCAATTAGTTTATGTTTATTTAAGTATTTTTAATTAAAAGATATGTTTAAAAATTATACTAATTATGTAATTATTTAATTTTAAAATAAAAAAATTGAATTCTGTTTTTAAAAAAATTTACATCCTTACACATGATCACTATTTGTTTTTTTTAAAGAAAAGTGACATTGATATTATTTTTTGAAGATTTAAGTGAATGCCATGCTCTTGGAATCCAATAGATTTCTCACTACTGCAAAAACGACATTTTAAGTCGGTTAAGTAATTATTTTAACGTCAGTTTTGAACCGTCGTAATAGCCGCCGTCGTAAAAGGTGCAAGTATTTTAAAGACGGTCTTCTAAACCGTCGTTTTAAATAATATTTTTTACGACGGTTTCCATAAAACCGTCCTTATATGTATACGCGTTTTACGACGGTTGGCATAAAACCGTCTTTGTATGTATATGCGGTTTACGACAGTTGCCATTAAACCGTCCTTATATGTATATGCGTTTTACGACGGTTGCCATAAAACCGTCTTTGTATGTATATGCGGTTTACGACGGTTGCCATCAAACCGTCCTTGTATGTATACGTATTTTACGACGGTTGCCACGAACCGTCGTTGTATATGACATGCGAAAATGAATTTTTATGCCGGTTATAAAATTACCGGCGTAGTAGGTGTAACATACTAAGACGGTTATACAATAACCGTCGTAGTATTGCTTTTTTTTTAATCTTTTTTTATTTATTTTTTGCTTGACTTTTTTTTTTGCCTTTTTTTTTAAGGTATTGCATTGGCTTTTTTTTTTAATTAATGTATCTATGAGAATTTTTAAAAAGCAGAAGTATAATGGAGAAACAACAATTAGAATAAAAAAAATGAGTCAAGAGTCAACACTAAAGAATAAAATACAAATTGTATACAGGAATCAAAATGGCTTACTAATTGATAAAAAGTGAAAAGTATATGCTGGATAAAATGATCAACAAGGTAAATATTAAAGCATTTTTTTCTTCTTGAGTTAAAGACCAGTCAAGCTTGAAGCCAAAAGGAAAAAAGAACTTGTAGCTGTTCAATGTACTCTGCATAATAAAGTGTGTTCAATGCAAAGTTACCACTCCATTCCATCGAACCTTGAGGATTGATAAAGCCATCAAGATAAGTCTTCATTAAAATTGTTCTTGAATATTGCTTCCATGGTCTTCGAAGATAAGTCCTAACCGGGTTTTGAAACAACAATATTCCAAAAAGTTCCTCGCATATCGTGATGGATGCTTCATAGAATCAGAAGCCTCTTGATTGAAGCTCTCCAGAAGATCACTTGCAGAGGTCCTAAGGATTCTGCATTATTTGTTTTATATTACAGTTGAATTTCCAATCAAAAGTATGACCCATTGTGTCAAACAAAAAGGAGTGAAAGGTCCAATATACCAAATAAACTAAATCCAACAAGACTGAAAATTGAAAACTGATTATGAAGCAATAATTTCCAAGAAAACATGCTAAGATGTACAAAAATGCACTTACTTTGAGCATCTACGAACAACTAGGTTTGCAACAGGAGAGAGCTCTCGTATAAAGTTCTTCCCAGCAGAAGGAGAATTTTCCATCTCTTCAAATTCTTCACCAAAGTAACTCTTCTTGCCAAGCAACCATTTCAATGATCCTTCTTTTACCAAACCTTCAAGCATATTTCTGGTTTTGCTAGCGACGGGCATATCTCTTTCCTCCCCACTATCTTATTGAGTTGGAATACAAGATACCCAGTACCTAATCTTTCTTAAAGTTGTTGCATTTACTGAAACATAAAAAGTTCACAAAAAAATCAGTCACACCAAATTGAATCCTCAAAACTATAAAATCAAACTACCAGGTACCAACCAAAAAGGTTCAACCTATCCACTCCCATCTGCATGACATATAGGTATTACAGTTGGAACTGAGTGATCAGACCTATAACTAATAAGCTAAAAACAATTCTTACAATTGTAAATAAACTTGTTAATAACCACTTATGGAAGAAGAAGAAAAATGAAGTAAACTTCTCAAATCAGATAAAATTAATTTATACATCTCAGCTTTTGGAGAAGTAGAGCGAGAGAGTTTTTTTTTTTTTATAAAAGTTGAAGAACATAAGTTGAATTATGAAACTTTTCATAATCCTGCAAATTCTAAGATCTAGTACTGCATTATATTTCATATTGTTCCCTCTCTAGCTCTCTTTCCCATCCATGAAGTTCATAACTTGAAAAATACAATAAACTAGATAAACATAGCTTGAAACAGGAACATGAGTTAAGGAATTAAAGGTTAGGTTAAGCGTATACTTTTACTTTTCTGAATTCATGTCCATGTGGGTTACATTAATTTCTTATGATATTATGTTACATGCATTGTTTGCTATTGTGTTCCAACAAATATAGAAAATTGCACAGGCTGAATACGATTAAATAATCACTAATCTCTCTTGACTATGTCCAACACATGAGTGCAGACATTAATTTCAAGATCACTACATATCTATTAACTTTCCATCATGTAAGGTTAAATGAGAAATCAGCCCAATCATTCACAGATACAAGTTTGATACCCTCCTCACTCTAATCTGCATATAACTACCTCACGGTCTCTTTCTAAAACTAACTCGTACAGGGTTTTTAAGCTACTGATGGCAATTTTTAAAGGGGGGAAATTATCTGAAGGTAAGAAGAGATATGAAGAGATGTTGAGGAAGATAAAGTGTCCATTAACAACATACAAATTAGCCAAGAGAAAGGGCAGAGGAGGCAGAGGAAATACAAATGAGAAAAAAGAAAAAAAGCTTAACCAAATTGTTAAAATATTTTAAAAATTCATTATTGTATCTTAGAATATTTAAGTACCTTGGAAGATCTTTTAAGAGTGCTTTCCATATTTCAAGACTTATTTCTTGTTGATAGAATAAGGGCCAATATATTTTGTATATATATCAAATCAATATCAATTTCAGATTATTCACTAGCCTATTTTCACTTTCTCCTCCCCTACCTAAAATCTCTATAATTTCAGCAGAAGATTTATCAGTGTCTCCATAATTAGGAGATAAGAAAGACAACAGCCTATTAGTAAATATACTCTTGTTTATTTAAGATCAAGTTTCCAAAAGCATTAAATACAATGAGGATTGGCGGTCTAGTACCAAATTTATGCATGATAGATAGTTGTTTAACATTAAAATCAAAGGTTTCTACATTTAAAAAACACAAAAGCCAGAGATTCACTTTTAGCAATTAACTTATACATAAAATATTCCATACATCAAGCAGATTATGAAGCACATATACAAATAAAAAAAATTCATAGATCTAAGATAACTAATCACCTGGACTCTGTGTGAGTGAAAGAAAAGTCTCTTCTGCAGAAGCATTCGGCTGGAAAACAATTTTGAATTAAAAAACTGAATCAAAATGCTCAAATCAGGACATTTATGAGAAAGATTATAATTAAAAAAAAAAGTCATGGGTATTACATTCCTCTCAAATTAATCAAATTTCATGGTGATAGAAAGTATAAAAGACATTCTTAAAAATAATAAAATCTGATCACAGATGCCACATTGGCAATGATAACAGTAATGATGCATTTGCATAAGCAATGAAATTTGAATCACAAATGACAGAAATACAATTCAGATATTCTACAACTCAAACATCCATACAGAGGTATTTGACTTTGTATTATTTCATATCATTCAATTAAATTGTTCTTAAAACTTTAATAAATACAACTTGATATTTCACAATATTACCACACTCCTAGCAGAAACTATATTTATTATACCCCACATGACATAGAAACTACTTATTTATAAAACAGATACTAAAAGAACAATAGAAATAAATATAAATATTAAAGACAGGAGTGCTAGGAACACACTTTGTTCTATTGGTTATAATTTATTGAAAACCACAAAATCTTGAAAGAGATTCATTAAATATGATGTAGAAACCACACAATTGTGACTTTCAATAAATTTCAACCAATAAAAAAAAGTGTGTTAAAAAACGAGTGTTTGAGACTGCCTTCCTAACATTTCTCTAGTAAATAACTCAAAAATAGTTGAGTCTTCATTTTCAACTGAAGTTTATATTTTCAAAAATCAAAGATAAGAAGCAAAAAGGTTTTATGAACATACTTTCTTGAGTCTGATTGATCCATGCTTAGCTTCTTTGTTTTAGCAGGCAGAGCAGGATCACTTTTACATATTGATTTACTACATTCAGGGTCCACAGAAGATTGGGGCATGGCAATTGAAACACCTGGAATGTTGAAATTGGATTCCACATGCTCCAGGTTGTCCATGGTGCCAGGATGATCAGGACCAAATTTTCCTCCGTCATTTCTTCCACTAGGCAAAATCTTCTCACTACGAGATGTTCTAGACACATTCTCTCCTTTGCAGGATAAGATATCTACAAATAACTTTAGAATTTCAGTCCATCCCACAGAATATATAAACCAAAGAATTATATAGACATTACTCGTAATTAACAAACTGGAAAAAGTATGTATTTGCCCCTCCCCCTATTTACTGCAGTAAAAATAATCCATCAATTTGCACCCTTTTATTTTGAAAGGGAGATTCTAGGAGTTTTCCAGGGCATGAAGCCCTTTGTGCATCTAAATAAAAGATTATATTAAGGCATCAACTTAGTCATCCATTCCAAGCGTGTTTGTGTGTGTGTTTGATAAATGAAAACATATCATAAGAGCAGAAACAAACACAAGGATCAGGAGGTATCCTAACAGCAACAGAAAAAAGGGTGAAATACACTTTACCTCCTTAAAGTTTTTGTCCTAATTAATTTTAGTATATCAAGAAATTAAAGTTTTCCACCATCATGTATCAGAATTACATATTACCCTTTCAACCCATGAAGATTGAAGAAAAACTATAGCTGTTAATGATTTTGTTAAAACTGATAAAGAGGCCATTTGCCTCTGCCACATTTATTTTCTTTGCAAAAAATCCACCAACAGTGTCCACATAGTCTTTCTCTGTTTTACAGTTTAGGACCAAATATTATTGAATCTCTCACTTTTCTTTTCATTTTTACGATTTATTTACAAAAGAAAAAAAGAGTCACTTCTATAGCATGTTTTAAAGACAAATAAACCTTCAATGCATTTAAGGGAATTTTAGGTGTTTTAGGAGAAAATGTTCCTAAATATTGTTTCAACTTATAGTCACAGCAGGCATCAACATACGATTCCTACCATCATCTTTTTGTAGAAATCCATTATGTATGCCTTCTGGTGAGTCCAACTCCAGGAATTTTACATTGGTGCGTTTTTCAATTTGAACAGAGTCCTTTCTTCTACGTTTTCGAGGTCTTGAACTGTACAGGTTGTTGTTAATGAGTAATTTAAAGTTGGTAATCTTGCTCAGAATTAAATGAATTAGTTAGTGACTTCTTTAAATAAAATATGCACAACCAACCAGAAGAAGAAGGTTTGCGATTGTGGAATTACTCCATCAGCAACATTCTTCATGCAGATAGATAGGTGTTAAGAAAATAAATATTATAAACAAATCCATACATTTCAACTGAAGAAGAGAATTCAAATATTATATTCTTCAGGAAAAGGAATTTTCATCTCCTAATCTTTAAAAAGACAGACACACACAAGACAAATGTTTTGTTGAATATTGCCAGGCACATCAGATTAATGCTATCCTGCTAGGTCTTTGGGGAACTGGCACCTTTTGCTGTGGGATAAAAAGTTTATTTGACAAACATGATCCAAGCATAAGATGTATATCCTATATTAAAGTCAGATTAGCCTACACACAACATAATTGATTGGAAACGAGAGAACCTAAGTTTTACCCTCTTAAGCAAAACAATTAAAGAGGTCACAAGTTTCCGAATCCTTCTTGTCTGGATAAGCATATCTATTCTCCTTTTCAAATGTAGGTACTGAGGAAACTGCTCCTGAAAGTAGAGTTCCACTAAAAGTTTGGAAAATGCTGGCTTTAATGCTGGAGAAAAGTTCAAAGGCAGCTCGAGGAAGGGAAAAGGAACTACATTCCCCAAGATTCTTTTCACAATTCTTCCTAGTACCATCACCATTTAACAAGTCCTGATCATGCAAATGTGATATATCAGTCTATAATTAGACAGTTGCATTGGTAAACTCCTAGTCAATAATTAATTATTCAAAAATGTAATTTAAGAAATTAAAAACTACAGTACAAGCCAATGGAACCATAGGAGGTTCATCAGGCCCATGAAGTTCCAGTGACCATCCCAACCACCTCTAGGCGATTAAATCAGCTTGTTCCTGAAGCACAATCACTGTTCACATGTTTATGTGCATTTTTGCTGGAGGAGTTTTTCCAGCATGTGTACACCATGTGCAGCTGTTAGCCTTGCCATTGGTGTCACTCTGTTTGTTGATGACTTCCCAGTTAGTTCTGGGGGAACAGTTGCACAAAATCTGCATTTGTGCCAATACCCTCTTTCTAGAGTTTTCTTGTCTATCATGGATCCCATGCCAGACAATGAATCCAGCAGTATTGGGTCCTCAAACAAAGGCCCCTGTGTCCTTTATTTTTTCTTCCAATCCTACCTAAATGTTGAAAAAGCTTAATGGTAGGAACTATTTGTATTGGGTCACAGTTGTTAAGATTGGTTTTGTGGCCAAATATTATGATCACTTAACCAAGGCTGAGGAAGCCTCTTAGGTATTGCTTATTCCTTGTCTTGCTTCTTTAATTCCTCCCTGTTCTAGAAGGGTCTCCTCTGTTATAGTCTCCTCCTAATCCACCTCTTCTCATAACTTATCAGCATTGTCTAGGTCCCATGCTAGTCAAGGAACCTCCCGTTGAAAGTTCAAGTGACTCACATCCAGTCTTAATCTCTTATGTCATGTCCATTGAAAGGTTATTCAATTTCTTAATTCTCCTAGTGATGCTCATTGGGATGTCGTGGTTAGAAACCTGAAGTCATTCTGATTTTATTTCATATATTGATGCAAATTAGGTAAGTTGCCCGACTAACAGTCGATCTACTTCAGGTTACTGTGTTCTTAATAGATGTAATTTCACTTCATGGAAGAGTAAAAAGCATAATGTTGTAGCCATCTATTCAAAGGTATACTAAGCCATGGCCCTCATCACATGTGAACTCATAGGGCTGAAGCAACTCTTCCAAGAGCTAAATTTTGTAAAGTAGGCCCTATGAATACCATAGGTGATAATCAGGCATCCTTGCACATGTGCATTTAGATTGACTGTCACTACACAATTTGTTGGTTCTATTCTATTGATTAACCAGCAGATCTTCACTAAATCTCTTTGTGGACAGAGGATATCATATGTATCAAGATAGATGAATATGAATTATAAGCATCGAGTTGGGGGGGAATATTGAGATTACAATAGGATTGTTGAGGTTATGATAGCATTGCATTGAGATTTTCAGATATAAGCTGAGATTGTGCTACAATATTTGATTTCATAGTAATTAATTCCCCTTTATTTTCTGTACATAATTAGCCAATTAGGCTGAAAATCTTGCAGATCTTTTATTCTTTCCCTAATTATGGGAAACCCATTGTATATTGTTTCACTGTTTCTATATATGATATGGATGACATGCTCACTCCCAAGCAAGTTTTCAAACAATCTCATAGTTTCCTTCAGATTCAAGTGATAGAACACACAACACAAAATTATGTTGAAGTGACAGTGCAAATAAGATATACCAATAATGTTTAACAATCTACTTCACACATGGATGCATACCCTAACAAGCAAATTACCTTTTAAACATAAATAAACACTTCTAATCAGGTTTGGCCATTCATACTTCATTTACATTATTGAGAATTTTTTAAAACCTAAAAAATGGCTACTTTCCTGTTTCACATTTAGCTTCCATTTATAACTTGGACATATGGAAAAGGGGAAAGTGAGGATTAAAATCAAAGCTAAGAATATTAAAAGAAGTCAATTATAAAGGCATTATTCTAAGTTCTAGAGTTGGTTCTAAATCACTAAAATGGGAGATTGAAGAAAAGTAATAATAACATAAAAGACTTACAAATGCAATGAATTCATGGTCTTTGCTCCTCTTTGAAGAGTTATTTCATAAGTGCGGTCACAAAGATCTTGCAAAAATAGTTCTAGAGCTTTAGCTGTAATGCATTCAAGAGCAATGTCAACAACATGTATATGACAAACAAACAACCAGCAGCCTCAAGTTAACAACAGAGTAAGTCAAAGCAACTCACAAACTAAAACAGGCACAGCGAGTGCTATCTTTCCAACATCCTCATCAGCTTGCATTATCTTCTTTATCCGAGCCTGCAATTTGAAGATCTCATCACATCAAATAAAGTGTTCTTTGACAAGAGCTCACTCCTTATAATACTTAATAAACAAGTAGAAGAATTTAACAGAGTCCAAATTACAAACTAACACCCTTATGAACATTATATAATTCAACTTAAAACTTGATTAGAAGTTTATAGAAGTGGTGTCTCTCTCTGTCTCCCTAAATTCTCCCCCCTCTTGAAGTAAGGAAAAATCATTATGTCTCCCAACTCTCTAATAGATGGTAGTTACTGTAAGTATTTTATTAACTATACATGATGACTCTGTATGCTGTGAAAGTATAATGGATTAAATTGCTAGATAACTGATAAAAGCAACACATTTTATTAGAGAGAAATAGGTATAAACCCCAATTACAAAGATCAGAATCACTCAGAAAAAATTATTGGAGGTTAGCCAAAAGAATATAACCAACTCCAGAAACATACATGTAAATAATTTTCCTTTTCCCCTTTCCTCTCTTTTTATTGCATTTAAATAACAATACTATATCTCAGGGCAATTAAATATCCTGTTTCTCCTGGCAAATAACAATACTATATCTCATGTTTACTTCCTACCTTGACAGAGCTTCCAACTTCCTCTAGTTTCTGCATTAGTAGCAGCTCCCCAAAGGATTAGGATCATGTTTCAATGACATTGATGGAGACATCTAAAAATCAAAGAAAACAACAATGGGTGAGAGAGAGAATGAGACAACAAGTAAGCAGCAAGAACAATGAGTTCTAAGTTCTAAGCGATATAAAGGTACATAGTCCTATTTTTTTATTTTTTTTCCACTCACCTAGTCTTATTAGAGCAAAACTGTAGGCACAATCCTATTTTTTTTTATTTTTTTTCCAACAAGAGCAAGTTAAACACAAACTAAAACTTAACACATTCAAACAACTAAAACATCATGTGTTTTCGTACTGTGGGGAATGTGTTGCTGGTGTAAGAGATGAGCAAAATAGAATCCCACCACTACACATAGAGTTTGGTCCACGCTTCTTTCCGAATCCCACCACTACAATCAAACAAAAAGCAAAATTAAAACCCATTTCACGAAATCCCCAAATTCACAATCTCTACTATTCTAACACAACAAAATCGAATTTTTCAGTAGAAAATGGGAAAAAAAAAGAAAAACTAAGGATGTTGAACATTGTGGGTATAGGCATCTGAACACAACCCTTACCTCTTGGAGCAGCAACAATATTAGGGTTAGGTGTTTTCGTTCTCACAAAAACCCTACCCTTCACCGGAGACGGGTCAGAGCACAGGTTGGGAAATGTCCACGACGAGCTTGTGGAGGTCAGGGCAGGGTGAAGGGCGAGAGTGAGATGTATGGAGGTCACGGCAAGGTGAAGGGTGAAGGGCGAAAGGGCATGCGCGTACCAAGACTGAAGCATAAATAATTAATAAAAATAACTACAAATGAGACAAAGGCGGTTTTCGTATAAAACCGTAGTAATAGGCTAACAAACAAAGGCGGTTTTTATAAAACCGCCTTCGTAATGTTTGTATCAAAAGCGGTTTACAAGACCCGTCGTTAAGCTTTATAAAAAGTTGGTATTAATTTCAAAATTGCCACCGCAAGCTATATTACATCGATTATTTCATAACCGACTTAGATTCAACGATGTTGAATCACACTTGTGTAGTAGTGTCTAGAAATTGGGGTTTGTGGTTTTCTTTAAGAAGCAAACATTACCGTACGTTGTACATGTTTCTTATCAACCTCTTTTTTCTGCTTGAGCTCCAAAGACTCTTAATTTGCTTTTCCCTCCTTTTTGGTTCTCCCTTTATTCCGTCCTTAACAGTTACCTCTTACCCACCATCTTTCGCCTTATCAAGTGTTATTAGGTTAAATTTAGAAAGGAGGAAGTGTAAAATCTCCTGTGAATTTTTCCTCTTTGCAAAAAGTACACTTTGCACAACTGATTTTTAAACTTTTGGTAATATTCCAATAAATCTCTTTGTCTATGTGTTATTAAAATAATCAATGTGCAATCTGTTATTCCTGTATGCCTTTCATATATATAATGAATCTGGACCCTTGATTTTTTTATTTAAACCATAATCTTGTCTAATAATATTTTGAACATCTTTACATTAAAAAAACTGGGTCCTATAACCCTTTTTTTCGATGTAAATAGTATATATGCCACTTGAGCTAGCCAATGAAAACCCCTATTCTTTTAATATAGTTCCTCCAAAGCAATCTAATTCTTTTTGTGTTAATTATCCATCTCACACTTAAATCATATCATGGATAGGTTTCGCACCAATTGGAGAACGCATTTCTCATCGCCATCATTGATATGTAATCCTCTAATATATATATATATATATATATATATATATATATATATATATATATATATATATATATATATATATATATATATATATATATATATATATTGTCGAGCTTAATTTATCATCATATATGAATGAGAAACTCTGGTTAATTATTTGATGTACAATTAATTATTTAATAACAAGAACAAAAAACTCAATTTAGACAAATTTAAAATTTAAGTGTCCCTCTAGAAATAAGTTTAAGAAGGGTTGGTATATATATTTTTCTCTTCGAGAACGGCTTGAAGGGTTAGGTGGTGATGGTGGGGAAGGAAATGTAGATAATTAGGTAAGTCCATTATTGGTGGCACAGAATTACGTGCATAAAGATAAAGCGAAAAGTGGCAATCAATTAATAATAATAATAACGTGAATCTTCTTCACTCAGGTGAGGAGAAAGTACAGAAAAGCATAGCCAGCATTATTAACAGTAATTATACCCTTCACAAAAAAGCTTGTCCTGGTCAAGTACGTGACTAGCGGACCATAGCAAATGTGCTTTGGCAAAAGCATTTGGTACCTTCAAATTGTCGCTTGTTTCCATGCCATCTCATCATCAACGCTGATTTGAGTCCTCATGTATCAGATTCTCTAGTATTCACCAACCATTTTAATTTACAATGCTAGCCTTTTCAACGTGCTATATATATATATAAATTGAGATCCTAGCTAGCTTCATCAGTGTGTTTTCATTCATTACTTAACAAATTAAAAAAGAACTAGCTAGCTCATATCATCATAAGCCAAAGAAAAGAAGAGTTATTAATCATGGGAGGTGGTAAGTATTCGTTTAGTTTCTTCTTTGTTTTCAATTTCTTCAAGAGTAATAAGAAGGCGAAAGGAGGGCGTAGTGATCATGGTGGTGGCCGTGAGATAGTTCGTGATTGGCCTAGCGATTACGACAAAGGGACTTGGGGGGTAGCTTCGCCCAATATTGACAAGAAAGCTCGTATTTTCATCGACAAGCAAAAGAACCGTGTTCACCATCAACTTTGATCTGACAAGAAACCTGCATGCATATATGTGCTGCGAACGGCATATATATCACTGTATTTGTTTATTTCTATAGATTTAATTATTATATATACATAAAGTGATGCTTCTAACTTTTAGTTGTATGGTAATGAAATATATTATAGTTTATATAACAATAATTGGTTTTATTTTGTTACGCATAATACTTCCTCGAAGATATTACATAGTCATATCATATCCTATTCTTAATTCTCATATATATACAAATATGTGCTTCTACTTACTGGTTTAGAATGCTGCTGGTTTGAGAACTAACTCTAGCATTAATCTCCTTGTCCAAGAGTATGTTTCTAATAATTGCCTGTGCACCGTTGTTGTCACGATCTCTTTGTTGTATTGCCTTGATCAGTTTTGTTTGAAATTTATGATTGAGAGAGTGCATAAAAATACAGTGTGTATAACTTAAGTAATATATATAAGATATTAAAGTAAAACACGTTTTGGCCCTTCCAAGATTTAAGATTGATATTCCGTGGAAAAATGAAAATTACCAATTTTGTTGTTAAACAATAAAAAAATCGATCAATTTAGTCTTTTTATTTACATCAATTCATCTTTTATAGATAACAATGGTCTCTACTTTTTAACAAATAAACTGACCCAAATTATTTCGTAAGTTAAAATGATATTTCACTAGGGAGACCTTTAATTCTTGGGTCGGAAAACTTCAGCTTTATAATTATAAAGAAATCATTTGAAACGACATATTGTAGAAATAATGCGATATTACACACAATTGTTTCCTAATGGATAATTTTTTAAAACAAAACAAAGTTTTGATGCACGTGAAATCAAATTTTTTTATAGATAACAAAACTAATCAATTTTAATGATTTATAAGCTTGTCAGTTTTTATAAGATTTGTAAATGATTTTATTTAAAATGAATTTTTTACCACGATAATTATTACAAAAATGATTCATAAACCCCAATGCGTAATCTAGAGATAAAAACTGAAATCAAGATTGTCAATTAGACATATATGCACTATACAAATGCCCACCTGTCACTACTCTAAGTATTAAAGTATCCCGAGCACAGGCACCAAACCATACCATATACAATATACAGGAATCAGTTGGGATGAAATTTTTCAAAATCCAATATCAGTTTGCTATTTTGTTCGGACCTATTTCTTTATTATTTGATGATGGCACGAATGATGACAAGTTTGGATTCAGGTCGAACTAAATCTTAATTATACAAAATTTAATTTTCAAAATCTAAATTTATTTCAAACTGGAGATCCAGTTGTTTGAGCACCCTTAATTTCACGTATGGAAAGCTGATCTTAATTATATGAATATGAGTATTTACCAGCTAGCTGTAGAAAACTAGAAATTCTACTTGTTCTCACTGGGAGGTTTTTTTTTTTTATTTTTCCAATCACAATATCGCACGTTGTACATGCATGCATATTTCCAATTCTATCTCACTCTTCACACGCTTTATGGTTTGAGTTCCTAAAAGATGCCCCTTTTCTTTTCTTTTCTTTTCTGCCCGTCTTTATTCCTTATATTATTTACCAGCTTGTTCCGACATTTGGTAATTCAACTTTGGAAGTGAATTAGGTAAAATAATAACCAAATATTGCTGATTATAATGGAGGAAGTAATAGTACTCTAGCTACTTCATCACCGTCGTCCCACGAACTTAAAAGCAAAAACTGGAGATAGTATTAGCCATGGATAATAAAACAGTAATCAGCTGTATGTCATAACTCATAAGAACCCGCGGATTTTTTTTTTCACCAAAAAAAAAAATCTAAACTACTTTTTACTCTTGTATAAAATACTATTTAAAGTACTTATAGAATAAAAAATGATACATTTCAAATTTAGTAAGTTAGGATTGATGTGACAAAATAAATTTGGAATGAAATTGATTTTACAAAATTGATTTTGATAGAAATAAAAACTACTCCTACTTACTTTCAACCAACGATTATCCATCATAATTAATTTTATCATAATTTTAAAAATAATCCAAAACATTTAAAATTTGGTCAAAATTAATGTTTACTCATCTCACCATAGTTTATTATGATTTTGAAGACTAACACACTTATAGGAATAAAAAAATATGTTTTAAAATTGATAATTTATCATAACATTTTGACAAACTAATTTATCCGCTTAGATGACGAAATGACACATAACCAATATTCATCAAAATGTTTCCATTTCCCCCACGTCACTTCAGTGTGAAAATTAACTTTCTTAGTTTGTACCTGGATTAATTTATTTTATTTAAAATAATTTCCAGAGACAAAACCATATTCACAATTTTTTTAAATTTTCTAGACAAAAGAAATCCTAAAAAATAATCAACCAAGCATTTCTTTTTTAAAAGGTAGGTAAGAATCCCCTTTTCTATCAACTTCAGCTTTACGTGTGAAGTGTTTTAGCTCTCTATTTTCAGCGAATGAGATGTTCCAACTTCCATTTACCCTCCTAACCAAGTAAACAAAGACGAGTAAACACAGAATTTGGGGAGTGTGAGGCGAGCCAATTTACTTGCCAACGGTTTTGTTGAGATTATTCCCTTGTCTTGTCTACATCTATTTTCTTTCTTTGGCATTTGGCAACAAATAAATATTGTCCTCTTTACTTTTTTCTCATCACTAATGGTTTCCTTCTAATTTCCTTTTGGATTCTGAACCAAACCAAACGAAAATAAAAACAAAATAGAGTGCGTGAGTTAGTGATGATGCCAGGCTAAAAGGAAATGGTATCTCTAAGTGTTGTACAACTTTTGTGTTACAGGACATAATGGTGACCATCTATGCTACCAAGGTTGTTATTACACTCAACCTTTTCAAGATACCTGCAGGAGTTCTTTTGTATGTTTCTCATGTGTTATTAGCCGATTGTTTTAAGACTCTTGCCTTGAATCCCCCTTTTCGACTCCCATATGGTTCCCACAGAACATTTTTCCACTATATTGCTCTTTTGTCGATTCGGAAATCTGACATTGACACTTGTTTGATATATTTAGTGTCTTTTTTTATATAAAAAAAAATATCAATTTGGTTGAGCCAATATGCCCAATACCATTCATGATGGACGTACGTTTAATTTCAAGAACATTAATATTGTAAAAATAAACTTATGTTTTTAACAATCAGAATAATAGAATGAATGGTGTGGATTTATTCTTTACTATAATATGCATAAATTAGTTTTACTAAGTAAATAAGTTGTAGGTTTTCTCTCTCCAAATTTTATAGGGTAAGTTGCTATGCACAAGTACCAAAAAAAAAGATAAGTATATCAATTAGTAATTTTCTATATAAAGAATTTTACTAACCAACACATTCTTATTTTTTTACTATGTAAATTATAATAACTAAAAAATATCTTAAAATAGACAATGATATAATTTATTAATACATTTATACTAAAAAATAAAAATATATGTATTAAAAAATATTTGTGGAATATACTAACGTATACATTTTTATTTTTTAGTATATATGAATGAGTTAGTCACTTATAATTAGATAATATTTTAAAATATATCAATAAAGTAACTTTTTAAGTATTTATAATATAAAAAAATAAGAATGTTATATATATATATATGATTTGTTAATGCACTCAGATTTCTTCCTATTAATAACTAATACCAAAATTATTAGGAAAAAAAATCCAACTCTCTTTTACTCTAAGCAGTTACATCAGACTTATTATAGTAATTAATTAATTATTTTAAACAAAAAACTGTCTTCTCTCTCCTCCCCTCCCCAATCTCGCGTAACACTCTACCAACATTCTCATCCATGATTCATCTTCAAACTTCATGGCCACTTTGATCAGGTGGTTATAAAGTATGATTTAATCTAATTAAATCTATGGTCATTGTAATGGGAAGCATGAACTAATTAAAGTCCTTCTATTTGCACCAGTCATGCCTTTTTAATGGACTCGCTTTTCAGTTCTTAGAATTCTCCATCTAAGCTTCATTGATTTTTATTCCATTCTAGTCCTGCTATGGATGCGGTGCTTACAAATTGCTGCTTCAAGAAATGAGTAATTTGTTGCTGTAGCTTCACAAACCATGAAGGCGCGATGGAGTTGAGGCCAGAAGTGGGTTCAGGAGAGGGAGTGACAAACATTTTTTTTAAAAATTTTAAAACTAAATTACTATGATTTCCTTACAATAAATTTACTGAAAGAGGACTAAAAAAAAGTTTAAGTGCATTAGCAAACTCATATATATATATATATATATATATATATATATATATATATATATATATATATATATATATATATATATATATATATATATATATGAGAAGAGATCAATTTATTCTAAAAGTAATCAATTTATTTTAATTATTAATTTTCTTAAAATTTAAAAATTAATATTAATTATTTATTATAATTATTAGATTTCAAGAAAATAAATATTAAAGATGAGAAAAGAGCTAATATTAAAGTAAATCTAACGTATGAAAATAGCACTAGAAAATTGTGAGATTAAGTAATTCCCATGTTGAGATTAGGATAACCCAATGATGATATGTAAAGTCAAATAATTGCTCCGATTTAAATTTGTAGGTATCTTATACTCTTTAATTATATTTTTACATTAATTGTATGTTCTAAATTTTGTTTTTGTTTAGAACATATAGAGACAATGATGTTTCGAGCTTTTAAGGATCATTAATTACAAACGACAAATACTCTATCTAAGTATTTAATAAAACTTTATATCAAGACTCAAACATAAGACCTATATTGTCTCTTGGTGAAGTTAGGATAATTTTGTGTGAATTTATCAACATGTTATATTTAATTTGAATATGTCACCGTTGTGTGTCTGCAGGCAGTCAACATGCTGGAGAATAATGAACTGATTGAATTTTGCTGAATTATAGAGTGTCCAGTAGAAAGCAAGGATATGACCGCGTTTTACAGGCATCATTTTCTGTTCAAAATGCTAATTAAAGGCTTTACCCCTTAGCCTTTGATGTAAACATCAGTCAAAACTGATATTTAATTTGTAATCAGAAGTTGAGAACATTCTCCTTTGAATCATTCAAATAATTGTTTCACCACAACGAACAAAATAATCAGGTTTCACTTTTTCCTTATACTAATCTTTATCACTATTTCACTACATAAGAATCACATTCTGACTATGATCCATTGCGGCGAACTTTTGCCAAATATACTACAATTATTTATCGAAAAAGCAGCATCTAGTCAAATTGCTTCTGAGATACATATTTTGAAATTTGAACTTCTAGAACACTTCGTTGCAGGCATTCTGTCTATACATGTTAATGCACCTCACACTAGATGCTGTTGGGTTGGGATAGACAAAATATATTTTTTTAAAAAATATTCATATAATATCACTATCTATTTTTAATTTCGGCTTTTTCTTCGTGCACCATCTATTTTTCTTTTATACCTAGTATATGACTTTTGTTTTGTTAGCCCAACGTTTTAACCGATCGATCTAATAAGTCAATTATATTATAAAATAATTAATATCGTATATAAAACATTAAATTTTTTAATATATATTTAATATACATATAAATTTATATAATAAATTTTGTAATAATTAATTTTGATTTAATAATATTTTTTTTAGATATATAAATTTTAAATAAAAATCATAAGTTTAATAAAAAAAAATTATATATGTAAAAAAAATATAATTATCAGTAGTCGCTGACGATATGCATATCGAAAAGTTTAATATTACTGGGTCCACAAATAACAAGTTAGAAAAAAAAAGTCATATACGCCCAAAATGGGCTGATTATGGATGTGAAACCACTTGGCCCAATATAGAGCTCGAAATAGTGGCGGATACTGATAATTTTGGGATGAATAAATAAGGCTATTTTTTTTTCTTAATTTGTTTAGTGGGTTCAATTGATTTATTTTTACAAAGTTAAATTAGATCCTTTATTTTTAAAAATAAGTTCAATATATATGGTTCCTTTATTTTAAAAGATTCAATTAAGTCTTTTATTTTTTAAAATGAATTCAATTTAGTCTATTTTTTCTGTTAGCTTTGGACATTTAAGAAAAAAATATGAGTTAAATTTGGTTGAAAATGGAATCAAATTGAATTTATTTTATAAAATAATTAATTTAATTGAAACTTTTAAAAATAAAAGATCAAATTACCCCTGATAAATAAATTAAGAATCTAAAAAATAATAATTTAACCAATAAATAATAGTTTTTTATTTGGTAATAACTTTGCAACTTTATACATATTTTAAAGATGGTAAAAGACAGAATTACACAAAATTTAAACAACAAGAGGGGAAAAAATAGGAGCCTTCTTATAATAAGGAGTAAATTACATTAATTACTCTTAAAATTTTGTAAAATTATAAAAATTACACAAGTTTTCCTTACCTTTTTACTTATAAACTAACTTCTCTTATTTGTTTAAAAAATATTACATCGATAATTATTATATATTATACTGATTTCCTTAATTATTTGAAAAATATTAAATCATGTTCCTCCCTAAGGAAAGTTGCTATAAATGTTAAGACATAAAAACATATGTAATTTTACAAAACTTCAAAGATAATAATTAGTGTAATTTACTCTCGTAATATGTAGCTTTCTAATTTTGTTTGGAAAGGTTTATTTGAAGGATGAGGCTCGACTGCTTCTTGTTGTACCGCAGTGGCATAGATACTATCATGATGATGTTTGTTCATGGGAAATTTAATATTTAGGCCATATAGAACATTTTAACTCTTTATGTGTCAATAAGCTGCATTTTAATATTTTAACAGAATCATTTTAACTCTTTAACTCTTGTTTATTGTTATATCAATTTATCAATTTTATCATAATACTTTAATGGAATTGATTGATGATTAATTGAGAATGATTCAAGTATTTCTCGGTCTGTTTGAGGTTTCAGGTTAAATATATATAACTACATAATAAAAATACGTTTTTATTGTACTTACACGTGTCTTTATTGTGACATTAAGGGGTGTGACTCCCAACACAAAACAAAAACATGTATTCCTTAGATGACACTTGATTTAAGTGTTTTCTGATTTTATTTTTAAAGAAAACAGAAAATAATAATAAAATATGTTTGAAAATTGAAAATACATTATCTCTAATAATATTTTAAGAAATAGGCCTAAAATTGAAAATAAAAAATTAACGTTTTTAATATTTTCTGAACAAGTAAAAACATAGTGACACTTTAGAGTTTTATTTTTGATAAATATTTTTAAAATCTTGAAAATAAAAATTATTTTCAAAAATTGAAAAAAGAAAATAAATACTCAAGTTAAACGTTACCTTATATTAAGAATAGGTGTGCTCCCAATATACAATATTGGCACGAATTCACACCCCTTGCACCAGCTAATACATAAAAGAAAAATGTTTCCTATTTATATATTGCCTAAAACAAAAATGTGTTTCTGTGAAGAGTATTTTGATAAGAACAACTAAATAAAATCATAACGTGGAATGTGTACTTAATAATCAGGGGTGAGAATAACAAGTTATACAACTCCGTAGAATAACCCAAACTTCCTTTAAAAGGTGAACTAATAGATTAGTCCAATTTGTCAAAAAACAAGACTGATCCATAAGTCAAATTTATATTCTCACAATCTCACCCATGAACTTATGCCAGTGACGAAGGCAAGATTTTTCATCTATATCCTTAATCATTTATGAGAACCTGCATTTGCTGATAATATCTTTTTTTATTGGTTAATTAATTTACTAAACCCAGATATTTTTCCTACTGAAGACTGATGAGTGATGATAATGTATCCAAGCGCTACACTACTGCATCCTCTCACCTTTTTTTTAAAATCTTTTTTATTGCATCTTACCTTTTACTTTATTATACTAGATGATCATCACTAAAAGAAAGTTTTCATTTACCATCATTAATTATTTAATTAACTTTCGTTAGTATAATTTTTTTTGTTGAGTTCCGGGGGGGGGGGGGGGGTGTCAAATTGAAAAAACAAGGCTAAAAAATAAAATGAGACGTTTAAAACACAGGAAAGACAGCAATTTTAGGCAATGAAACCAAACCTGTGAGGTCTGAATATGAAATAAAAACTTAAACTATTGAAAACGAATCACAAATATGCCATGTCAAATGGATGTGAGAGAAAGTGTTGAAATATAAGTGACATAAGTTAGGGATATAAAAAAATTATGACAAAAAAAAGGGATATAAATCTCATGTATTTTTACACAAATAAATCACTGAAACTGAAAATCCATTTGCATACTCTCCTTGACGCTCTTGAACAAGAGTACGTACACAAAAAATTTAAACATTTTCGATGCCATAGCTTCTAAATGCTCCTAATTGCTTCAATGAATTAAGTTGATTCTCGTAGCTAGTTGTAGGCCCATATGGGATCTTAGGCCGGGCTAGTAGTACAATACAACTACCAAAAAATGGCCTTATTTAACTAACACCTAATGTCACGTGGATCAAGTTTTCAAGATTTGTTATAATTAAGTTTAAATGCTCTTTATACTAACCGGATAGTAATATACAAATTATAATGGTCCAAAATTAAATAAAAACAAAACTTAGATACTCCTTCCGTACCAGGATATATGACGTTTTAAAGATATTTTTAATTTTTCTTCTTCCAAAAATTAGAGTTTCATTCGGTCTATGTAATAAAAGTTTTCATTTAATATCAAGACAAATTAACTAGGTAAAACTCTCATTATGATAAGAAAAACAACATTAATATCAAAACATCACTCATAATTAATCATTAATCATATATGACAATCAGGTGTTGCCATGGTGGACACTCACGAGTTTTCCAAATACTAGTTGCTGCATCAAAAAAAGGATTGGTGGATACTAATTTTTGGGATGTAAACATTTGAAAAAGGTTTTAAAAAATAGATAAATTAAATATTAGTGTGGTTGCATGATTGGTTTTACGTGTAAGTAATCAGATAAATCTATTCCCCTACGCATTTAGTCTGCAGTCTGGATTATACTTCAGGCACTGTCAGCTTATATTTGATTTTTCTTTTTTACTTTTTAATAAAGTTTTAATAAAATAAGTAATTATTTTAAAAGGAAAAAGTTAAACGAATTGTGTAACTCTTCTTCCTCGCCTCCTAGTTATTCCATGCGCATAAGATACGTTGTTACTACTTAATTTAATTTATCTATTGTTGTTTGTGGTGTGTCGGATTGGGGAGTATCTAAATTTTGCTAACGTATAAAGAAGCCTCAATGGTTAGTTGTTTTTCTGCTATAACTTATAAGAATAATATATAATATCTTTTAAACATATTTTTTTTAATTTTCCTAATATTTTATCAAATGTTTAATATAAAACATAAATTATATTTAATATTTTATTTAATAATTAAGGAGATAAAGTATATTCTAGAAAATTTACATTATTTATGCCAAAATGCTTTAATTAGTTTGAATCTCTTGTCTTTTTATTTTATCAAGCAAAAATGTTAATAATTAATTTATTAGTTTTTATTAATGTGAGAATCGAAACTCATGACCTTTTTATTATTATTTTTAATCATTCAATGTTTTATATTTCCTATCTTGCCCTTTCGTAAGTGTTTGTTTATTAATTCATCTAATCCCAGAATTTAAGAGCAAGCCCTTCGAAATAAATAAAAAACTAAAAGCAAGGATAATTAACAATTTTAATGCAATGTACCAAAAGTATTCAAGTTTATTTTATGGCTAATAAAGTTGGTTCTTCTAGTTTTTTCTGATCCGATTTTGAGTATGCTTTACGCCGATATCTTATCCTTACCTGTCAGATATGTCAACATTATGCTTCCAGGTCATTGAAGATTGGATAAACTAGGTTTTTGGCTTATTATATATATATATATATATATATATATATATATATATATATATATATATATATATATATGAATTGATGATAATATCATAAATATATAATATTCACGTATTTTTTTAAATTAATTAAATTAAAGTTTATTGTATCTCTATTATTAAATATATTAACTTAGTAATATATTTTTAACAATTTTTAAGATATATTTTATTATTACTTAAATTTTATTAAAAAGTTATAAAATTGTAAATGAAGGTTTTTTTGGTGTAAAAATTGTAATGAAGTTATGAGACTCGTATAGTTTATAATTTTAGAAAAATTATTCAATAATATATATCAGAGTATAATATGTTTTTTTTTTCTTTAAAAGAAATAATATGGTATTAATTTCTTTAAAGTTTTGTTTTATTTTTGTTTCTCTAACTTTAAAATGCGATACTTTTGATCTCAAATATTATTTAAATTTCTTTATAGTTTACATTTTTGTTTTTAAACTACATGTTAAGGACTACAAGTCGTATATTTTCAAATAAAAGGACTAAAAATAAGACTAATAATTTTAGAGAAATTGAAATTGAATTAAAAAAATTGAAGAAAAACATATTTTATCTAATATACAACAAAAAGTATGTTGAAAATATGCTTTTTTAAGAGAATGTTGAAAAATGTGTTATTATCCTTACTATATGTTATTTAAAAAAAATACATGAGATAAGATAAATTCTATAGATTTTTTTTTTTTTTTGTGAAGGAGTGTTGTAAAACTTGTAAATAAAACTATATAGTATCATGGGGAGAGGGTTTGGAAAGGATCTAATCTACAAAAAATGTATAACTAGTTTGTTATTGACCGAAAATTAATAATTGGTGTGCAACAAAAATACATAAAGAGTATTGACAATAGTTAATCAACAGAGCTATTAGAAACTCCCTTACTCCCTTTTGTTAGGCTTGCCTAACGGCTGGGACAAGCCAACCTATAGTGGTGGATGTGTTTGGACAAACATTTCTTATAATTTCTTATATTTTATTGTTTTCTTTTTGTATATGTGTAAGAATCATAGAAGATGGTACTGAAAATTTATAATAATTCAAAAATTTATAATAATTAACACACTCTCAATTATATATTTTATTGTTTAAATAAAAAAAAAAACATAAAATTACTATTTGTAGTTTATAGTTTAGTATAGATTGAATGTTTTGAAACACGACAAATCAAACATACATATAATAGATATGACTTATAAATTTAGCATCATGTTTAATATGTAATTTTTTATTTAATTTAATTTTTCTTAATGTACAAATATTATATTATATTAATAGTTTGTGTTGTCATAATATATTTTAAAATATTTATTATTTTTGATAAAACAGTACCAATCATTTTAATAATTAACACTTTAAGTACATTATGCATAGCAATTTAAATTCTGTTATAAGTTTTTATGGCAATCCATTCTGCATGTCCTACTAATCCCACTTTTTAATCCTATTAGTTAAGCAATGTTTTTACTTTTTAGGAAGATAAGAAAGAATCTAGTGGGAAACGATGATGAACGAAATCCATAAAAGATAACTCTCTCATTGCTTAACGAAAACGCTCTAAAAAAAAGAGATATAGAAAAGAGAAAATTTTATTAATTCGAAAGAAATAGATAGTAGAACCATTTGAGCAAATAGGCTCTTAATTATAAAGTTATTATAGAAGTTGTTTGATATAAATTCTTTAATCAAGATTGTTTAATTATTAAAAAAATATTTTAAAATTAAAATGAGAGCTATTGAATGCGTAGAAAGATGAAACGTGATTCACTGAAAATAAGTTAATAACTTAAGTTGAGTTCGACTATTAAAGTAAATTAAAATTAGTAAATGTTCCTAAATCTTATTTAATAATAAAAATGTTCATTAAAAAAGAGTTAAAAATTCAAATTGATCGTTTATGTTGAAGATGCTCTAACACATATTCCTTTTAAATATGGTTAAAAACTTAAAATTTGTTGAATACATTAATGTTTAATTAAAAAAGCTGAACAAGATAATTAATACCAACCAAGTAGTACATTTCAATTTGATACCAATACTAAGACTAGAGGCCACAAAACAATGTCTACATTTTGTTTCCACACAAGATAAATAATAACAATAATTAAAAACACAACAATGAAAAAGGAATATTGAGACCGATAGACAGAAAACAAAAAAGAATCACATTTGTCCATCTGAGATCAAAGGATTATACAGGAATATCAATATTGGAGTTGATGAGGAACATGCATAGCCGTCGTCCTTTAATTTGACAAATTATTCATTGTCCACCCCTGCCAACAAAAAAGCATTGATTTTCACTTGTGAGTAGAAGGTCCACCTCTTTCACATGAAACAAAAAGGAAGGTCCACTTATTTTTACGGAAACTCAACAAAACACAAAGTAAATCTTAACCCTATCTATGGAACTATTTTTTTCTCCACATAATTAGTATCCTATTGAGATTGTAAATTTTATTATTTGGCTAAGTTACAACTTACTTCCAATTTATAATTAAATCCAAGAGGAAACACCTTCCCAAATCTCAACCCATCTTATGCCAAAATCCCGTCTCTTTATGTAAAACCAAAACTATTTCATGTTTAACGGATAATTAAAAAAATGAAAAAAATAATAATACCTCATAAATATCAAATTAATAAACAATGTACTTGGAGTTGGATCTTAAAAGAATAGACATCAAATAATAATTTAATATATAAAGAAACACATACTTCTAAGAAAAATCAAATAAGAAGAGTGAAAATTAAAGGGTACTTACAAAATTAAAATGATGAATATGATCTATCACTTGGTGATAGCATAGACAGCATAGATAATTCCAGGAATGTAGCCAAAAAGGGTAAGCACCAAACAGATCCAGAATTCTACCTGTAAATGGAGCATAGTACCAACAAATAATAATGAATTAAACGTACATACATATACAGAGTAGAAGCAATATAATTAACCAATTAATTAATTAATGAAGAAAATAAAAAAAAAAATAGAAAATTGAGACCTTGCAGCCATACTTGAGGAAGACACCAAGAGGAGGAAGGATGATGGCAAGGAGGATGTCGATGCAGGTAGCTGTGCTATCGTCGGCCATTTTCTCTTACCAACTGCGAATTTGCTTTGCTGCTGTTGAGGCTCGGAGTGATGCGATAATGACCAGTAAGGCACTGGATGGGGGTGCTTATTATATAGGCCATAAATTCAATACGTGAATAACATATCTCTATGGACCACCTGGCCTCTACATTTAATTTATCAATTAATTAATTAAAGTAAAATTATTTTTTTACCCATAAAAATAAAAAACATTATTAAAGAATTAATACTACTCATACAACTTGTTTAACCAATTAAATTAGACCTTTAATAAAGTAATGACTTATATTTTAACATTCACATTTACTTATTTAAATAATTAGGATTTTTAATATTGTAAAAAACTGAGAAATGTATAAATTACATTAAAAAAATTTCATGCAATCTACAAAATAAAGTGTTTATTATATTAATTTAATGAACCACTATAACTTTTCATATCCTAGTCTCATCATCAACCTCTAAACAAAAGCATCATCAACAATAATAAATGCTTTTAATTATTACATTGAAATATAAAAAATTAATTATTTAATAAATTTCTTAATTCTAGTGGTAATTTATAATTAATGCTTATATAATATTTAATAAAACATTAATTAAGGGGAAAATAATATTTAATAAAAAGTATTTATTAAATATAAAATATAAAAGGTGTGGGTACTAATAAGTTATTGATCCGGATAATATTAGACTTAAATTCCAATGTTATGGTATTGATGAATATTTCACATTATTATTATGATAAGAAAAAACATCTAATAAAAAATGTCTAAGTAATGTATTAGTTTCCCATCAATGTTATGATAATAATAAAATTTTAAAATATAAAAATTAATTTTTTGTTCTTAGGAATTAAAGATAAAAAAATTTACAATAATTCGTTCGCTTAACCTAACCTAAGTTAAATCCCTTTGACAATATGAAAACCATTTAACAAATACTTAGTTTTTTTAGTAATTACAACATTTAATGTTTAAGCCTAATAAATGCATTTAATTAATGCTTTTTCGTTGCAATAATGATAATGGGGTTTAATTAACTTATAACGTATACAGATTTAAACTTCAACATTATTACTATTAATTAATAGATGGAATTCAAAACATATTCTAAATATTATTAAATACTTAGATCGCTTATTCAAGCTTATCTTAAGAACTATTACTATTTAGTTATCCATCACCACTAATCACACCATTCTCATTGACACAAGAAGTTGTTCATGTGGCAACAAAGTCTTACATATGACAGGCCAGGCGTTACACCTTGAGACTCACACTCTTGACTGTAATTAAGAACAAATTCATCATCACCTAAGGACCACAACCCTAGAGGTGGTTGTTTATAACTACTCCTTGTGGCCACTTGAACCAGATATGTTATCTAACAATTAATGTTGCTACTCTATCAAACTCTAACTTAAGTATTGGAGTCTATGCAGGTACGCGTTTCCTATGTGGACCGAGAGCGCATGGAAGCTATGGATACACGAAATTGGACTTATTCTAAGAAGAATTGCATCGGCAATGTATAATCGATCGATCACTTAGAACAAAATCAATAAAAAAAAAATGTTAAAAATGTATTAATAAGACTATTATAATGCTCTAACACACATAGTATAGAAGTAGTAGTAACTAGCACGCGATTCCCTAGCCGCGTACCGTGTAAATGGTGTCTGGAATTATGATCATCATTTCATTCGAATATGGAACAATATTTATTTTAATAATGATAATTAAAAAACACTGTTGAAGCATGGAAAGTTAGCATTTGCAATGGATCAATCAAGGGACAACTCACTGTGTGACTAAAAGTTGAAGACCAAACGAAAAGTGAGAAAGACTTATGGTAGCATGTGGGAGCTACGCCATTTTCTTATTTATTTTATCCTTTTAGTTGTGTATCTGATTCTGATACGCTGATTATTAGGTTAACTTTCTTGTTAATTCTTTACGGTTATTTACATTGGTTATTAATTCACTGTATACACCTATATTATAGATTAAAATTTTAAAATATACAATTTAAATAGTGAAATTTTTACTTTCCTCGCTTTTTTTAAATAGTCGTTTTTTTGAGAGATTTAAATAGACATTTTCAACCTTCTCTTTTTTTCTCTTCTTTGAATGTACATTAAAAAAAACGTATAATAAAGAGAAAAAAAAAAGAAACATATTGTTGACGTAATAAGAAAAATGAAAGAGTACGTAATGTTATAAAAATTTATTATACAAATAATATAACTCTTACCATTCGAGAATGGGAGAAATTACTCATAACAATGGAAAACTTTCATGCATGTGTAAAAGCAATTGTACGTGAAAGTTAAGTATGAACTTAGAGTGTGACCAACTCTGAAGTTGATGATTCTCTGTAACTGTTTTCTTCTCTTGTAATATACCACCTTGTTCCTTCCTTTTCTCTACAACTTATCATATTTTTCTTTAGATTTTGTGGAGTTGGGGTTAAGCTAACCGCACATTCCATGTTAGAAACTGGCTCATCACGTGTGCCAGCTACTGCATATTCTTTTTCCGCACCACAATTGCATGGAGTAATCAAGGAACTTGTCCTCACATGTGAATGTGGACGGAGCCCTTTTTTTTTTTGGTTTGTTAGTACTTTAAAGGAGCTAAATTCTAAAATATTTTTATGAACAAGTTCAGTTGTAGAATAAAAAAAAAGCTTTATATGGTTCGAAAAAAAGGTAACAAATGGTTGTTTAATTTACCAGATTATGAAAAAAGCATTCAAATAATTTATTAATTTATAAGACTCATAAATACTAATTCTTAAATACTAAATTATTCGATCTTTCTATTATATACTAAAAAGTAAATCTAGAAAAACTTTTGCTTTCTAACAAGTTTTTGTATATATATTAAATTTTAGACTAAATTATAATTTTAGTCTTGTAACTTTTTAAATCGATGATTTCTATTTTTTTAATTATTAATTATAATATTTGATCCTCTTAATCTTATAAATTAGTAATTTTGGTTCATTCGTTAGATTATTCATTAATAATTGTGATGAGTAGAGTTAATAGGTTAGTTATAAAAAAAATTTCTACCAAAGTTAATTATAAATAAATTAAAAACCATTAATTATTAAAAAAAACTTATCTCAGGTGGACCTCACGTCACTATCCCTTGGGGTTGCTTCAAATTTGATTATCTCTGCATTACCAATACCAGGGCAAAACTTTCAAGTTTCAAGAAGAAAAAAAAAAAGTCCAGAAAAGAAAGGTAATAGTTATGCGAAGCGAACCTAACTCACTTTCTGAAGGCCTGGCCCAAAGGCCCAATGTTTTGGCTTTGGCTAGCAGTAGAAACCAAGTGTAGCTAACTAGCCATCTAGTCATGATTATTAGGAAACACTAATCTTAAGCACATTCTTTCCTCCTCCTCTTGTATGTAAAATGCGGGTCCATCCACCACACTCTCCTCCTCAACCAACGTTGTCACGTGGACCACGCTCATAACCCAACTCTCCCATTGCAACAAACCCTTCCAAGCCTTGACTTTTTTCAACCTCTTGCCAACCACACCCATATACCCAAACAAGGATGATAAAAAAATTATTTAATTTTTGAAAGTGATAATTAAGTGAATATCCTTTAGTAACACGACGGGAACTAAGTTATATGAGTAGGCAAAGGCAGCGTGAGTCATGCAAGGATGATGGAACACGAACGACAACAAAACAAAACAGTGAGTCACATCTCATCATCTAATCTATTAATACTATGATTCATGAAATGAAAGAAAAACCCGTCACGTGAATTTCACTAACGCACGTGAAATCCACGCCACAGGCAAATGGTCAGCGTTTCTCTTCATGAGTATAACGGTCTTGATTGGTCAATTTGAAGAGGTTCATTCATCCACAGTTCATGATGGGGTATATGCTCCATAAATAAAAGAATGGTCCACATTATAGGTGCCTAATCGCTTTGTGGCTGACCCAACCCAAGTGATCTATGTTTTCTCCATATAGTGTTTTTAGCTCCTGCATACTAGACCTCAAAAAATAAAAATAAAAAAAGAGTTAGGGATGGTACTTGCACTCAAATTTAGTGGGTATTTGAAAACTTATTTATGAGAGGAGAAGTATCAATTAAATTTTTATAGATCTTAATAAAATGTATTTTTTTTAAAAAAAATATACAGATGGGTGCAAATATATAGTAGTAGGAAAACAGGCACCTATTTATATTTGTCAGCATAGCGTACCTATTAAATAAATATTACATACAATGTACCCAAAAAATATATAAAAATACATTTTTATTTAAATATACATTAACTATACAAATATATGAAAGATCCATTTATTTCAAAAGTAATTTTTTATTATTATTACAACTATTTGATCTTAAAAAAATAAATGATAAAGGCGAACAATAATTCTGATTCTCTTGGAGTAATTCTCTTGGACGAAGGGAATTTTCTCATATATATATATATATATATATATATATATATATATATATATATATATATATATATATTGTATATGTATCACAAGTGCAAACCTACCTACCGGTTAAAAAATCTTTATATCTATTTATCCTTTTTCAGATAATGATATAATAAAGTTTCATACCAGTAATTCATGTAATATTTTAATCAGACTTTTATTTTGCTATTGTGAAAACCTCTTCTCAAAGGAAGAAATGCAAACAATCGAGAATAGGATGTCACTATTGCCGCTATAATTACAATGTCAAACGGCCAATGTGAAAACTCTTTTACAAGCCCAACAACAAAGGGAAGATCCGACCTTAAGGATTTTTTGGTAGAGTAGAGTAGAATTGAATGAAATTGATAAAAAAATATATTTAAATTAAAGTAGTGTAATGGAAATATAAGACCTATGTTATTTAAAAAAAAAATTTCTTTCAATTTTATTCTGTTCCTGGCAACCAAGTCAATGACTTTTTTTTCTTTTTCTTAACACCGATTTTTAAACCAAAACATTAATTATCATCCAAGCTCATAACCATACACAACAAAGGGGGTCACTTTGTCCCAACAGGTATCGATATGATGGTGCTGCGGTACATCATACAACATAACAACACTCACACACAACACACCACCACAAAGTACTATTAATGCCAACCCTTATCAGATCTTGCATGGACAACAAATTCAAAGAGCGGAAAAGAATATGATGATGATATTCCTTTCTTCCAAGTACGCAGAACAGGGACGCGACACTGCTCATCTCATCATGGTCTTGCACACTTAAAACATGCGTGTGCTTCACTCGCTCAAGACTCAAGAGGGGTGTGGCTCCTTCACCTTTGTTGAAGGTGACCGTTGGATTTGTATGAGATTGCACAAAAGATAATGGACCCCACACCAACTTAACCACTGCAAATGCAATCACTTGATTAACCATAGTTAGAAAAAAAAACCCTGAATCTATTCCATTTCTCTTTCTTCTGTTACATGTTACATGTGTCTCCTGTTCTGTATGCTTTCCTCTGCAACTTCTTCGCCGCCTTCCATATCCCTTCCCATTCTGAAATTTTGAGGTTTCTCTTTGTTCGAGCCGTGACTCGGTCTCTGAAGACTCATGTTAACTACCAAGGTGGAACTGCGAATACATCATCACTCAAACGCTGTTTATTGCATATTTGCGTTAACAAAATTTTTTGGTCACGAAATTTTGTTTCTTTTTGGATTCCCTCTTATGGGTTTTGCGCTTTTTGGTTATTTGCATGGTTTTTCCCTTGATCTCAACCTTGAATCAGTGTCACTGTGGTGTGGTCCATATTAGAAATATATTATAACTTGGGTGTATTTTGAGCTGAATGCTGATTGGACAACTATAAGACCGAATCATTTTCAAAGTCTTGAGGTCATTACTTTACTTGGCAGGGTTAATTTGTTAATGATATATCAGTTATTAAAGAATTGGTTTGACCCTGATGCTCTTTGTTATTAATTTAATTAGTTTTGTGTTACAGTATACTTTCCTAATGAGGACTAAAAATAAAATTTTCATGTTCCACGAATAATATTTTATTACTGTTACCATCTTATCTTTCTCCTCCAATATTCAAATCAAACAGTGCAGTGGGGCTAGCGGCAGGTTTCCGTGTTTGGGCTGTCAAAGGTGGTTCGCACTTCGCAGTTAACATTGTATTTTTGTCGGATGCAACGACAATAGTAGTGGTTGAGTTTTATTTTCTTTTGTTATGAGAGTGTTTCTTTACATTGATTCATCATGCCTCTGCATGAGTTATACCGTGTGGCTAAAGGGAAGCTTGATCCTATAGAGATGAACAACAACACATGTGCAGTTGATCAATCTTCTGTGTAAGTTCGATAGCATGTTTTTGTTAATCCCATTTGATTTGATCTTTGTTCTATTTCTCTGACTGTTTCCTCTTTTATTTTTTTTACCCTACTTTTGTGGCAGACCCAATAATGATTTGCTTGAGTTGGTTTGGGAAAAGGGCCAGATTTCAGTGCAGGGTCAGTTCAGTAGAGCTAGAGTGAGCCCAAATTGTAAAACTTTGCCATCTCACTGCTTACCATCTCACACTCCAATAGGATATGCTAATAATGCTATTTCTACCAATACAAGGATGGGGAAGTGTGGGAATTTAGGTGTTGAATTGAATGAAATTAGAAGGCTTGTCCCTTCAGGTGAAGTGGATTTGAGTGAAGAAGAGGAAGACATGGTGATGCCTTGGTTCAATTATGGAATGGAAGACTCTTTGCAACACGGATATAGTACTGATTTTTTCCATGAACCATCATCATATGGGGTCACCATGAATGAGCTTTCAGCATCAAATAATTTTTCTTTGCTAGATAGAAGAAATAATTGTACTAAGATATTTAGGGACACTCATAAACACTCTTCATATGCACCTGTTAGATCCAGCGTAGCAGATATAGCTGAAAACAATGCAAATAATGTTCCATCTGGCTCAAGTGGTTTTTCTAGCTTAAAGATGGAGAGGCAAGGTCCAGTTATGTGTAGCAGTAGTTCCACCATGATGAATTTTTCCCATTTTGCAAAACCTGCTGCTATTGTCAAAGCTAACATTGAGAACATTGGCTTGGCATCAAGATCAGGAAATGAGGGAATACAGATAAAAAGTGCTGCTGCAACTGTGACCAATCCTGCTGAATCAACAAAAGTTGAATTAAGTGGAGAGTGTCCAAAGAAACCAGCCACACACAATCAAGATCAAGATGTCACTGTTTCTACAAAGTGTGACCCTTCTTGCAAAGATGTGTCCAAGGTTGATCAAAATCAAACTTCAAATCTAGTTGTTGGGGAAAGTGTGAATAAAGGACACGAAGCTGTTGAAAAAGGAGTGGAGCTAGCTGTGGTCTCTTCCTCTGTTTGCTCTGGCAATGGTCCAGAGAGGGGTTCGGAGGATCCAAATCAAAATTTGAAGCGAAAAAGTAAAGACACTGAGGACTTTGAGAGCCAAAGTGAAGTTAGTGTGTTAAGACTTACCCTGTCTTTTATGTTAAATTGTTTTCTTATTTGTTTTATAGTGCAACCTTTGTTTTTAGGATGTTGAGGAAGAATCAGTTGGTGTCAACAAGGAAGTTCCTGCACGACGAAATGGAGCCAAGAAAAGCCGTTCAGCCGAAGTGCATAATCTATCTGAAAGGGTGAGCAAGAATCAGTGTTGTGTTTATTAAATTACAACAAATGTTCCTTATTAAGTGCGTGTTAAGTATATTGTTTCTACTTTTTCTGATGTATACGATAATAAAATTTTGGGATTTATTTATGCAGAGACGAAGAGACCGGATCAATGAGAAGATGCGTGCGTTACAGGAACTTATACCAAATTGCAATAAGGTTGACCTTTGCTTAATTTCTCGTTTATGCTTTGGTACACTTTGGAAAGTTTTTAACATTGTAGTATGTTGGTTATCACTGAGGATTGAAGCTTCAATTGAATATATTATGGTTTGTTTAATTTGATGGAACGTAAAATGTTATTATCAAATCATTGGTGCTTCTTGTAGAGCTGTCAAAAAAGTCATACTGTCATTTTTAAATGTTTTGCTTGATTTTTTTCCTTCTATGTTAGAGTTTGAGCTTCTGTTTAATAATTAATAATGAAAGATATGTAGATGCAAGTAGAGTTTGTCCATCTTCCATGAATCTAGTTTTATTGTGCTATGCGTAGGATTCATGATTATTTGAAATTATTGTGGAAATATTGTTTTTTTTTATTATTGTTATGGATTTTTTTTCTGTCTTAACATGGAAACCAACCCTTACACCACAAGATAGAGATTTCAAAATAGTTATATAAACACTAGAATTCGAGGCCCAAACAGTATATAGAAAGAAGGTCATTTCAACACTCAATCAGCTATATTTCAATCTCAGTATAGTGATTTTGAGACTGGTAAACATGAAACATCCTTGAGAAGATCAAATTTCAAATTGGCCAAATAGATAGTGCAAATCATTTGGCCTTTGTTAAACGAGAATTTTACGAATAGGTAAAGGGATTGTAATATGATTAATGAAGGAAACAGAGAATCATGTTAATTAATAAAGAAAATAAAGGGACATATGAGATAAATAAAGGGTGAAAAAATTGAAAGAATTATGTTAATCAATAGTTGGTATATTTAACATAATTAATATTTATGTAAATAGAAAAAGTCATAAGATGAAGAGATTTTTTTTTTTTGCAAATACATTTAACTATTTTTTATAAACTAATACTCCCTCCAATCCTAACAAAAGATAGTGTATTATTTTTTTTATAAAAAGACTGGAGGGAGTATTATTTATTAAATAATCAATAACTCTGTTTTCCATTTTTAAAAATATTATTAACGTGTAAAAATATTTTTTATAGACCAAATGCAAAGATTTTTCCCTCTTTAATTAGGCTTTAGCTAGCCTTGACTTAAGCAATATACATGTCAATACTAAAGTTTAGCTTTTGTTTATAGGGTTTCAAATTTCAATTCTCAACTTGAATAGTAATAAAGATAACAGAAGTTCAGTTTAATCCCTTGAATGTAATTAGTGAAAAAACAAGTGCCACATCCTTGAAGTAATTAATCCTTTTCACTTAAAGAAAAAGTTTTTAATTATTTATGTTAAACAGGTAGCACAATTTATTTGGTTAATTAATTAACTTTGATACCATAATCGAAGTTAAATTCTATTTTTCTACTCGATTTCTCATTTATTTTGGTTTTTCTGATTTCATGTGCATTAGGCGGATAAAGCTTCAATGTTGGATGAGGCGATAGAGTATCTCAAAACACTTCAACTCCAACTTCAAGTACTCTTTTTCCCTCTCCCCCTTTCCATTGATCCTTTGATTTTAATTTTTCAAAATATGTATGCATTGTAAGGTGAGATTAATTGTTTCCATCTTTTTACATAGATTATGTCAATGGGAACTAGTTTATGTATGCCTGCAATGATGTTACATCCGGGAATGCAACACATGCATGCACCACATATGGGTCCTTTTTCACCTATAGGTGTTGGCATGCAAATGAGGTTAGGAGTGGGTTGTGGAATGGGCATGCCTGATGCTAATGATATTGAGTCCTCTAGATTTATTCAAGTGCCCCAAATGCAAGGAACTCATCATCCTAGTCAGGGTCACCCCATTCCAATGCCACATGCTCCCATCTTTTCTTTCCCAGGAGAACCTTTTATCAACCCATCAACTTTAGGACTTGTGGAAACTGTGGATAAGGCTTCTTCAGCCTTTGGCTTAATTAAGGATCAGATTCCACAACTTGCACAGAACACCAACAACGGTTGTAATTCAACAAATCAGATGTCAACAGTACAGGTTTGTTTGCTAACAAACTCTTGAAATTTTGTAGACATATATATTGGTTAAGGTTTAGTATAATCATATTCATGACAGTAAGTCTATTTATTACAACAAATGTGGAATTGAAAGGATATGACCTTTTTTGAGTTTGCTAAACATTTAATTGAAAATTTAGTTTCTATGATCATTTTTTTTAAGTCAGGAATGCTGATGTTTGTGTGTCCATTTTTGTTATGCTAGTGTGAAGCAACCATTGGTGGATTTGAACACTCAATTTTGGTACTTAATAGTGGTCATGCAACTTCGGTAAATGACAGAGGAGCTATTAATCCCAGTACAGAAGATAACCCTTATCATTGATAAATCTAGCAAGTATTACTAGATGCTCGTGATAAATATACGTGTTTATTTTGACGTTTTACTTATTATTAAAAAAGGAGTGTTATATTTGAACAACTTAATCATTCAGCTGTACTTGTAGGTTACTTATGATTAATGCATTGACTATGGCTAATAAATTTTTATCTCTTGCTTCTCATCTTGAAAGTTCAATCTAGAGTTTTACAGAGAATACTTAAAAGCATTGAGATTGGGCCGTCAAAATAATCATTGGTATTCCTTTTTTGGGACTAATAAAGCAAATATTTGGAGACAACACTTATATTTGTACATTCACTTTAGAGACTTATTCAATCAATATCATAAAATTGTTTGGGTTAATTAACTGAGTACATAATACGTACTGATTGTGTAGAGAGTTTTATAATATTACAAACTATATATGATATTTTGAGTTTTATAATTACTATTTTAAAAACAACATTTTTTAACTGATTGATAGTATAATTTTTTTATACTGTAAAGAAATTAAATTCTAATTAATGGTATATCTGTCTATTATTACCGACATTAGCATATTAAAGCAACAAAAAAAGTGGTAATACACCACGACAACGAGATTAAGACACTTGTGCCAGGGTGGTGAAGCTATACAGATTATTATAGTAATCCGTGTTATATTGGATTAATTTTCTTTTTCTTTTTTATCCTGTATCAGAAATTAATTAATGTCGTAGACTAATTTTACTTGAAAAAAATTTAGATATAAAGAAAATTTAAGATGACTTTTTTATTAGACTTATTTCTCACGTTTAAACACAATAGAATTTTACATTATTTCGTCAATAATAAGTTTCGTTACATAGGTTTTTAGAAGTCGAAAAGATTATCTTTTATTTTATTTTTTATTTTAAAATTTGTGTTATATTTATTCCCGGTAACAGGCATCAGCCAAAAAAGAGTGAATTGGTTGATCACAGATATAAAATTTAAATTTGAGAACTATATATATTTTGATGCCTTCAAACTATACACTTTGTAGAATAAGTATAAATGTTGTAAGTTACTCGAGAATAACTTAGAAAGATATAGGAATAAAGTAAATCAAGATAAAGATAAATTCCAACTTTAAATTTTTATTACACTAAAATGATAAATCAATCAGTTGTTACAACTTACGATATTCAACCACAACTTTTGGATACCTCATCAAATAAAAAAGAGACATCTCTCGTCCAAATTTTGATGAACGTCTTTCCGTGCTTGATGTTGCGGTGATTATTTATTTGTTGTTAAGAATTATAAGATTTAGCAGCTAATTTTTATATTTATAAATTTAAATCTTTATGAATATTGAATGAAATAATTTCAACATATACTTTCCTTCTCATATAGTCACGCTTTTTTTTTATCATGTAACACTTACGTGTTCTGCATGTTAAATTATTATTTTGTATACCTTAATTAGTTATTCGTTCAAAAGATTTTTTTTCATCTTTCTTAATTTTCTTAATTAATACTCAAATTTATTTTATCTACGTTAAATAAAGTGAGATATATACAAATTATTAATAAATTAAAGAAACTTTTAACTATTAAATTAATTTTTGAGTTTGTTTAAAATTTAAAAATTTGAACAATATTTTAATATTTTAATTAAGATATTTTCAATATCTTTTTAAATTATCTACGGGCACTCATTTAACTATCTATCTTCTATCAGTTAGAAATTTTATTCGTAGATTTGAGTACAAATATTTTTGCCACCCCTGACAGTGTGTATAAACCTAAATAAGAAGTGAGTGCAAATTTAGCAATAAAGATATAAATATACTCAATTATAAGTACTTTTGATTCATTTGGAATATTTGTGAAGAAAATTAACTATATTTAAATATCAAATAATATAAAAAATGAATTTTAATATACTTATTATAATCTATAGAAATATAATTATTATAAAAAAACAATAATTTTTTCAGGTATTTTACTTCGTATGTACATAAGCATAAATTATTTATTATATATTTTTAACTACATTAAACTGCGAAATATTCTTTAACTTTTATCGATGACTAATGCATAAAAATTATTTAATCTCTATTAATTAGATTTTGAGCATTAAGCAGGTATGGAAAGGCAATTTATGCTGTGCTGCCATATTTGCTGTGTTCTCAGCGGGCTTATTATTCCTTTGTGGACCGTATTTTTTGCTCTTTCGCAGCTCTATATTATGGACAAAGAAAATTGGCCCCAAAAGGCTAATATGAAGTCCTTTTCCATGAATTATGCACGTAAAGAATTTTGCACATGAAGAATGTTAAGCCCAATGGATAGTTCAGTGAGAAAGCTAGTGAAATGAGTAGGATAAGAATTTTGCATTAGGTAGCCCCAACCCTCTCCCCAGCCATACACATTATCTTGTGAGATGAATTTCTTATTTATTTGTGGGAATAGAAGATAATAAGAGGACATTTACAATGCTACATGTTATTTAACCAATTGAACTACATTTTCTTGATCTTATGAGATGAAATTGATGACGAAAGAGAAATACAACGAGTAGTGATAAAAAAAATTGTGTGATCAAGTGGATAGGGTACTTTAGAGAGTAAAAATCATAAAATAATAATTATTAGTGAGGAAATTAAACTATCAATCATATTGTTTTGAAAAAAATTGATTTTTCTATATCATGTTATTGATGCGGAATATCCATTAGTTTTATTAATGACTAATAATCTCCGTCGGATAATCTGACTGACCATTTTTAGTAAGATCTTTCCTCTTAACCATGATTTTTTCATTTACAAGGTGCGAACTCAAAATCTTGTTTAAGGGACCAAATCTAAAATCACTCGACTAATGACTTATTGGTAAAAAAAAATAGATGATTTAAATATTATAACCATACCTAAATGCTATTGAATTTAAATAGAATCACATACAGTGGTGCATAACTGGGCTGATTGATTAAAGGGGTTAATTAATTTTACAAATAAATTACAAAAGTAGAGCTATTTTGAAATGGTAAAAAAAATTCAATTTCATGCCAACTTTTCATTAGAAAAAATAAATATTATTTTTTTAATGTCACTTGGTGTCCACGTGGGATGCTGCAATGTCTGTAATGTTTTCAGAAAATGTTATTAACACTACAACGTCCTAAGTGACATTAATAAATCGAAATTTTAAAAAAGTTGACTTAACACTGAAAACGTCCTAGAATTTTCAAACGCTGATTGTTCCAATTTGGTATAAAAAAAATTAAAATTTTATTGGATTAGTTTATAATGATAGTAGAATTACCCCTTTATTATTTTTTTATATAAAAAATAGATACAGTATAGGTAAAGTCCATCACAAGGGGTATTGCAAAATCTAATTAAATTGACCATAAACGCGTAGAATTTCAACATCACGATCCATTTCGGACTAACAACTGAAATCACACGCCCTTACCAGTTACCATTTAACTGGTCTTATTGATACTACGTATAAGGAATATCTAGTAACTTAACAAGACCACCAATAATAATAATAATAATAATAATAAGCTTGATATGACATTGTATTTGAATCATCAGAGTAGGCACCATCGTGAAATTCCATGTCGCTAACTAATAATGAAATACAATTATTCAGGTAATCCAATATGATAAATTAAGGTTGTAAAATACCAAAAGGTGTACGGATATAAATAAGTATGTAACCAAAAATCCTTAACGAAAGTAAATTTGAAAGCTGGCAATGTAAACAAGAAGATGATGACATTATGCGTAGAATAGTACAGAAGCATGCTGTGGACAAATAAATTATGGTTGGCTCGGATGTATTAAGGTGTATTGTAAAGTAACCATCTACTAGGTCCAAGTTTGATCGAATTAGATATTGGTCTGTCTAATGTCTGGCACTAGTTCTCCTGAAGAAAGTTTTTTTTTTTTTTTTTTTTGGGTTTGATTAGACCCCTGTAATCAAAATCTGTGGAGTATTCCCCAAGCTCAACACACAAGTTCTGATTGAGAAGACACAAGTCCTAGAGCTAATGCCAATTAGAATCTCAAATAGTTCAAATAGAGGCATAAGCTCTCTCCCAAAATCAAAAGTAATGATGTAAATGTAGCGATAAAGTTGACTATCATTTCCCACTACTAAGCAAAAGTGAAAATGTAATTATTCAAGAATGGGGTACAAAGGAACATTTCAACCAGACGAAGCTTTTGATAATTGATGGGTTTAGGGCTTTAAGTCTCATGGGCTTATGTGTCATGAAAAACCCTTATACTAATAATTTCGCCTTGTTTTTCAAATCAATTTCCTCTGTTTATTATTATTGGTCATTTCCTAGATGCTTACATGTTGTGCACTTAATAAAATAACTAATCCCAGTGATTAGTGGGGAATAACTTCTTGAATTTAACTTAATCATTATTAGTTGGATCTTAATCTTCCATAAATGGAAAGCAAAGTCATGAATGAGACACTCATGTTTCTGTCATCATCATCGCTTATTGCTTTGACAAGACTAAAGATAACTAAGTTGCTGTTAACTAAAACACATGAATTTTGCATGTGCCTGTGTTTCCAATCACGCTTAATGGGCCAATTTAGCGGGATAATATGGTCTTCTTAGATTGAAGCTTTTGTGAACATAACTAGCTTCAGTTATCCAACAAATCAAGGTGGGAACTCGCTGGCCACGAATTCTATTCCATCATAGTTGTACTACTAATACTCCTACTACTCATAGGAATTTCCTAATTACTTAACTAAGGAAGAAAAAAAAAATGTTACTCTGAAACTTAAGGAACAACCACAAGCTATTGAGATTTTTTGTGCTGCTTAATTTGCAATGATAATTATACTTTTCTGCCTTCTGGAATAATCTCCTTGTTTATTACTGGGGCCTAACCCAAGAAAAGACACTTCACTTTAGGCCTAGGCTAAATAATAGTTTTTGGTGGGAACTTTGACAGAGACCAAATTTTGCAAAGTAAGCTTAACTTGAAAGTGGTTACAACTATTTCTACAGTTTCATGTTGCTTATTTTAATCAAATATTTTCCATTAGCAAACTAATTCAATTATACCAATTACCAAGCAAAGATAGGTTAGTATCATGAAATTATCAATTGTAACAACTTCTCTTTCTTGTCAATTAGTTGTCTGTTGTAGGATTAGATGTGGAAATGCTGGTTTTTAGGATAATGCAGAGGCATCTTCATTTTTCAAGGGCAAGTGGATTATGTCTCCTTCAATTTCAAATGCCCATTATGATCATCTAAAAAGATCTCTTTATGAAATTTACTTCACAAACTTCCCATCAATATTATAACTTGCAGACGTTTAAGCATTTCAATCACACATTTTGCTTTACTTTGATTGCATCGTTTGCTATGATTAAAATCGTTTGTAGTACTAATTGTTATCAAAGCCTCTCCCACATGATAAGATAGACTTTGCAGAATATATGCAAGTTGGTAACCGTTTTAGAAAATTTAATAAAAAGAAAATTTCTAAAACCAAATTATTCTTCTGCTTTATGTAGTCAATAAAGAATCTGAAGGCCACAGAGACATTTTACACTGAACCTGTTTAGAATCATATTGTGTCACTGAAGCAAAATAATACCAATTGAAGGGTCATGGTTGCTACTTGCTACCAATTGTTCTGTACTGCTTGTATTTTGTTTAGTGCTTGAAAATTCAGGTCATAAATTTCAATAGTACATTGAGCTTCATGTTTTCTTTAAATTTGTTGATTATGACTTTAACTTTTGAACTTGAAAATTATTCTTAAGTATTTTACCCTATGTCTTTAAATATAGGAGGACATTTACGAGTAATTGCTAGGACCGTGTTGATGTAAGGGAGGGTTCATAGTAAGGACAATACTTTTGTTCAATTAATTTCAACATTAGTAATCAATGATTTCCTGGACAAATTTGAAGAAAATTGAATACATTTTTTTTCTTTTTTAAAAGAGGGTTATAGTTCTTTAATCTTTCATTTATGGCACTATGCACTGGACCTAAATAATAAGCTTAGCTTTAGGTATGGCCTACCAAGATTAACATCACATATTCCCATATTGACGATAATGCCACACAATTCCTTTCTTATGCAGTCCTATTTGCTGCAAAATAACTAGGGGACCAGTAGCTGTAATTACAAAAATTGCCACATATATTCAACCATCTCAAAGCAATCCCAGCTAAGCAACTTGTGAGACAAATACACAACAAAGTGTCCAAGTGATTTCGGATTAGATTTGTCTCAACTACTGTCTGCCTCTGATTATCAAAATGCATGGTTCAACAGAATTTAACATACCTATTGGCTCTTACCTTCTGTGAATAATGGTCATTGGTCAGCTAATTTTTTTTTATAAAAAAATATGAAAAATGTAAAACAGATTCCATGTACAAGCGTGCTTCTTGAACAGTTTTATTCTTAATAAGAATTAAGGTGCCACCCTAGCCTGTATCCTGGAACCGAATATTTGCCTCTATAGACTAAACTTTTATCATAAGAAAACAACTATAGTCATTTATTTTATTTTGCTAAAACAAGACTGCTTCATTTGTCCCATAAACATAGACATCAATTTTGATTTCACGCAAGAAAAGAAAAAGAAAGAAAAAGAAGACGACGACTAGAAAACATTGGTTCAATTATAAAGCTGACCAACTTAATTTTTGTCACTAATTAAATGACACAAGTGATTATTTTGCTGTGAACACCCAAAGGACAACGAAGCCGACACATATTATAGACGTATTTAGACAGCAAGAGTAATGGAGTATAAAGTATAAAACATTTTACAACGTTATTAGGAGTTTGACTTCTTGGAACAGCTCATATGGGAAAATATAAGATAAGCCTAGAGGCTCATGATGAGGTATGGTCGTGGACTATGGAGATTACAATTACAAGCATCTTTCTATTGAGGACTAATTTATAATTCAAATTTTCCAATTGGATGGCTGAATTAGGACAAGGCTTAGGCCGCGGAAGCTTACAATGCCAGAACAAATAGACAGGCAATCGCAGAAAGATATCAAAATTAATATTACTAATATTATTGAGAGGTGAAGGAAGATACCCTTATGGGTTTAGAACGTGTTCGTGAAAAAATGAAGCACTTGAAGACAAAGCACTATTTTGGATTCTTCTGTGCCATGAATAACTTGCAGAGAATATTGTACAATTTGTGCCATCTCAGAAGGACAAAGGAAAAGTTTAATTTATTATGCGTACAATGTCCTATAATTACTTCTATTCCAAGATATGTAATGTAATTTAATTATTTTCTATATAAAAAATAAAGTTGGTCACCCTTTCAATCTATCTTCAATTTGCATTACTTTAGACACATGCTGCGACCCTTACTGTTGTTAAGTTTTCCTGTTTTGAAATGATTGAAGCGAATGTCTATGAATTGATTATTTTACTACTTGATGGCCATGCCCTGCTGTTAGCACACAGTAACTAGTCCCTGATTTAACTAACTGGTGTGGGCATCATCTTTTTTTCTATTTAACTTTTGCATTTCTCAAGCAGACAAACTCTTTAGAGTGAAAGGCTTAGTTTATTAGATATTTTACCTTTCATACATGCAAGAATTATTCAATGACATAGTGAGGAATCCTCCAATCTCCATCCATGACACGAATTACAATGCCATTAAAAATTGACTTTATCTAGCAAAAGTCAGAAAGCTCATGGGCTTTTGGGATCTGTGATCTCTCTGCTACGCTTTTGTGATTTTGTCCCTAGAGAGGGTGAAAGCTACCGTTAGCCAAAATTGTTGAACATCTTTTTTCAAACACATTTTTTTTAATCTAAACCACATCCCATAGGTAACTTTTCCGAAAGAATTTTCCTATGCACACAGCTCAAATTATGAGACTTTACTCGAGAAATCAATTACGTGTTACTTAAACTAACTGGCTTTTTGGTCAACTTTTTTTTTTATCTTGGTCCCACAATCATTTATGCAATAGTTACCACCTATATAAATAATGTCTAGTTGTTTTTGGTCTCCCATTCTGTAATATTATTGAAGTGGCACAACCCTTTGTCCTAGCGAAATTTTTTCACACTTTTTTGCATCGTCTTCGGTATGCATTTTTTATTTTTATTTAGGCTGAGGTAATGAAAGGTCAGAGAATATTTTTGAGCAAACTATACAAACAATAGCCCAAATATTATTTGATCAATTGCAGGCTGTAACAGTATAAGTAAGGTTACCACTTACCAGTATAAATACTTGATACGTGACACAGAAGCAGACATAGTAACACAACAAATTTGATGTGTTTACACGTAATGTATGCAAAGTATTGTCCAATACAAAATACAACCCGTGCTTAAAATATCCGTGCTTCATGAATATCAATTAATTGTTGAAAGTCATATCATATGCTTTAATGTACGTACCCGAAATGCAGGCTTCAATAAGCAAATTAAAGGGGCAATTATATTATTGTGATTGTCAAACTTGCATAGAGTTATTTGTCTTTATTATTAACTTGGCTATAGTACTCTACCAAAATCAGCGACGGTTTTAGTATCTTTCCACACAAACACAGTACGTATTTTTATAAAGATCGAAAATTGAAATTGAAGAAATCCACATTTAATAAAAAAAAAAAGATACGTAATTTTCAAATTGCAAAAATGATGAATCATCTCGACAGTTGGTTGAATTCCAGCAATTTCTATGGGAAGAAATGCGACCTTAACTTGCTCAGATGTCAAAATGTAAATTTGTATTTGTACACAAATGATGAAACTTTTCCAAACGATAATAATGATTTTTCAAAAATGATCCCTAAAAGCTAAAAAGAAGAGAAGGTCAGTTTTACTACCAAAGAGCATCTGGTGGAAAAGTTGGACAAGAAAAGGAAAGGGCTATAGAGTTTTCAAAACTTGAAGTATTATCACCAATAGGAACAAAAGAACCTAGAGAAAGTTCTGTTATCGTCAATTTAATGCAGTATGCTTTGTTTGCTTACCTTACCCCTCTGAGGCTTTACTTTTCCACGAGAATTTTGCCCTTCTTAATTCTTGTGGTTTATTTGTACTTCATATTACTAATCTTGGAGTAGGCTTTGCCTAGGCCAAGCCACTCCTTGAAATTCCATTGAAGTTTCTTCTTTTCTCTCTCATCTAAGTCATATGGCAATGGAGACATTTCGTCACACTCGAGAAGTTTCAAACTCACGAGATAACAACTATATGGTCTAAAGCAGCACGGTACATATTACATAACCACCAAGGTCGGTTAAAAGTGAAAACCGTCCTAGCTAGAATTGCAGCAATTACCCACCAAAATTTGGCATATAGCTATCTTTAGGATTTGATTCACTGTCTTACAAGGAAGAGAACTTTTTTCCTATAAAAAATTGACAACTGTTTTTTTATTTCTCATATTCTTATTAACATATTATTTTGTTTACTTATTGCTCTAACATAATTTTTTTTACAATAAACTAAAGAACACTCTCATTTTAACCTATTCTGTCTCCATATATCTTTCTCTATATTTATTTCCAAACAAAAAAATGTTAAAGAACGTTAATTTGCAAGTAACAAATAAGTTTAATTCCTTATATACACAAGTGATAATCAAATGATATACAATGTTAAAAATTTTATACCGTCAATCAATAAAAAATTACAATAAATATGATACATATTTATTACACATGATAATATAAATCTTATGTATAAACTATTTTTTTGGTAACAAAATTCTTAAAAGAAAAAGGCTGGCCTGGCCTTGGTATGTAGTGGGGCATTCACATTAATAAGTCAAACCATATGATCCTCTATGGAGGTATCTTATCCATCGGATAGAAGAGAGCAATTGCATCAGAAACGTTGGCTTAGGTTGTGGGACCAAAACAATTATGTGGAATGTCCCGTGAAGAAAGGAGAGGAAAAGCCAGTTCTGGAAGGTCATCAGATATATAAATATAAATTCAAAACCCCCTCTTATTATAAGGCTCCCTTCGATTATCTACCAACAAAGTTGCAATATATTTCTTTCTTAATAAGCTCCAACGCTTCCCATTGAATTCCACATCAAAGTTCTACTCCTGTGTCCTTCTTAACAATCCATCCACGTAGGTTTCTGACAAAAAGACTTACTTTGCCGCTTTTAAGAAACATTTTGAAATCGCTTAAGGCATAATAGTGCACATGGGGAGACACTCTTGCTGCTACAAGCAGAAGCTTCGTAAAGGCCTCTGGTCTCCTGAGGAAGACGAGAAGCTTTTGAATTACATCACCAAACATGGCCATGGATGTTGGAGCTCCGTTCCAAAACTAGCTGGTAGGATGATGAGTACTATACTATACAATACTTCATGTTTCCATCATCACTTTATCAATATATTGTTGCTGCAGCATGTGCACAACACAACACAAAAGTCATCATTTGAATTAATTAACCTTCCTTTTTTTTAAGATTTAATTTTTTTGTGTTGTATATCTTGTCTCAGGTCTTCAGAGGTGTGGCAAGAGCTGCAGATTAAGATGGATAAATTATCTCAGGCCTGATTTGAAGAGAGGAGCATTCTCACAGCAGGAAGAGAACTCCATCATTGAACTTCATGCAGTCCTTGGCAACAGGTACTACTACTATATTGTTTTCAAAGTTGTTGCTAGTTTAATTCGGCTTTTCACCATCAATTACTGCAAGAATTTTCGCTATTACAGTGTCACTCAGAGGCTGTCCGTAAAACATGTTCTTTTGTTTCATGGTTTTGTATATGTGATTTTATGTGTTTTTGATGATTGTATCAGGTGGTCACAGATTGCAGCTCAGTTACCAGGAAGAACTGATAATGAGATAAAGAATCTATGGAACTCCTGTCTGAAGAAGAAGCTTAGGCAAAGAGGCATTGACCCAAACACACACCAGCCCCTCTCAGAGGTTGAGAATGACAAGGACAAGCCTCTTACAGCTGACAAAAGCAACCAGAAAGCCTCCAATGAGGTGAGTCTTATTGAGCCACCAAAACCAAAGCCAATATCTACTACTTCTATGCCCATGGATAGATATCCCCTTGAAGTTTCTTCAACTTTCAAGATCAGCGGTGGCAACAACAACAATAACAACAGCAACAGCACCCTAGACAGGTTTGACAGCTCCATCACTAGTTCTGATATGATGGGAATGGGATATTTCCCTTTTCAGCACTTGAACTATGGATCAAACATGGGACTCACTACTACACCCAACAACACTCCACTTTGCTTCATGCCAAGTTCCACTTCTTCTCAAATGATGTCAGAGCTGAATTCCACCATGCTCCATTCTATGTTCCCAACACATGTAAAACCCACTGTTAGCCTCCACTCTAACAACAACAACAACCCTTCTTCCATATCCTCTGATGGGGTTCAGAACTGGGAAACAAGTACCTTCAGTAATAACAACAATGCAAGCAAAAGCAATGGGAGTAGTAGCTGCAGCATCCAATTACAAAGCGGCAGCACTAACTTTCTTGATCATAGCAGCACAATAACATGGGGGCTGCAAGCAGAATCTGCCACCAAGGCAGATAAAGATGCTCATGTTGTTGTACCTTTGCAATCATCGGAACAAGAAGACATTAAATGGTCTGAATATCTCAACAACACCCCTTTCTCTCTGGGAACCATGTCAGTGCAGCATCAAACTACAAACTCTCTCTACAGTAGTGATGAGGTGAAGCCAGAAACAACAGGCTTCATAGCAGACGAATCAAGTACCAGTTGGCACCACAGCCAGCATTTTCAACCTTCGGAAATATATACCAAAGATCTGCAGAGATTTTCAGTGGCTTTTGGACAAACCCTGTAGTTTTCAGGCACTGAACACGTGGAAACCTCAACCAAAGAGAGAGGAGAGCAAGATGCCGACATTTCCAATGTGAAGTAGGTCAGAAATTTGTCGCGAGTTCTGACCGCAGGTGTGTGCTGTAAATTTTTTCTTTTCATATTTTTCTTTTGATATTGTAAATGTGTCTAATTTATATATACCAAAAAGAAAAAACCACCTCAGCAATCAGCATTATGTTACAGTATAATTGATATTTGTGATTGATTAATTCAAGTTTCTTCTTTTTCTTCTTCTAATCACTTTGTTATTCATTAAACATAGAATAAGTAAGGCTTGTTCCAGCTATCCAGATCTTCCTTTCTTATACGTACGATACTATTATGGATCTATATATATATATATACAATTGATCACATCATAGTGAGAATTATTCATTTGAATGAGGGTATTGTTTTGTTCTTATGATTATTGTGTAACAGTTTTGCATTAAGGTGATGGAGCGTGGGTGTGACACAACACAGCATGATGATATTTTGTATGTCTGGAAATTGTTACTACACAGTCAGCTTTTCACTTTGATCCTTTTCAAATTGAGAATCAATCCAGTGGAAGTTATTTTATTTTGTGTGTGTCGCGGTACATCGTTTTTCTTTAATGGGTGTCTATCACTGTCTCATACAGATAAAGAGTGTTTTCACTTTTTGGACAAAGCTTGGCTCCCTTCACTTTCACCTTAATGAAAATATCGTAGACTAGTGCTAGTCTTCATTTCATTTACGTCTTTCTAATGTACGCAATCGAAAACTGTTGACGGTTTTAATTCCCAACTGAAAGGTTGTAGTCTCTGTAGGGTAGAAAAAGAGTCCAAAACCACCCACTCAGCAAATTTATGGCACCCCACCGACTAATTCTGTTTGATAAAAAAGGTCATAAGAACTTGTTTAACGGGTTTTTTCATCAGTTAACGTTATCGTAAGGACGCGGCGCAACCGAAAAGTAAAAAGCAAAATGAAATTGGATTCGTGGTTAAGAAACCAGGATATTTTAGTTTATTCGTAAATCATGATGATGCTACATAGTTTACGTACATGAAGTAAGTTTTACACGTGATCTTCGTAACTTTCTCAGTTTCACCATCGTCTTTATTTCTAATTTTCTTTCTTCTCTCTCCCCATTTATTCTTTTGGACCAATTCAGTAAGTGTGCCTGTTTGTCAATGTCTCCGTGAATAGAGAAGGTTTTGCTACGCCAAAATATTTTATTTGTAAATTGATCCAAGTTAGAGTAATTTTTATTTTAAAATCAATTTTCTAGTTAATGGGACCGATTTTAAGAAAATGATTTCATTAAATAAAGATAATTTTAAACACTCATTAAATAAAAAATAACACCAATAAAATTTTATAATTTTTAATAAATTTTAATATATATATATATATATAAGAATGATAAAACAGGACAGATTAGGGTTGGACTAACCAACTTATTTACAGTGGACTAATGAAGGATCGTGTCAACTTGTTTTGTCGTCCCTGGACAAAAAGAGGATGTCTAAATGTTTTAAGGTCTTAGACGAGTATATTTAAAGACTAATAATTTAATATAATTTGTCAAATCTTATTCTTTTTGTTTGATTACAAAATTACTATTGAAAGTAATATAATTAAGTGTTTTTAAACTTTTATTATCAATACATAAAATCATAAAAACATTTAATTTATCTTTTAATATAGTTAATATCAAAGAAATTTTGAGTAGTTTTAATTTTGAAAAATTACTTTAAACAATAAAAATAATTACAAATATTACCAAATGACATTTTAATATATATATATATATAAATTTGAAAAAAAAAACTTTTTTTATAAAAAATAACTAATATATATTTTTTAGTGAAATACAAATTTCTTTTCTCTATATTTGGTGTAATATCTTTATTTTTAAAATTAAATCTAGATCTTCAATATTATAATACTTGATAGAACTTAAAATATTTTTAAGAGAAATACAATATTATTATCCATATTCGTTTGAAGTTCTCAATCGTTCAATTAATACAATTTTAAAATTAAGGTCTTACTAATAAAAATAATAATAGATAATGGGTTTAACGTTTATGCATTGACAAATATAAAATAGTTTTATATCATCTTTCAATCATATATTATCATTTAAATTATTTTAAAAATTAATAAATTTATTATGCATAATAGATTGTAATTGAATAATTGTGTAAAAAAAATTACATAACCAGTATAAAACATTTTTTTCTCATATATAATATATCATATAATAATTCTAGTTAATAATTATTATATATTTTTAAAAAAGTATAAAAAAATTTAGACCTTAATAATTTGGAGGCATAAGGCAACTGCCTAAATGGCCTTGCAATTGTCACTGCCTTGCCAGGCAAAGTAGGTTATTCTTGATGGATTAACTTGTCAAAAATGTGGAGGTAGATTAAATTATCCAACAAACCTAATATATATCAATCGTACATGTTAAGGATGAGTTGACGAGTTGACTTCTCAGGTTGGTTTATCAAGTTCACTTGTTGTTTTATTCAATTTCTATTTTATCATTAGCATTTTCCAGAACCTAGCTATTATCCTATGTGTAATTTGTATAGAATTTCTTAATTTAATTAATGTTTCAGGTTGAGGAGGTAGATTGAAATCATGCACACTTTGAGTATTGAGATGAAAATTTCTTTTTTCAAGGGGGTAGGTTTTGATAGGTTACCACTAACGCATCGTTTTATGAACTGACAATCCATTAGGGGGTTTCATGACCTCCCTAATCCAAGTGACGTGTTCTGACTTGAAGTTAATTTGATAGATTTGGGTGTAAAAATTTGACCTAATGTATTTTGAAGACCAATTCAAATTGTACTTCAAATCGTCCAAATCCAATCCAAAGTCTAATATTGTTTTTGAAGTATCATTATTTTAATAATTATATATTAATAGTATAATTTATTGCTACCATTTTTTTTTCAAGTTTTCTCAAAATTAAATATTGTTTTCAAATTTTAACATTCAATGTTTTTTTAGTACATTATACTAACATCCCTAAAGTTTCATAAAATTATACAAATAATTCTATCTTTATGATAACAATTAAATATGAGTTATTTTTTATAATAAAAATATATTGAAAAGATCTTTAAAAATATTTAGTAACAGTTATTTTTGGCTTAAATATTAAGAATTGATATTTTTTTATTTATGACTTGCAGACATGAAAATGGGGGATTAAAAGTAAAAAAATATAAAAAATATAAATAAAAAAGTTTTTTTGAGACCCAAGTCTACTCCAATAACTATAGAAAGGAAGTCAAGCTCAAGTTCACTCCATCAGCTACAAAAAGAAAGTCAAGCCAGGGAGAAAAGACACGATAAGTTTGAGAGCACTCTAATACACACTTAAAGTTGGAAAACTATTCCTTAGGAAATTCTTTCTTCTCTTTCATCATTTTCTACTCCCTTTTTCCATCCCTTCTCCTCCATTAGTTCTTATACCCCTTTTTTAGTGTAAGACCCCTTATGACTATGAGAAGTTAAATCCTTAGTTAGGGTCTAATAAGCCCAAAAAGTCAAAAGATGTATTGTACACTTCATATTTATCAATGTAAACAAGTGTTTTCTTTCCTATTATCCTTTCTTATTTTTAATTTAATGCATTATTCCTCCTTGCATCATCTTTGGGAGTTAGGTGCTCGACAAAGGATAATTTATAATAGAACTAAAAGGAAGGAGTATCTTAATAAAATTATTGCTAGACATAGAGTGATTCATCAAAGCAAACATTTAGAATTAGAATTTTATGCATTTTATCTATTGACTATTTGTAAAGACATTTGGGAGATAGATAGGTAAAATATGTTTGTAATCGTGAGACATCAGGACAAGTAGTCTAACAGATGTGGGGGTAGGATAAATTCACTTGATTGATAAAGAAAAATCACAAATAATACATCTTAGACAAATAAGACATCCTAGGTCCTAACATTCTCATCCCATTGAATTTCCTATTATTATTTTTTCTATTTATACTGTGTTCTTTTAAAGTTATCTTTTATATCTCATCTTATCTTTTTTTCTTATAAATTGGAAATTATCTAACACAAGTACAAAACAAAATCTATGTGAAAATTGACACTCGAACTTCCGAGTCTTTATTACTTGGACATTTAGTATATTTGTCAACGAATTAACACTTTATCTACTCCTACAATAATCTCCCATAATTATTTTAAAATATACACTAACGCTCCCCTTAAATGTTTAAAAAACATTACACATGACTCCCCTAAAAAGAGATTATTGTAAATGTTAAAAAAATAGTAGACAATTGTGTATTTTTACAAAATCATTGGATTGATTTATGTGATTTAGTCATGTTTTTTTAAAACTTTTTTCTAGTTTAATTATACTAAAATCAAAGTAAAAGAATGAGCTACTTGATTTGAAGAAACACGGGGGAGAATAACATTTTAAAGACTTAATTGTATTTTTTATTTTCTAGGTATCGTAATTATGCAATTTTGATTCTAAGATCTTAGTTGTACAAATTACATGCTTTTGAAAGTGTAATTGTACCATTTTAGTTCTTCTAAGAATCTTTCATTAAATATTTAATGAAATGATGACGTGTTAATAACGTGATATACATGTCAATAATATGTTGTTTGTTATATATATATTGGCATCACTTAATTATATTACATTTTTATTTACATGATATTATAATTGTAAAGGATAAAAAATACAGTTAAATTGGGTTAACATATGTGTCAAACAACAGGTTAATTATTATGTTATCATTTAGTATTATATTATGAAAATTTGTCAAATATTTGACGAAAGACCAATTAAAAGATAAAAATTATACAGTTATGATACTTGAATTTCAACAATAAAATATAAGAGACCAACGATACACCATTACGATATAAGAACAAAAGTACACTTAAGTTTAAGTTTTTTTCTTCATGTGCAGGTGCCTATTTACTGCTTCAAAGTTCAACCACTTGAAAATGTAGCTAAAAATATATGTTTAAATTAGCTATTAATTCGACTACAATAAATTCTAAAATCATGTTAAAGGTTAAAACAATAAATAATTACTTCAACTTTTAAATTTTTCATCGTAATTTTGAGATGTGAATTAATTTAGGAAGTATCCAAAGAAATCGGCATTTTGAAGTAATGACGATAGGATTCTGTCGCGTGGGCCTAAGCCTGTAGAAAATGGGTCCCTCACTTGGACCTGTTTTTCACAGTGCGTGACAGAAGAAAAAATATCTGAAAATGAAAGAATTGAAGAACCCATAATTCTGTTGGGGATGAAGTATACAATGTGCATCGTCCGTTCTATCATAAAATGACTCAAACACATTGCATTTATTTCCTTAGATAAAAAATGTCGTATTTGTTGTTTATACTCATAATCATATTTATTGGTAAGTAATGTCGGACTTTTTTCTGCTTCTGTAAGTGAAATCCGGATAATAAGAAACAAGTTTTTCAAAATTTATTTTGCGTTGTTCTTGACCGTAAATCCGTAATATTATTGAGAATGAAACATAAGTTTACATAAATCAATATATATTATACTTTCTATTTGATATAAAAATAATCTATTTTTATTTATTAAATTACATATATAAACCGTGCATAAGTAAGTATGATTATCAAACAAACTCAACTAAGAAATATTAATAATTAATGTGGTTATTAAATTATCAGTGAGATACTTTTCGTAAAAATGATTAAATTATAATATTAATAAATGAGTCATTTAGTATATTTTGATAATTTGATTTAAATAAATAATGCCACACGATGCTACTTTAATAGATATTGATTATGACTAAATACTTGAAGCATTAATGGTTGACTAATAAGGAATCCTTCAATCTTGATAATTATTTTAAGATATATGTATAATTATGACAACTAATTTAAGACCCTGGCTAATGTCATTTAATAAATGAAGAAATAAATTTATTGATTAATAAATTAATTAATTAATTATTAACTTGAAACATAGATTGTGGCCAGCTAGAGTTTGATAGTTATACGAAGGAAACATTACATTTCATTAATTAAGGTTAATCCAAAACTTGAATAATATAAGAAAATATTGCATTATCCTTTATATATTTGTGCATGGGAACATTAAGAAAGGTTGGTAGACTACAACCCCGATTAGCATATTAATTTAATTAATTACTACTACACTAAATCATATTTCATAATTATCAACAAATTACTATTCACGACCAAAGATTATATTATATATTTTTTTTTATGAAATCCACATTAGTAATTAACAGCCAAAGCCATGGATATATACCTAGATAATGCACTAACTAACAATAAAAAACTAAATCTTCCATAATTTCAATACTTTTTTTTCCTATAGTCATTCCTTTCCAACTCTTTCTCAATTCCAACACCAATTAGCAATATAACCAATTATATTAACACATCTATATAACCAACCATGCCTAATATGCACTATACCAACTAGATAATCACTGTCAAATCCAACCCTAGTAATGTCAAAAATATAGACAAGATCAAACTTTTTTTAGCTACATAACTACTATCTAGTAAGGTTACCTCAGTTGAAAGCTAAAAAAATTATCTTGTGATTATGGTGACGAGATAACTACCACCAGTTGCAGCAACACCAAATGTTAAATGGAGTAGTATACAGAATCCTCACCAAAATTATTATGAAACTTATAAATAAGGATCCTCTTCTATAAAACACGTATTCTATATCCCTGTATCAAAACAAAAACTCGTAAAAACATTGAATACAACTCAATTTAAAATTTAAGAAACCAACAAAATCTCTATAAAGCCTTCATGTCATCAGTACCAACTCCATAGAGAATGATATTTTTTGCTTAGAAAAATCAGACACCAGCCATAACCCAACCCTAGCAATTATGTTCTAACTAGATATCTTTCTAAAAAAAATATAAATACATTTAAATTTGCTAGTGACAATAGGCATAATATATCTCACGAAACCAACAGTCAAGTAAATACACACACTTATATATATATATATATATATATATATATATATATATATATATATATATATATATATATATATATGTGTGTGTGTGTGTGTGTGTGTGTGTGTAGAGGACACGTGACTGATATTAAATTTAAAATTCAAATTTATATTTAAAAGAAGATGTTGAAGTAACCGATTTAATATGAAAATTTAAATTTAGATTTATAAATATTTAACGAGAATCATAAAATAGAGATTTACTTCAAATGACCACCTTGCAAGGTAAGTTTTTGTGGTAAAATGGAAAGCTTCAGAACAATTTCCGTGCATCACCTCGTTTTCCTTCTTCATTTCTCCCTATTAGTGCATGACGATTTTTCTTGTAGACTTTTCCCTTGTCATTTTGTTGAGATCTTCTTCCCCATGTCTCTTAATTAACCCCTGCAATGAAGCTTTTTTGTTGGTTACTCATTTTACCTTAATTAGATACCTATCTAAATCTCTTTTCTCACCTATGATGGAGGTCTTTACTGGTCACACTCTTTTACGATAGTTGTGGTTTTCTTTTTTGTTTTGACGGTTTCACTTTCCAAAAGAGTGTGTTATAATATTATATTGTCTTTTCTTCAAGACCAAAGTGGCCAAGTGTATCTCTTTTTTTTTTTTTTGTTTTTTTTTACACGGGCCAATAAAATTGTATGAGTTTTGTTTTTGTTGTGTGAAAGCCTATTGTTTTCCATTAATAGTTAAATTATGTGTGATTAATTAATTAATAGTTATATTATGGGTGAGATTGAGTTTTGTATAGTGTGTTGAGAGAGTGACATGGGTAAAGGCTTACTTTTTGTATTACATCTCTTTAATTTGTATCTATTTGTATGTAGCATTGAGACCTACAATGCACAATACCAACTTTAAGAAGAAAAAAAATCTTCCTCTCTTCCATGGCCTTATTTCTTAAGTCCTCTTTAGCCTTACTCCGTCCTTTCTTCCTTTTATATTCTTTAAAATTAGTAAATTACTAAAATTATTCATTGAACATTAAACTACAGGAAAAACAAAAACTTAAATTGTTCAGGTTTTCTTTTCTCTCAATGTATAAACACACACTTCAACAACAGAACCGAATGATTTTGTACTAGCCCCTCCTTTAATTTCTTAAGCATTTCTCCATCAAAAAAGCTTAAGTTGAACTGTTTCAAAGCATTTAGCCGCTGAGACAGTGGCACCTGCCTTTTCATTTTTCTCAAATTACATGATAAACTATCTAAATTTTACAAACCATCTTATGAAAAGGAAGAAAAGTAAGCTTCTTACATCATACTAATCAGAAAGATCCCTATAAGGTTGAGGCATAAAACCGAATATTTTTTTAAAAAAATTAAAGTTTGTTTATTCATACATACATAAGGACAAATTGTGGAGCCATAGGTACAAATACTAAAACCATCCCCATTATATACTTAAATTTAATCACTTCCAACACGATTTGTTCCTATTGGCACTAGTTTATTGTCCATGTGCACACACATTCAATAACTCTTAGTCATTTAATTATTTCCGACCTTGTTCATTGTTTAATTTGCAGACAATTCTGATTCCATGTTTAGAATCTCTAACCATGTGAAACAAATTATTGGCTTTATTTGCTGGGCCCCTACAATCATCACTGTACAGGAACAGAACAAAAATCTCGAGTAGGATAATGGGATAATGGAAAAGCAATCCCATGTTTGATCTCCCATAATATATTAATTTCTAGTTAAACAAAGCTCACAAAGTTGCTTGGGCACACACGGTTTTGTTAAAAAAAAATAGTTTTTTATATAAAAATTACGGCAATTAAAAATGTATTCGCATCATGTTACATTTTCTAAACAAAAACTTTTCGTTTATAATTTGTTAATTATTGTCTTCAAGACAATCTATATATACAAGGACAAGTAACTAATAAACAATTTGTTGATCATGACAAAGATGAATAAATGATTTTCGATAATGATTGAACTAATAATGACGGTACGTTGATTATAAAATAACCTTGTCAGAAGATTTGATCCTTTGGACGGATAATTTATGCATAGTTTAAAAGAAAGAAAGTGAGGCCAAAGTTTAATGCAGTGCACAATGAATTCGAAGGCATGTGTATATGATACTACATAGAATGATAGGAAGCAATGGAGAGGACTATGTTAATGTCGCATACTAATTAAAAATTAACGACTTCATGCCCACGTTTTAAACAAAATTAGGTGTCTGCAAGAGTTATTCCTTCTCAATAAATTTGGGTAAGAATAGTGTTAACCCATACAACAAAGATTTGCATCGGCAAATTCATACACGAATATTATCTCCGTGCTTGTAGGAATACATGGCCTTGAAGTATAGATGAAGTATTGAATTTTGTTTTTGGAGGAAAGATTGGAATCCTTGTGATTGATGATTGGAAATTAGAAGTGATTGGGTTGGGCAGCTGGAACATAAGGAACTTTGGGCCAAGCCCAACCCAACGACGTGCAGTGTGCACTCAATCCAACCAAATATAAGAATCTTAGCATGTTTAGATTCACATCATGAATGCCAATTCAAACACGCACTGGTTTGGTTCTGGCCTTTGTATAGCAACATTGTATATTCTCAGTAGTTTTGTTGAGACATACACATAAGAAAACCCCTTATTCTCATTTTTTTTTTTTTTTTTGATAATGTTTCGGATGCCTCTTTCTTACGTATAATTCTTTCGATTTTACTTTATTTTTGGAAGGGCAGGGGATTTGATAACAATTTAATTGAAGATAAATTCGCGTAAATGCATATATATCACGGAGACATTGAGGAAAGAGAAAAAAATTACTTTAATATTTTGTTTTAATTAAATACTATAAAATATACTTTAGATCACTGGTAAATTAGCTAATAATGTTATAACACTTTAAACACATCCCTTTTTTTTTTTTCAGTTTCGTTGGGTATGAGTATCCGAAACAACTTACAAGACGTAAATTACTCAATGAGTTTTACCTTTTCTAGTCAAGTGTTTTTCACATACACAATAATGAATCAACTCCTATGACAATTAAGAACACAACTATCTACTGACTAAGTGTACCAAACTTTGTTGGAACACGTTCTTTTTGTTCCAAGCTAGAAGGGAACTAAGTGATGACATTTGATCACTGCTGCACCATGGCATTCCTAACATGAAAAGTACTTACGCCAACATGGTAATAGTTGACAGATTAAATTTGCATCAGCTTCCTCTTTTCTTTTATTGTTTTCCATAACTTGATTGAATAGCATCTCCACTGATCAGAAGAAGGGCAAAAATGAACGAGATGATGGATGAAATTTGGCTCATCTGAAAATCAGATGATGGCATGTATTATCACAAGGGTAAGGACAATCAATGGCCTTAACACCTGCTCGATCGAAATACCAGTCTCCAACAGCCAGAGCAATTGCCTGTATATTGTCAATATCTAAACATTAGATACATTAACATCTTTAAATTAAAGAGATTTATCAGGGTGACTTACAAACACAAACCACAGCAATGTTTTATTACTAGCAAGCAATCACTATTAAGTAACATATTCCTAAACCATCTATAACTTACCATAATGTTTCTACAGGTGAATCGATGTTCTATAGTGAGTGCTATAGGATTTAAGTCATGTTTGGATAAACTTCTCAATAGGCACTTATAGAAGAAAAAAATAAGAAGTTAAAATGGATTAAGCTTCTCCCGAAGTTAAAACTAACTTATATATAAGCTAATTGAAAGAACTTTTCTCATGTAGTTTCTCCAAAAGTTGATATTAACTTCTGCATAAGTTTAACTTATGGAAGAACCATCAAATATTCGCCCTCCTCTTCTGTTTTCTTTGAACTTTTCAATGGCTACAATTTACATTAGGAAAACAAGCTCATGTCAACATGTCAAACTGAAATTGCATTAATCTACAGTGTCAGGCTCACCTTGTTCCTAATAACAGGAGAATTGTCAGCAAACCATGTATCCTGCCTCTCAGTTTGGCAGTGAGAAAAACAAGAATTAATAAACAAGCCATTCTGCTTTGATCTTGAGAAGTATTTAATAGCATTCAGCATATGATTCCTGAATCCTGTATCAAAGAGAGTGAAACGTCTCAATCGACTGAATGATTTATTGAAGACTTCATTCCACTTGTCATCAATGTTATATCTCATACATCATATTACCTTGCAGAAATTGAATTTGTGGTCCAGTACATTTAGCATGGTTTAATCTACATTGTTGCCAATAGCCATGGGGATCTGCTGATGGAGGAGCTAAACTGGACTGGATCTGAGGATAAGCAGGAAAATTTATTTATTTAGCCTAATCTGTCAACAATTAATATAATGATCATTATTCCCAGAAATTATGATCTATTACCAGTTAAGACTACCAGTTGATAAAGTGAGAAAATTAACCTGCCATGAATCATAAGCAGCATTAAGAATGAATAGCGGGGTCTTAACACTGGCAATCAAGTTTTGAGGAAAGAAGCACTGAAAAGGGATAGAAAACAAGTCATTGAAAGTTCAATTAAGAGCAATCAACAATGATGTATCCGTTTTCTGCAAATTCTTTCAAATGAAACTGATATTCCTAAGTTTTTGGTATAAGAGAAGTCAATGATTACCGAGATGGGATCAAGGTGATTAGTACAAATTTGTGGCAGATTCTTCTGTGCTCCCTGCAATGATTAAACATATATTTATCAGCATGCCTTGAAGCTTATACTCATGTAAACTGGCTGAGTTTTGAAACCATACAAACTGTTTGGAAATTGGAATCGTCTACATGCTGTTTTAATTAAAAAATGGTTTTCAAAATAAAATTTAACTGCTAATAATATGATTTCCTGCTCAGGTTCAGCAAAAACCATGTCAAAGATTATTGACCAGACAGGATATGTCTAACACAATGCTAGAGTAAATTTTACATTACATTCAACATTAGCTTTTGGTTCTATAGTTGATGAACCACATACTATCAGTCAATTCTCAAGAGAACCATGAAATATGGAAGTGCTTTCTTAATAGATTTCTTACCTGCAATCCTACAACACCACTGTATAAATTCCTAAGGGTATGCCCTCCAGATACATCAATCCTATAATTCCAAAGGAAACAACAATAAGTCACAAATTTAAGAACAAAAATTCTATGATGATGGTGGAAATGGCACTGAAAGCATGAAATACTTCAGTTTGCCACTTACACATCAAGAAACAACCCAGCATCACTAAGACATTTCACTTTGGTGGTCCTTGGAAAGAGACCACGAAATTCATCACAATGAATAATAGTAGCCAGGCCACCCGCAGAGCATCCCGAAAGAAGAGCCTGAAGCAAAATGAGATGTACATAGCATGAGATGAAAGATTACTGAAATAGCATTATATATGTCTATAACCTGATTGGCAAAACGCATTCCTTTTGACATCAAATCTTCCATTGCAGCTGCCCAAATACGCTGTCCTCTGAATTGCAGTTCTGCAGTCTATTTGGACAAACAATTTATGCAAGTAAATATCGTGGAATAACCCTCAATTGATCATATATATATATATGAATGTCAAGTCAATTCAAGGGGCATATGTCAACAATGCTATTTTCTCTTTCTAATGTCTCACTCATGCAATTTTCTGCTATCAAATTCTGAATTTCTAAAGCTAACTTTTATCCAAGAAAGAGATGTGTCGACAACTTGGCCAAAATTAACTATTTCAGAAGAACTAGAGTAGTAGACTAGGAAACAAAAAGAAATTAAGCATAGGCATCTTGCGTTCTCTTGTAGGGTGGTTGAATAGGTGGAAAGTATGAAGGAAGAAATTGGAACAAAAATCACTTTATATTTTCGTGGTACAATAAACCCATAAGAAAGTGGATGTACTTCATTTCAACCTGTTTTCTAATTCCATTTTCACACTTCACACCTACTCAACCAAGAGAGCCTAGAATCTATATTCCGCAAAATTAGTCCTCTGTGTGCATTTAAGTTTTTTCCCTTTGTACTTCGTGTTGGATTTACTTTTGTTTAACTAACAGCGTAAAGAGTCTTACACTACCAGTAAACCACATGTACCACGAATTTTAAGATTTGTTGAAAAATTCCGTTGCAAATTTAAAACCATGGTTACTACAATGACTTGACATTGACACTCTCAAACTGTACTCATTATACTAAAGTGAACAGTTTATAAATGCGATTCCACATATAATACTTAAATTTGTAAAGCAACAACTTTTGTTATTTCATCTTCTTTAACCAAAAATATCAATTTAAGAACACCAAGATATCAAACTGTACCTCATCTTCACTATCCCCAGTAAATGAGGCGCCATCACAATAACGAAGCTTTACTCTATTCCAATTGAAAAAATCTACAAACATGAGAAACAAAAACATGAGCAAAACGGCTATGCCTATGACAAGAAAAAAGAAAAAGAGCAGAATTTGAGCACTCCAGATAGTTAGTTCAATTGAAGGGAAACCTGGATTTTCTTCAGCCTTATTACTTAATATTCCAGTAAAAGGTATCTCCTTTTCCATGAAATCTGATGATCCACGCCGGGTTTTCTTGCGATAAACACATGTTCTAATATTATTACACCATCCACCACCCTGCAACAGAATTTTCACTTGAACACCACTATAAACTTATACAGCACAGAAGGGTAGGGAAGTAAGTTGATCAACAGTTCAAACTCAACACATAATGCCTTAAAAAGAAAGGAAGAAAAAAAATCTCAATGACATTTGGGGATCCTAAAACTTTTATTTCTAAATATTTTCAGCCTTGTCGTGTCATGTGACAAAAATGGGATTCCAACAACACATTCACAAGAAATGCTTCTGAAGTGTCAAAAGAAAGACTTATCAACCTTTTGCAAGGCATATATTATTTGCTACACAAATCTATTACAGAAAAATAAAATGAAACAGAACAATTAATTAAAGAGATCAAGTAAAGCAATACCTCTAAATTAATAAGCCAGCTATTTGCTCCTGATCCATATCCCCGATGCCAATGATAACCAGGCAATGTTCCATCCAAGCAGACTGCCAAAGCCAAAGAAAGGAATTATATTTAGCCAAATTAAAGGCAAAGTATACTCAATTATTGTTAAAAACTGCGACCTATTCCAAAATTTTCCGAAAAAATATTGCAGTTCCTTCATGTAGAAACATTCATACTTTAGTTAGTTGATAATTAATGTAACGGAGAGACAAGTGCAAGAATTTAGTACAAGTGGGAACAAAATATGAGGTTGACAAAAATAGGTCAAATTAATTATTAGTACCGATAATAACAGATTTGCTTTAAATAGCATGCTAGCATCCAACACTTGAATAAATACTCACGAGCAAACAAACGATCAGTGCATAAAAATTTTAAGAATTGGAACTTGTACGAAATTAAAAATAAGAATAAAAAAATCAATCAGACAAAGTGCATTCCAAGCAACAATCGAATATTAAAATGAGAAGGCAAGGTTTCCGGGTGGTACACAAAGAAAATCAAGCAATTATATACTTGAACCTGTTTCATAAGTTATTTTAATTTGTTTATATAACTATAAATAAATAAAATAAGGTTGAAATTGAAATTAGATTATTACCTGCTCCTTTAGCAGCAGCATTTTGAATAAGGGTGAGTCCTACCAGCAGAAGATTATTTCTCTCGGTCCCGGCGTAGGACAAGGAAGCTTCATGAGCCTCTAATAAAGACAACTCTGTTTCATTGAAGTGATATTGTTCATATCCTACGACCCAGTTGCTGAAAACAAGTCCTATAGCAATGCCAACCCACAAAACTCTCTCCATCTCCATGGAACAAATTAAGACAAACAAAACAACACTGTACGTACTTTTTGTTTCGCTAACGAAGCACACCCAAATCTGACATTGGCAACAGATGAAAAGCCATTTTTGTTGAAAATATTTTTCTTCTCTTGAATTTCGGAGCTAATCAAGGAAGAGTTACGAGGTGGTAATAATAATAATAATAAGTGAGATAAAGAAGAAAATGAAGGAACAAGTGAAGAGGTGGGAGATTAATACACACACGACACGACAGTGTTTGCCGGGTTTTTATTGCTGCACGTTTCGAATCTTATAAAGTTTACGATTTTGCTAAATATACATCTCACCGATCGTGTCACGGACGCTCTTTCTTTGCACTTTTTTTCTTCTTCATGCACTGATATTATTCAATCCAAAAGTTTAGGACAATGTGTAAAGAGTTACTCTCTTTTTTCGATACTTGTATAAAGAGTTACTAACTTATAATAAAATATCAATGATTATATAGTAATGATGCAAGCAAATTAAAATGTCAATATACCGAATCAAAATTAACTTCTTGTTTAATTTTTGCATAATTTAAGTAAACTTATATGCGCAATTCAAACTAAAATTTTGTTACAAAACAAAAGTATTGTCCAATTATCATATATATGCATGGGATCAAACGCCAATAGGGTTTATGCATTTTGGTTTGTGTAAGAGAAGAAAAGAAAAAAGGCAACCTAATATAAAAGTGCAGTCTGATTTTACTGAGAGCACGAGACATGACGGTGAGGTGTGCGGTAGTTGTGTCGTTCTTCTTAGTTGTCAATAAATGATCTACGGCGTGGCCACTTTTGTTGTTTTATACTTCTTTAGTTCTCTTCTTTACTAATTTATTTCTGCCCATGATCGTCTCGTCAGCCAGAGAAAATAGAAAATCGAGTTTCATAAACCATAACATATAAAAAAATTCTTTTATATGATAAAAATAAAGTTTTGGCACAATTTTGTCCGTTTATATGAAGAGCACTTTGAATATTTTTTAACCATTTTTTTCATTATTAAATATTAGGAAAAGGAAAATAGACGTTAATGATTTTAATATTTGTTTGTTTGTTTGAATTCATGTATTAATTTATTTATTATTATGCATTTATTTATTATATTGATGAATTTATTTTATAAAAATGGAATATTTTATTTTTATTTTAAAAATGAAAATAATTAAATTCAAAATAATTTAATATTTTTACAAATTAAAAGTGTTTAAATATATGCATTCATTTATTATATTTAAGATTTTTAATTTTTTAAAATAATAAAATAAAATAGAATTTTTTTATTATTTAAATAAAATTGTGTTTTAATATCTTTTCCTAAATGAATGTTATTGTTTAATAGGCCATTGAGATTATTAAACAATGACATTTAGATTGAGAAAATGTCTTCAATCAATATTTATTTTAAATAAAAATTCATTGAAAAGTTTGGTATAAAAAAGTCGTTTAAAAGTATTTACTTTTGTAACTAATGTATCTCATTTTTAAAAATTATTTAATGTATTTTTCAAATTGAAGACTTTTTCGTAAATTATAATTTATTGTTTGATGAGTGATTGAAAAGTCTTTATTGTTGTAATTGATCTATTCTATTTTTAACATGTGTCACTTGACTGATGTGGTATTTAAAATATGTAATATTTTAAATATTATAGTACTAATAAAAATATTGTTTACACTTTAGTTTGAAATATTGTTGCAATATAATATTTTTAATGTGAACTGTTTAAAATCTTATGGTACTAATTGAAATATTTAGACGTTTATTTTAAATATGTTTTAATGTTATATTTCTTGACATATTTATGGCTCCTTTTTGTTCTATAATGTGTTTAAACAATTGTATATACTGTTTGTTAATTTATTATCTATTTTAAATTTTTTTAAGGTTATATTTCTTGACATATTTATTGTTTAAATTAACACATTACATTAACACCCTTAACATTTTTGCGAATTACACACAATACTTCTTTTTTATTTAATGTTTACGAGAACCTTTCTGATATGTGGTGTCATTGTAATCTTTATGAGTTTAACTCTTGCAACCTTTGGAGTACAACTATCGGTTAATGTAGCCGTATTTTTTCGAATTAGCATAATTAGCAAAACAATATTTGGAAGAAGACATGGGGTACCCAGTTCAGAGTTGCCAGACAAAATCAAAGAAAGAAATTGAAGCTTGAATTCAGTGCATGGGTCCATTTTGATCACTTTTCTAGCTAGACGCAAAGCCAACTTAGCCAAGTGAGGAAACTAGCAAATTGGTTTTATTATTTTCTTTGGGCCATACATATATACCAAACTTTAGCCTAGCGGGATCAAATATGCGTTTCTTTTCAATTTCCATTTCCCACTCAAATGGTTAGGTGGATGAGTGGTTAGTGTTACAACGGCAAGCACCTCATGAGCCCTAGAGCCACCCAAGCTTGTGCACCCGTTGCGTGTACGCAATTTATCCCATTTCCATTTGTGCCTACCACTTAGTTACTGTGTTGTACATTCACTCAACACACTCTTTTCCAAGCTTAATTAACTCCATTCGTTTGCATTGAGGCCAGTATACCACACGTTGGTGTCATTTACTCATGCACTCAACTTGTTTCTCTCAATGTGTAATTCTTGCTGTGTTATTGGAATTTAGTTGAATAGGGACAACAATAATAATAATGAATATAACAATGATAATAGCTAGATATAAAAGTAACAATAATAAAATTGAGTCTGATAAAAATAATGATAGTACCAATGTCGATAATAATGACAGGTAGGAATAATAGTGGGTGAGAGAAGGAAGAAAATTAATTATTATGTGAGAAAGAAAAATGAATATTTTTGTCTTTTCAGTATTTATGTGATTTTAAATTAAGCTTTTGTTTTGTTGTTTATTACTTTTTTTTGGTAAGGTAATGAAAATAAAACAAAAAATTAAACTACTACCAAAGAGTCAGAAAGAAATATATTTTTATTTTATTTTGAACTTTGTTCTATATCATTTGATTAGTGTCACTGTAAAAAAATGATTAGTGTCATTCCATAATTTTATTTTTAAATCAAACACAAAACAAATATATTTATGTCATCTAATACTATATTTTTTTAACAAATCAAATTAAATGGACCCTTAATCTTTAAAAATAGTTAACGAGTTGTGTAATTTTTATTGGGAGGGTGTATTAAAAGTACGAAAATTACCGCGATCAAACCATTTCAATTTTCATTTCATTTAAATTTGATAAAAAAAAAGTTTAATAAGATGATCAAATTATATATCAGAAATCATAATATTGTTTTGTGATCACGTGCAATAGACACAAAGATTAATGGTGAACTCTAATTCATTCTCCTCAATCATGATCCTCACAACAACTAAAATAAAGGGTAAGATAACCGGGGTGCATGTGAGAGCTACATGTCCCGCAATCACATGCGTGATGCAAATTTAGCAAAGGCACACAGCTAGCTATTCGCCAATCTCACATGTTGATAAATTAGTTTTTTTTTTTTTATGACAATGTGGTATATAATCATGAGAACACATAGAAAGAGAAGAGAGAGAAATAAGTCATGTTATAAAAAAAATTGGAAAAAAATATATAATATTCTAAAAAGTGCTATATAATACCTAAAGCCGCGGAGCAACTGATGAACTTCAATATTAATAGTGCTTCTTCTCTTTTCTGTAAATTTTTCTTAACCAAATAAAGATTTCCTTCCTCTCAACTAACCAAACACGGGATAAGCACAAATAAAAATTTATTGGATACAATAAAGTTTCAGCCTTTAAGGTATAATGCCTAAAATGCAGGTGTTATTAATTACTGGGTACATTTGAAGCTATAATTGTAGAATACTGGGACAACCTTGGGGTCATAATCGGAGTCTGGGATGCCTAATCTTAAACCAAGCGTGAGGTGTGAATGGATTTTCCTTCAGTTTTCGTTTTCAATCTTTTTCTGATGGAACGCCTTGTCACTTCGCCATCACACCCACTACGACCAAACATCTATTTTGATCTTCTGTTTCATTTTCTCTTTTCATGTTCACCCTGTGATCGTGATGATTCTACAAAAGGAAACCTGCGCTGCAAATTTATGGGGAAAACTAACTTACTATAAGAAGAATCAAAAGCACACACCCACTTTTTATCCGTGTCATTCATTTTAGCGTTAAGAGTTTTTCTAATTAGCATTTCTATGTAATGTTACATACGTGTTAAAGAAATCTAAGTTAAAATATTAAATAAAAGCTAATATACTTATTACATTCAAAAATAAAAATAATACTTTTAATTTTTTTTATTAATAATTATTGATTGAAAGAAATAATTTTATAAAATTTATTAAAATATTTATTATATTACTTGATAGAAGTGTATTAAATGTTCTTTAGTAAATGTTCTTAAAACATGCAACATTCTTATTTTTATTTACTTAAAATTCTTTTTTCTATGAATATTAGTTGAAAATTAGAAATGTTATTTAGCTTTTTAACTTTTTCCATCTACTATTCTTATTCTAGTAATTTTACTAAATAGAATAAGAAAATACCTATAAAGTAAAAAAAAAAAAGAATAGAATATATCAAATTCAAATTACATTAAAACCAAAAAATTAATAATTTTCTTAATTTTGATTTATACCAAACCTTAACAAATAAATAAATAAATATATATATATATATATATTAAAATTGATACTAACTCAAAACTCAAAACTGCGGCATTAACGTCTTTGCTCTTTATTTATCCGCTCACTCAACACACAAAAAGAGTCATTACAAATTATAGAATAAGCTAGTAACAAACTTAATTACATTTAGTTTCTTTTATATGACTAGCTATTTAAATTAACATCTCTTAACGGCCATTGACCAATTACAAAACCAGGTGAATCAACTTACATTAAAAAAAAGGAACAAGTTTTTTTAAAAAAAAAACTTTGAAGTCTGGACACACATGCTATAGCCAACAAAAACAAATCAACCATACAAGCAAACATGTACCATAATAGTAGAAGATTTCAACTACTAATTATTTCCACATCCCAAAGCTTAGTACATCATAGCAGCCTCTTATGCTTATTCTATTGAGTATCCACTAATAATCCCATATGGTGGTTCCATTCACTCTTGGCTAACTTCCCAATCTTGTTTTCTCTCAACCCTTTTGAGAGACATTTCACCTAAAGGTTTAAAACCAGGGCCTGAGTCTTCACGTTTGTACTGGTACCTTGAGGCCCAATAGAGGTAGTTAAAGAAGTTAAGGCAACTAAGGGTGGCAAGGAACCAATAGAACAAGTTAAGGTTATTTTGGTTCAAGTCGAACCCATGCAGCCACCCTTGTTTGCTTGGTGTGATCCTTTTGCTAACAGCATTGATGACATTGACAAAGACTGTGCTCAAGAAGTAACCAAGAGATGTTGACAGCCACGTGAGAGAGGTTGAAAGTGATTTCATGCTAGCAGGTGATTCCCTGTAGAAAAACTCCAATAGTCCCACAAGGGTGAACATATCTGCAATGCCAAATATGCCATATTGGAATGAAAGCCAAAATAGGCTTATAGGCTTAGAAGGGTCTTTTCTCCCTTGGTCCCTTCTTTTCACTTCCACAATCCCTGCCACTGCCATTGATATTGCCGAGAGTACTAACCCCACACCAACCCTTTGTAGTTGTGTTATGCCTGAAGGGTGGTGAGTGATCTTTCTTGCAAATGGCACAAAAAATAGTTCATACAAGGGAACTAGGACACTTATGAAAACAAGGGGGATAACAGGAATGGATGGTGCAGGCACTGTTAGAGAGCCAAGTTTTAGGTCCATCACATTTCCTTGTTGAACTGAGAATGTTTGCAGTTGTGCCATACAAGTGTTTAGTATAATGGTACTAGCTACTATGGGTAACACTCTTGTTAGGATCTTCACTTCTTCAACTTGTGTCACTGTGCAAACCTTCCATGCCTTGGGTTTTGAGTTTTCTTGGATGATGGCAGCTTTGTCTAGAAACCTGCATAATTTAGACAAACCACAACTTTTTTAACATGCATGTATGCGAGAAAAAAAGGGAGGAGACATATGTATGTCCAGACCCAAATCTTGCCATCAATTATTTTCAATTATTGTACATGGGAAGCTATGCTTTAAGCAACCAAATAATTATAAGTTTTTAGTTTCTAAATTTTTTTTATTCATGATCCTTTAATTTTTTTTATTAAGATTTTTAATCTTTAAACTTTTATTTAACTGATTACGGTCCCTACAATTTTAAAAATTTCAGTTTTTTGTTTCTAAACAAAAATTTGAATTTATTATTTTTATGTATTTAATGAGATTTTAAAACTAAAATTTAAAATTTTCAAAAAGTTTAGAGATAAAAAGTCTTAATGAAAAAAATTGAGAAACATTGATTAGTCAAACAAAAATTTAAAAACTAAAAATTTTAATGAAAAAAAAGTTAAGAGACTTGACTAGTTAAACAAAAATTTAGAAAATAAAAAATAAATTTTATAAAAAAAAATTAGAGACTAAAAATTTAATTAATTTTAATAATTAAATATTGATAAAAAAGAAAATCATTGAAGTTGATGAGCCAAAAGTTTTTTGATTTCCATTTTCCACCAAGTAAAGGGATAGAGATGGCGAAGCAAGTTACCTTATTCAGCGTGGGGCAACTCGATATAGATTGCGAGTTATAGTAGATCGAACAAAAAAGCTTGAATTTAATTTAAACTTTTAAAATGAAGTATAAGCCTAACAAAAACTCAATTTTTTCGAGTTTTAGGGTTAAGTTCAAATTATGTCATGACTGAATGATGCTAAAAAAAAATCATTAAATTTAGGTTGAAAATTTAAAATTCAAATCCTACATTTCAGTTAGATAGTTTAGCTAGCTCACTTTGGCGGAAAGTGAAGCCAAATTTACTACTACTAGACAAAACTGCTGTTCCCTGAGCTCAATTCAATTATATTTCAGTAAAAAATAAGAAGAGCAAATTGATTGGATCCAGTACTGTTCTTTAAAGACCTCTTCTTTGGTTATGTTATGTCAGAATACTTTTTATTTTGTGTTTTGCAGTTTACACAGGCATAGATTTTTTTTTCCCTTCCATAATCATTCATTCCCCATATCTCTGCCGTTCCTAAACGTGCAGAGGTTGTAGTGGGGCCATAGTGCTTGGCGTTACCTACTACGATGTACATGAAAAAGAATCCTAACATGCCAATTTGCTGGGACCTATTTTAGTTTAACAGTCTTATCATTTGCACAAAATTATTAGCCCTTTTATTTTGTGTATGCCTGTTGTTGTTACGTATGAAATTGAGTCACCTCATCTGGTTGGTGTGGGCAATCTTCTCTTCTGTAGCTTCTTTATCACTGATTTCATATAGTTCTCCATGTGACTCCGGCAGTGACAACTTACGGTTCTTAAAAGCCACAACAATAACCTGTAGTTAACAAATAAAATGGGTTTTTTTAGAACATTATAAAATGTGCATGTAAGTGTATGTTTAGTTGCTTAGTAGTACTTATTATTATCATGAATGAAAATAGAGTGAGATGCATACCTGAGCAATTCTCAAAGTGGGGCTATCTCCTGGAGTTTTGATGCGGTAGAATGGTTTACCAAGAGCAAGGGTCACAAAGCCAACAGAGGAAGCTATGGTTATAATGAAAAAACCCCAATGCCATGCTTTTTGTGTGCTAACCCACACAACACCAGTGACTCCTGTGATTGCTCCCACAGTTGAACTGAGCAAAAGCCAATTGAAAAAACTTGCAAGGGCTTTTGCCTCAGTTGGATCCTTCTCATCAAATTGGTCAGCTCCAAATGCAGTCATGGATCCTCTCACCCCTCCCATTCCCAATGCCAACAAGCACAGTGATGTGTAGAACATCACTGCTATTCCACCTTTCACACAGCTTGACTTGCCACATGCTTCAGGGTGTAAATGTTTTGAAGCTGCTTGGACTGTGAGCATTGCCAAAGCCTAGTACATGTGTGAAATCAGATACAATGCAACTATGTTTGGTACGAGATTACCTTTAAGAAATAATAGTTTGTTTTTTTTTCAAAACTTCTTTCAAAAGGCTGAAAAATAAGTAATTTTCAAATAAAATTCCTTTATTTCTATGTTTAAGCAGGCTATTGGGATTGGGAATTTTTCAGAGATATTATTTATTGTTCAGTGTTCATCACTTACCAGAACCTCGAGTGATCCGAAAAGCAAGCATGTGGTAAATCTGTTCAAGTAAGTATCTGAGATGAAGCCTCCAACAAGGGAAAGCAGGTAGGTTGAAGCCATGAAGTTTGTGAGGGTGTTGGCTGAACTGGCCAAATCAAAGTGCATCACTCCATAAAAGTATAGGACTATGCTCACCATGTTTGCCACAAAACCCATGTTGTCCAATGCTGACAAGACTATACAATGAACAACAAGAAAGGGAAAGGGGGCAAAAAAAGCTTAACATATATCTTGCTGAGAAATCACATAACATAGAGTAAGAGTCTTTTTTTTTTTTTTTTGCTTACCAAAAATGAACATGGAAGCCATGAATCCCCCTTTGCTTCTTCTCCATTGGTTGAGTGGCCTTTGTTCTTCTTTTGCATCATGGTTAGCCTGTATGACAAGAATTTGAAAATCATCAACTATACACACATAGGGAGAAGTTAGAAAGGGAGATAGAGAAGGAAGGTTGAACACTTGAACTGAATGAATGAGTCACTAGTCACTAGACTTAGTGGCTTACCATTCTAGAGATAGATATTGAGAAGTGTGTTTTAGACAGGAATTGGGTGTTCAGGGGAAATGGTGTTTGTGAACATATAGCCCAAAAAGGAAGCTTTCGAGAAAAGCTAGAGCTCAGAGAAGGATGGTAAAAGAGAGAGAGCAACTTTGAGCATAAAATGCACAAGAGGACCTAGTTTATAATTTTCCATGACCTTAAATTGATTCCCTCTATCCTAGACTAATTGTCCTCCATGCTACTCATCATGCTCTCTGTCCCTCCTTTCTCAAGGCCTCTTAGCTCACCAGTTTGGCATTTTCAAATCCAAAACAGAAAAAGAAAGATTTGGGTTGTATTCTTGACAGGGCATGACACTCATCACTCACTGATTTGGAGGCACAAGTGGTTGTTTAAGGCTACTAATTGTGGAGGCTTAGTCATTCAATTTATCAATTATCTTAATCAACCCAACATACTTGCCCCACCCCACTCCATCTATATGCTTGTCTTCGTTGAACAATCCATTTGCTGGCATTTATCTACTTCCTAAACCAGAAGCTTTCATGGGTCAAATTGAAAGGAAAAGACTGCTTTACGAAATTGCGTAGACTTTTCTCTACTTGATACATAGCATTATTTGATTAAGTGGTCATGTCACAGTTCAAACTCATCAACTATTTATTAACTTTAAAGCTGCATCATACTTACATCACGTGATTTCCTCATCATTTAGCTCTTAATTATGTCATAACAATAACCCTGATAGGCCCTAATGAGAACTTGTATCTTGTAATGGTTCGTAATTCAAAATTGGGTGTGTGAAATCAGCAACGTGTACTCTTAATTAATATTAGTAGTTAAATTAAAGCTGGCACTGGCAGCAGCAACCTTGTATGTTGTATCAAAGCTAGGATAATTAATTATTATCATGATAAGTATGAAAGGATTAAGGTTAAAATTGAAACTTGTCCTTTTGTTTAAGTTAGCAGCTTTGTCAGGGATTTGGATTCCCTGCATTCACGCAGTCATGATTATGGACTCTGATTTTATTAGTATTTTAAAACTGTTTTTTAAGTTAAATTTACTGATTTATTTATGAGACGTTAGATCTTAATTACACAGTTTTAATCGTCTGACGGCATGAATGTAGGATTTCTCTAACGGTAGAGAATCTGGATCCCTTTGACAGAGGGAAAAAATCTATTTTATTTATTTCTATGAAAAAAAAAATCACATATAGCCCAAAAATTTCCATGTGTACGAACTACGAAGGGAACACATAAAGCTACCCATTTGGCCAAAGCTGACCTTCTAGTACCATCCCTAGAGGCTAGGACAGTAAAAAAATAGATGTATATGTTATGAAAAACCGAAATCCTAAGTCAAATTAATATTCAAAGTTGAAACTATTGGGCACATGGTACAGCTCATATGGTGTCTTCAATGTCCTTTTTAGAGCTCCATTGGTTTGATAAAAGTCCATGAGTGTCACTTTCCCTCTCTTATCATGCACATCACAGAAACTCAAGAGCCTTTGCCTTTAGCTTTACTTTGTGAATCTCATTCCACTCATAAAATCCATCTTACATTTGAACTGTCTCTTTCAAAATAGCAGTCTAACTTCTAGTATCTTAATCATGCTAAATCTTTTTTGTTTGAATATCACTGTCAACTGAAAAACACTTTTTTGAGTGTTCCCTCATCCTGTTTGATTGGTGTGGTGTGGTGGGTCAGAACTGGTATTGCTATCATCCCTTCCCTAAAGGAAGGACCTTTCACAGTTTCACCTTACAAGTGAATCACTTTGGCATGATATTTATTAACTGCACAACGTGTACATGTTAGTTACCATGCAATGCATGGTAGTTTTTATTTTCTTGTTTTGTTAATTCAGCCAGAGCCAGCTAGTCCCACAGAAACAAAGACATTATAGTAAATGAGCCCATCAATATCTGTATTCAGGTAGCTGCTTGTCAAAAGGAATGCACATGATAATCACGTTCTTTGCATTTGAGGGACATATCAAAACACCTGATGCTATCAATGTCCTGTTTTAAAGATGGAGAATATAAGAGATATTTATACAATTAATCATTCTAAGTTTAAAATGGAGCAAGTGTCCCATATTTTTCTTTTTTAAATTGGCATCCTCAATGAAACTAAAAGCATTAGTGCCTATAATTTCTGAAAGTTTAAAATTTTAAGTGAACAAAATGCATATGGCGAAATGGAACCGAAATGTCAAATGGACACATCGATCCCACTTTCTAAAGGATGGGGTGGTATTTTCAAACTAAGCAGAAAAGAGAAAAAATAATGTAGGATTACAAAAAACTCATTTGTTTGTGTTTTTACTTTTTAGTGACAAATTTATCATCTTATTTTTAATCTGTTCTGTTTTTAAAGATTTAAACATGAAATATTGGGGAAACAATTTGTTTTCGTTGTGTCCTATACAATTCTTTACGACGAAAAATAAATTAAGAATAAGGTGACAGTTTCATAATTAAAAAGTGAAAAAAATAGAAACACAATAATCGATAAGAAAAGGAAAGAGAGACATGTAGTGAATGAAAATAGGTGAAAAATAAAATAAAAATAGTTATATTTAGTTTGATAAAAATATTTTTTTTTAGTTTTAGAGAAATAAATAAATAGAAAAAATAAAAAAAAAACATTTTTTAAAACAAATAATCGATTGTTATCGGTAAACAATCGACTATTTTTAAAAAAAACAAGGACAAAACTTAATTTGGTTAGAAGTGATTTATAACTTATTTATGCTAGTTTTTGCGGAAAAATAAGAAAGTTGCGAGACCCATAACTTTTATTCCTCCTCCGTCATATTTCACTCCTACCAAACATACCTCAAATCTCATCTCTTCTCTATTTCTTGTCTATCCATCTTATATTTTGTTTTTCTTATTTTATTTTCTCAATACCAAACCAACCGTAAGAAAAAGAGATAAAATCGGACAAAGTTATAATTCTAATTAACTTTGTTATTCCTTTTCTATATCATAAGATACACATATATTAAATGTAAATATGCATTTAAGATGAATTTTTTCTCACTCTTTACTTTTCTATCCAAGCAAACAAATAGAAAGACCCAACTTTACTTTCTCTTATATTTCTTTCCATTATATTTTTCTTACGTACTTCTCTTTGTTCAAATAAAGTGTAAAAGTCAGGAAAGATGTAAAAGTGCAAGAAAAAGACGAGTAATATAAATTGAAAATAAAAAAAATAATTCAGAAATGTTTTTGTTTTTTAATTTAAAAAATAAAAAAGATATATTAATTTTGAAAATAATTTTAAAAAATTATTCTTATTAAATATGTTTTTTATTCTTTTTTATATAAAAAAAAACTGGTCCCTAACTCTGTGTAGTCAATTAATTAATTATTACTTGAACTAAAATATAAATGAGTTGAGGTTACTAACTCGTGTACACTTTTGATTGAAGAAAAATTATTAGCGAGCTATAAAGTATGGAGCAAGGAAATTACTCATTGCACATCAGCAGCAGCTATAAACAGAAGAAACAAACCATTTTAGTGCCGTGGTGGGTACTAAACTAGAAATCAATAACCATTGCTAATAGAAGTTACTAATGCCCCTTTAAAATTTTGGATCTATCAATTTCAATCTACATCATGCATCCCTTTGTCGTGGAGGGTGAATTTCTATTCATGACTAGACTTTTATAGAGACTGTAGATGCTTCTCTATCTGAAAGACATAATGTTCCGGTCCTTAATTCATAAATGTTCTTTTTTCATAAAGCTTGATTTATATTATTAACAACCCCACCTTCCATTCCATGACATATTATATGCCTTTTCAATTACACTCATTCTTATCACTTCCCCCCACAAACTTGTTCGTGTTTTTCTAAAGTGTCTAAGTGATTCAATTCTCTTAACATTGATCTTCTTGATTTCTTAATATCCCTTCACGTGACATCCTCCGCCCAACATACATATAATTAAGAAAATATATAAAAAAATTAAATTAAATTAAAATAATTTTATTCAAATTACTTAAATAAATTCATATGGGTAAAAATGTCACATATAATTTACTGTTATCAAATAAAATTTATTAAAAATATTTCCGATTCAAAATAAGGTCGTCCAAATTTTCAAATTTCTAGGTTTCTAACTTTCAAACCCAAACACTTAATTAAACCATCCAATTCACATCAGAGAATCAATTGACTCGTAGAACATGAGCAATTTGTAGTTACTATTGCACAAGCAAAATCAAAACGCATAAAACACTCCCAAAATTAATTCCAATTTGACCGCTAAGGATCTTTACACATGTTTACTCTAACTCCAATTGCGATAAATTCATCTCTTACCTTTAAGTAGACTCATGTGTGTGGTCCGATAACGAAGGGATTGGAGCCTCCATTTCCCTCACCTCTAAGTGGTTCCCTAAAATTCTTCAAGCTTTCTCTCTAGTTACTCTGCTAGAGTTTTCAAGCGTCATAGAGAAAAAAAAGGGATTGAAGCCTTCATTTCACCATCTCTGTGCAAGGGACATTTCTCTCACCAAATACATTATTTTGTAAATCCCAACGGTGGAGATGTGTAAAAATGAGTTTCGAACCTGATGTTCAAATTTCACAACGATCCAACGATTAACAAATATAAGATTGTATTTTTACTTTGATAAGTTTGAGTGTATGTGATAAAGAGAGAAGGTATAGGTAAAGAAAAAGAAAATCGAATTTGAATTTGAGAGGAAGAGAGAACGTAAAAATATTGTAAAATGTAAAAATTATCTCAATATAATACTCTCAGCCTATTGTCTATTATTTTTATTTTTACTTTATTATTTTATGAAAAAAAAATATTTTACTCCGTGTACCAGTTGTTCTCAACCTTTGCGCTTCTATTATTAGTTATTAGTTGTGCTTGTGCCTAAGACATAGTACACATACTATGTTAACATTTTCTGGTATTTATGGCAGATTGTATTTTAGTTCTCTGTGCGTGTGTGCTAGTGTTTTAATTATTAAGAGTATTTTATTTGAAGATGACAAATAAATAAGACAATCTATGTTATATATAAAAGGCTGGACTTTAACCTTGACATAATAATAGTTAAAAATAAATTATATAATTTGAGAAAAGAATTCTTTGAAAAATCACTCTACTACTAGTGGAAGACAATTACTTTATATTAATACATTAATGTCATATATTAAAGATGATCACTTCATATTAACACATTAATGCCATGCCTTGGTAATTATTTTTAACATATATATATATATATAATAGTTTAGTAATTAAAGTATTAAAAATTTTAATTGAATTTAATTGGTTTTGACAAAGTCACATGCATTTGTTCCATCGACTTTAATGAACGTCAAAATGATTCAATCTTACAATTTGATTACAAATTAATAATTAAATGAATAAGGCGATTGAATCATAATTTGTTTACTTTAAATGTACAAGGATTGAAAAATGACCATATCTTATTATAGTTAAGACAAGTTCGTCCTATAGCAATCCCACAATAAAGTTTGGAGACTTATTTTATTCTCTCTCTCTATATATAATAGGTGTACAAGGGGCACCTCGAACCCGTACACAGAAGATTAAATGAACAAAATCCACTTTCCACATGTTCGACACTATTTTTACCATCTCATAATAAAAATAGATACTACTAACCCAGTTTACAGTAGCACACTCAATGTCAACCAAAGACTACCCCACCTCCTACGCATATGACAAGGAAGCAAAGCTTGATACTGTCTCCATTTAGTTTAATTGGTTAAATATAATATGTAAGTGTAAGTTATTATTTTTAATTTTTCCATATATATATATATATATATATATATACTTGTACAAGCTAAATCTCCATGTACGACTATATTTAATCACTAAGCCAAGTAGCCAACAGTTCGTTATTTTCGGGCCATATGTAAACATATTATTATATAAGTTTATCCAACAATTAAAAATATCTAACAATTTGTTGAGTACAAGTGTGGGGTGAAGTCCCACATCAGGTAGAAGTGGAAAGGTTGAACACCATATAAGTGAGGAGAAGACTCATAAACCTGAGCCTTAAGGTTTTGGGTTAGAGTGTGGTGTCAGGTCTCCTTATGTGTAGTTTGTCTTATTCTTTTTCATTTTTAGGTCCTTAGTTTGCCTTATTCTTGTAGGGCATAGGGACCTTGGTTGGGACCTTTACTTTTCTGGTCTCTCGTGTTACCACCGTAAGCAGCACAAAATCTGTACCACCTGCATATTCAGTCGTACCATTTTACCGTATTTTGCTTCGTTTTTTAATGTTGCTGCATATTTATGAATTATTATGACTAAGCCTGGTTCGAATGGATTGTAATGGGCTGGGCCGAAATCTGTTTGGACCAATTATTTGTAGGCCCAACTCAACCAATCCCTTGAGGCCCGCTTATTATAACTTTCGGTGAGTGATTTCTTTTTAAGATTATGCATTTTAAAAACAAGTTTAATTTAATTAAAGAAACGTTATTGATTAACATTTTTTTATATTATATAAACATATTATTGTTTGAGGGAAATGAGGAGCAATGCCTTTCTGCATCTACATCAACTTATTTTATTTAGTTTGGAAGTAACTATACCACGATGTTGATGTTTTGATCGTCAAAAGAGTTCTGACACACAAGATAAAAATAATTTGATAATTCTGCAACGAGTTATCAAAATGTCATAAGAAATGAACTCTGTATATATACTATAGTAAATGTATACATTAGCTCAAATCAACACAATTTGAAAACTATAAAATCACTTATCTTTTTATTCAGAATCCTAGAAAAAAAAGAAGATAAATTGGGGTTTACTCCTCTTATTTTTCCTTCGTTTCCATTAAATTTTTTAAAATAAAATGAGATAAAATTAAAACAATTTCCTCTCTCGTTAGATTCCTCCAATCAAATACATCCTTAAAAGAATGCATATTGTTTTCTTAGACTACCACAGAGAAAAGTTAATAACACTCACCGCTGAGTCTAATAAATTTGTTTATTTCTTTTTATAATATTCTTTTTACATAACAATATTGAGGAGGGCATGTTCCTCTACTTGACGTGGCAAGTGTTCCTACAATTGCTGCCTTCTAAAAAGGAAAGCAATGATGTAAGTTTCACAAGTAGCTGATTATTTAATTTAGAAGACCAAAGAAATGGAGTAAATAAGGCAAACACATCTATCATCAATATTTTATTGCTGTGTTGATCACTGTCCATCCCAAAATGGAGTTCTATATCTATAAACTTGCCCGCAACCAAAGTAATTAATTGCATCTGATTAAATCCCTCGTCTTGTGTAGAAATATATATATCTCTGATGCCATGGTCATCATTAGTTGTAGTATAAATAGGGGTAAGAATAAGTCTGACCAAGTTTTGAAAGACCTGAGTCTAGCCTATGATAAATTTTTGAGGCCTAAGTCTGACCTATAACCTATCAAATGCTTTTATTTTGACTCGGTCTGGCCTTTTTAAAAGCCTAGTCTGACCTATTCTTCGCATTAAATCTTTAATATTCTGGAGTACGAGGAACGTAATAGGAAAATTAAAGAGAAAAAAAACATTAACAGAAATAGGAAAGCCAATAAAAATAATGAGAAATATAAAGGGACACATGACTCATACCTAAACTTGATTATAGGAATAGAAGTTATGGAGTAGTAATGTAATCAAAGTCTACTAGTTTCAAAAATAAAATTAATTATACCCAAAAAATAATATAAGTATATATATATATATATATATATATATATATATATATATATATATATATATATATATATATATATATATATATATATATATATATATATATATATATATATATACGCCGACCTATGAGACTTATAAGACTTTTTAATAAGTCTAAGCCTGATTTATTTAATTTAATAGGCTTTTAAAAAAGCCTGAACCTAACCTTTTAATTAAATAGGTCAGCTCAAGTCAGACTTTATGTAGACCAGGTCGTAGGCCCCTGTAGGCCGACCTGGTCTATTCTCACCCCTAATTACAGAAATGATACAATGAAAAAGTCAAGTGATAAGATCCAACAATTAGAAAGAGAGGGAAGAGACAATAGTTCTGAAATTACTAAATAGAAGAGTAGTTGGTTTGAATTTGGAGGATGGCTTGTGTCTAGGTCTTTCCTTAGGAGAGACTACAATATTCCAAGGTCCCCACAACATACCTAACATGTACCACTCTATGGTCTTTTCTTTGCATGCAAGATTATGTATATGCCTCTTATTTTATTTGAGGATCAAAATCCACACACCAAAGCAATTCAAGTCATAAGGGGAAGTTGGCATGGCATTTTAGCCCCTTCATCGACTCTTTTGTGCCAAGACCTCCCTAGATTCTATGCAATTTGGATAAGCATTTCACATTTAAAATGATTCCAGTGTCACTTGTTTTATTCAAGGTTTCATTTACAAAAAATGTCAACTTCTACCATGTGTTAGACAAACCACTTACTATGATACACCATTCGCTTCTTTTATTGGGGAAGTTTCTCAGCTTGTATTTATGTGTATTTATGGTTGTAGAACTTGGTACCACTGGTACTGTCTTATTTGTAATATTGTTTATTTGCTGTTTTTTTTTATAAAAAAAAAAACGTTACACTGTATAAAACTATAAATCAAGAAAAAAAAAAAATCATGTTTATATTAAAATTAATTTTTTATTTGTATTTTTTTAATCACTTCCATTTATTATTTGAATACGTCATATACATTAATTTTTTCACTCTTTTTGGTAAAAATATAACTAAAATAATAATAATATTTAAAAAATTTAAAGTAATAGAGAAATGAAAAAGTAATTTTCTTTTCTCTTCCAAATGATGTATAAGTAAAAATGAAATGGAAACCAATGTTCAGCAGCTCATAACGTAGAAGACACGAACTAAAATAAAATAAATTTAAAGTAAACACCATCTAAAGTGGAAAATGTGACTAGAAATTAATAAAGAAATACAAAACAGAGAGAGGTCTATGACTATTCTTTTGTTATAAGTTCACACAAGACATTAGAGGCATGTTGCATGCGTTTAATTCACACGCGCACCATTTATTCAACAACCTATGATATTAATCACTTCCTAGTTCCTTCCAACTCATACAACAAACAATTTCAGCATACTTTTCTTGTCTTTCTTTTTGTCCTCTTGTTGGCTTTTGCTCCTTTGATTCCCAACTTCACCATATTATGAAGCTCACAGGTTTCCTGCAAGCGGTGACTCTAACTGCTTTGGTGTTATCCACCTTCACTGCATCAGATCCCGATTCTCTTCAAGACCTCTGTGTCGCAGACCTTGCCTCAGGTTTCTATTTTCCTTTGATCTTGATGATGCACACTTTCATGCATACTTCCACTTTTCCCCTTAATCATTTGATTTCATCCTCTAACCACGTTAATCCAACTCACTCTCTTCGACCTACCAACTACTTTAATTCTGCTTTTTAATGACTCAAAAGTTTAATCATGTAGTGCAGTATCCCCACCATATGATTAACTTTTCTTCCTCCTCCCCTGTATGGCTGCAATTGAAACACCACCACATAAACAGTGTCCTTTTCAATTCAAATAAACTTATTACCAAATTCCATAAATCATTGCATATTTTTGTAGCATGATTTATACACTAAACTTTTAATTCATAGACAATTTATTGGGTGTGAATTTTTTGAGTTTAATAGACTGAACAAAAACTTTTACCATCTTAAATAATCAGAAATAATCTTCAATTCATGTTTGAAGTAATTATTATAAAAATCAATAAGATTATTTTACATGATAATAATTTATGATTCAACAAAAGACAGTGGTAGTAGTACATATATATACAATTCTTTCTTATTGTTGGTGGATTGTAAATTGTGATGGTAATAACAGCGGTTAAAGTGAATGGATTCACCTGCAAAGATGCTGGCAAGGTAAATGCGAGTGATTTCTTCTCAGACATACTAGCCAAACCAGGTGCCACAAACAACACGTATGGCTCCCTAGTGACTGGAGCCAACGTTCAGAAAATCCCAGGACTCAACACCCTTGGCGTGTCTTTGTCACGCATTGACTATGCCCCAGGTGGCATCAACCCACCTCACACGCACCCACGTGCGACCGAAGTAGTGTTCGTGCTTGAAGGAACACTAGATGTTGGGTTCATAACCACAGCCAATGTGCTCATTTCAAAGGCCATCAACAAGGGTGAGATATTTGTGTTCCCAAAGGGCTTAGTTCACTTCCAAAAGAACAATGGAAAGGAACCTGCTTCAGTTATTGCAGCATTCAATAGTCAGTTGCCTGGCACACAGTCCATTGCTCTAACCTTGTTTGCAGCCACACCACCACTTCCGGATAATGTGTTAACCAAGGCTTTCCAGGTGGGTACCAAGGAGGTTCAGAAAATTAAGTCTAGGCTTGCACCTAAGAAATAATAATTGATATTATCATGTGGGATGTGGTTGTAATGTCTTTCATGTTTGTTGGGAACTCATAAAGGATTTGGAATCAGAGTATAAATGGAGCATATTCATTTATTTGATGATTGGAATTTGAAAGATGATTGCATGCTTCTTGTTTTGTTAATCAAATGTGCTATTAGTGGTTCTGACTTCTTAATATGTTACTGTGAATGTATATTTGCACACTGTTCTCCCGTGAAACCGTGAAATGTGAATGGAGACACGCTTTCCATTCTTAACTGTTTCGGAGCAACGATAAAAATCTACACCTATTTTTTAGATGTCTAAGCGGAAACAAAAAAAGAAATAAAACAGAACGGAGAGAAATAATAATGTAATAAAATTAAATAAAGAGAAAAGTGAATCTAGGATAAGTATTTTTCATTATTTTTTTTCCCTTGCTTGGATAACTATCTACTGTATCATTTTTTTTTCCCCTAGCCATCAACATCCCTCTGGAAGGTGCAAATTACTTCATCTGACTGGAATATTCCCTCGTGGGCTAGCAATATATATAACCCCGTATCATTTCTCCAATTACAAAATGGATTTGCTCAAAAAAAAAAAAGACAAAGGATAAAACTTTTTGTCGTTGTTAGTCAACAGCCCTATTGTCGTGTTTTTCGTTATAATGAAAATACTTTTTCTTTTAACACCAAGGAATGATAAAAAAAAAAAAAAAGTTATTTATTTGATTGAGCAAATTACATGTACAATTTATCATCCAACAAAATTTCCAAGCTTTACAAATATATACAAAATGACTACTAACTTTTGTTTCCTAAGTTCTCTCTGAACTTTTCCATATATATATACGCAAACTCAAAGAATGGGAGCCACATTGCAAAGGATCACCAATGTAATATTAAAATAATCAAATCGCGCGAACTACCAACCTTAAAAACAAATTGATAATATTCTCAAGCTTGAGTAATAGAAATAAGATTCTATCATAACTAGAGATTTGAAGCATAATTAATTTTTTTTTTACTAATTAGTGTCTTTAGAATATTGATTAAAAAATTAAAAAAATATTTATTATATAAATAATAAGAAAGCATAAAAAAATTATAAAGAAGATAAATCCAATAAAATATTTTTACTTTAATTTTTTTAATCAATATCTTTAGAATACTTATTAATATTTTCCTTGAACAAATTCCTAAACACTAAAACTATTTATATTTAGGCATATTTTTAACATCTCTGGAAACAAACAAGACACCAAAAACTTAAAGTGATGGAACAGAAGGAATCTCCAACAGCAACTAATTAATCCCGCACTTGGGGAAGCGAACAAGAAAACTTTATCCTCCCACTTTCTCTTTGAGTACCATCACCACTTGCATTGCTAGGAAGAGTCATTTTGCTTCTGATTAAGTAGTTGCTTCTTTGCTTTTGTGAATAGTTGCATTACCCATTTTTCCTCTTCTCTGTTACTTTTTTTCAATCTCATAGACATAATTCTCGTCCTCGTCCTTGTAATCATTACCTCCTCCTTCTCTTTCGTAACTATCATCTAAGATCTCCTCAATCTCGTGGGAATAACCCTCCGACATCAAATCAAAGTGTGCTACTTTCTCGCTCACAGGGAATTACGTGTTGACTTGAGACGAAATAAAGAAAAGAATTGATTATTTCCACACTGTTATTCAGTGATCCATGTACTACAAGTAAAGGCTAAGTAAAAAGGGAAATAACTCATCTAAATTCATCCGGTGATAATAGTGTTAAAAATTTGTATCATCAACTAATCAAAAAATATTTTTAGTATATAACTTTTAAAATACATATACTATCAAGTCAATAACAATCTTATTTATGTAATAAGCTTTTATCCCCTAAATATTTAACTTATAAAATCAATAATAATTTTTATATTTTTCTAAATAAAACTTATCTCAACAGTATATTTTATTAATTCCCGTTCTTATTTGGCAAGATTTCATTAGACTGATAAAAATTATTATAAAATTAAAATATATTTTTTGTCCATATAAATATTGAAATATTCATAATTTATTTTTTTTTTGTAATTTTTTTTTCAATTTCAAAAAATTAAAATGTTATTTTTTTTTGCTGGATATTATTGCATTGATTTCATTATTGGTTATAGAATTGGATTCTTGAGGTTAAAAATCACCATAAAATAGAGAAAAAAACAACAACAAAAATTTCGATCTGAGGTTGCTTCTTGGCGTGATGGGTGCTCCAATCGCCCGTCCACGTGTGCACCACTGACCCCTTTCCTCACCTCAGCATAAAAGACATCCCCATTATTAGTCCCCTCTTGTTGTTTAGAGATCATATAGAGCTAGGTTCAGAAATTGTTTCATTTCTCTTAATTATTAAGTTATGTTGTCTAAGATCAGTAGATATTATCATTATTATGTCATGTTAAGCATTATGTTAGGGAAAATGTGTGTGAATGAGTATTATCACTTTTTTTATCTTGCAGGAGACTTCTTCTGCTCGGTACATATTGCAGCATTACATTGCTGCTAGTGGAAGGCAGAGGCTTCAGAATTCAATTAACAATGCGTATGCCATGTCTTGGCAGCACCAAGGTAGGTTCACGCCCTGGTGCTCACGCGCCTGAAAGGGTTGGTTAGGTTCAGATTTTGTGGCGGTTTGAAAGATATCATATCGCATAAAATTAAAATAAGCAATTTAATTCATTAAAATAAGTAATTTAATCAAGGTTGTAAAGCTTGAAAGTTTACAGAGAGTAATGGAAGTGTTCTATAGACTTGACCCATGTATTCAACCGATAGATTTATATTATGTATTTCATATGAAAATAATAATAAAATATTTATAAACAACATAGTAATAATACATCACGATTACATAATAATTTGTTGACGTTATACGAGTAATAGATCATTTTCATAGAAGATTTGATGTTATTAGAAAATAAGGATTTGATCTTATCAAATTAAGAATTTTGTATTTGAAAATAACACACTAAACGAGGGTATGTTGAATGTTAAATAGACAAAAAAATAAAAAAAAAAATAACTTACATTTTTGTCTAATTTTTTTAACTTGTTAATTCGTTGACTCGGTATTCCAGAGTCTATTTGAATTTACTTAGAGTTCATAGAGTTTACCAAGACTCTACTAAAAAAAATTTAATCAAGAATTAATTCGCAGAAAACAAGTAAATTCGTAAACTTGAGAGTTTGATAATCATGAATTTATATATATATATATATATATATATATATATATATATATATATATTTGTCGGATGAATATTCATTTTATGCCCTCCATTCTAAGTCCGCCTCTGGTTTCAGTAATAATTAGATAAACATCATCACAACAAATTATGAAAACAAATGACTATCCACATAAAACTGCAAGCCTTCCATTTTAAATTATTTACTATTTAAGATCACATATACATGTTTATGCCCTAAAAATATTATTGTTTCTTTTTATTTATTATTGAACATAAATTGAGAAAAGTTAATAAATTCCTACTTTTTATTAAAATTATTTATCATTTTTTAATATGTTTTTCCCTCTCTTATTTATTTTATTTTTTGGCATTCATATATTATTATGTCTCTCTCTTTTTTTATAAGTATATAATTTTAAAAAAAAGTAACTAATGTCATTTTAGAATTTTAAAATGACAAATAAATAACTATTTTTAAAGTGACACTGACAGATGAAAAAATGAAGATAACAAAAATTATTTATTACTTAAAAAAAATATTTAATATTTATTTTTGAAGTAATTAAAAGTATTTATAAGAAATACTTTACTAATATTTAATACTTATGGTATCTCTAAGCAGGATGTTTTAAATAAAGTTTTGGAAGAAAATGAAATAAAGGTAGAAAACAATGCCATTTAACATGCTCCTAGTTAGTCCCTATGTTTCATTTTGTTGCAAATGAAGCATCATTGCTGTAGATGAGAACAGGTCTATAGTGTGTAAATAGTTAGTTATACACTTATACATTACATATCTACATCACCTTACAAGAAGGTAATCAATAACAAGAGTTAAATATTGAACAAGGAATGCAAATTTCTTGCTTCCTTTCACTTTCTGATGTACAAAAAATATGGTTTGGTTTTATTTCCAAAATGTTAAGTGTTGGATTTATGTGCTGCGGCAAGTTCAACAGATAGGATGAAAGATGATTTGCCTGCTTCCCTTAAATAACGTACGTCTCCATTCATGAGCTTTAGCAGCTTTCTGCTAATCAGCATGCTAATACCCTCCTCAGATTCATGTCCATCGCGTCCAAACATCTGGTTCAGCAATGTTTCTGGAACCCCAAAACTATCATGCGTTATGCTGCAAAAAATAACAAAAGCAAACACAATGACTTAGAAATCACGTATATAATCTCAAAACGGCGTGTATCAAGCATAGGAAGGTATCATCCAAAAGATTCAAACCAATTGCTCTCAACCCCTCCATACACACATTTTTTTTTGTCGTTTTGACCAATGTTATTAGTCTTAAAATTGGTAGTGGGACAGGACACCTTTAATGTTATTAGTGGGTACGCACCTCAGGTTGGGTTAGCAGAACACTTTAAGGTAAAATTTTGGGAGGATCTAGAAGGGGTACTTCAGGATATACCCCAAGGAGAGAAAGTTTTCCTAGGAGGGGATCTCAATGGACATGTAGGTAGCGTGGCTAGAGGTTTTGAGGGGGTGCATAGGGGTTTTGGCCTAGGGGAGATGAATGGGGAGGGTAAATCCATCTTGGAGTTTTCGAAGGCTTTGGATCTTTCTATAGCCAATACATGGTTTAAGAAAAGAGAGGAACATCTTATCACTTACAAAAGTGGAGGGACATGTTCTCAGATAGATTTCTTCCTTATCAGGAAGTCTGATAGGAAGTATTGCTTGAACTGTAAAGTTATCCCGGGAGAGAGCTTGACTACCCAACATAGAGTTTTGGTTATGGATGTAAGAATTAGAGATAGGGCAAAGAGAAGAAGTCCTCTGGTAGCACCAAGGATCAAATGGTGGCACTTGAAGGGTGAGAAACAAGGAATCTTCCAACAAAAGATATGGGAGGGTTGGTGTGGACAATCACAAGGAAGTGCAAATGATATGTGGAACAAGATGTCCCAAGAGATTATTAAAGTGGCTAAAGAGACGTTGGGTGAATCTAGAGGTTTTGGACCTAGGGGTAAAGAATCGTGGTGGTGGAATGAAAATGTTCAGAGCAAAGTTAGAGTAAAAAAGGAGTGTTTCAAGGAGTGGTCTAGGTGTAGAAATTCTGAAACTTGGGATAAGTATAAGATAGCTAGAAATGAAACCAAAAAGGCGGTGAGTGAGGCAAGAGCCCAAGCTTTTGACGGACTATACCAAGCTCTAGGAACCAGGGACGGAGAAAGATCTATATATAGGCTTGCTAAGGGTAGAGAGAGGAAGACTAGAGATTTGGATCAAGTAAAGTGTGTTAAGGATGAAGAAGGCAAAGTCTTAGTGCATGAAAAAGATATCAAGGAAAGGTGGAAGGCGTATTTCCACAACTTATTTAATGATGGATATGGATATGACTCTAGCAGTCTAGACACAAGAGAAGAGGACCGGAACTATAAGTACTATCGTCGGATTCAAAAACAGGAAGTAAAGGAAGCGTTGAAAAGAATGAGTAATGGTAAGGCGGTGGGGCCAGACAACATACCTATTGAAGTGTGGAAAACTCTTGGAGATAGAGGTCTTGAGTGGCTCACCGAACTCTTTAACGAAATTATGAGGTCAAAACGCATGCCGGAGGAATGGAGGAGAAGCACGTTAGTGCCAATCTATAAGAACAAGGGGGATATACAAAATTGTGCAAATTATAGGGGAATCAAGCTCATGAGTCATACCATGAAATTATGGAAAAGAGTGATCGAACGGAGATTAAGAAAGGAGACTCAAGTTACTGAGAATCAATTTGGTTTCATGTCGGGAAGGTCGACCATGGAAGCGATTTATTTATTACGGCAGGTGATGGAGCAATATCGCATGGCCCAACAAGACTTGCACTTGATTTTTATTGACTTGGAGAAAGCGTATGATAGAGTGCCTAGAGAGATTTTGTGGAAAGCTCTAGAGAAGAAAGGGGTTAGGGTTGCATATATTCGAGCTATCCAAGATATGTATGATAGGGTATCGACTAGTGTTAGGACACAGGGTGGAGAGTCAGACGATTTTCCCATCACAATTGGTTTACATCAAGGGTCAACCCTTAGCCCCTACCTTTTTACCTTAATTCTGGATGTCCTCACGGAACAAATCTAAGAGATAGCGCCGAGATGCATGCTTTTTGCAGATGACATAGTCCTCCTTGGAGAGTCGAGGGAGGAGTTGAATGAGAGGTTGGAAACTTGGAGACGAGCTCTAGAAACACATGGCTTTCGCCTAAGCAGAAGCAAATCGGAGTATATGGAATGTAAGTTCAACAAAAGAAGGAGGGTTTCTAACTCAGAGGTGAAAATAGGAGACCATATTATTCCTCAAGTCACACGGTTTAAATATCTTGGGTCTGTAATACAGGATGATGGGGAAATTGAAGGGGATGTGAATCATCGCATTCAAGCAGGATGAATGAAATGGAGAAAAGCATCGGGGGTGTTATGTGATGCAAAGGTACCGATCAAGCTAAAGGGAAAGTTTTATCGGACTGCGGTAAGACCGGCGATTTTGTACGGAACAGAATGTTGGGCGGTCAAGAGCCAACATGAGAATAAAGTAGGTGTAGCGGAGATGAGGATGTTGCGGTGGATGTGTGGTAAGACTCGACAGGATAAAATTAGAAACGAAGCTATTAGAGAGAGGGTTGGAGTAGCGCCTATTGTAGAGAAGATGGTGGAAAATAGACTTAGGTGGTTTGGGCATGTAGAGAGAAGACCGGTAGACTCTGTAGTGAGGAGAGTAGACCAGATGGAGAGAAGACAAACAATTCGAGGCAGAGGAAGACCCAAAAAGACTATAAGAGAGGTTATCAAAAAAGATCTCGAAATTAATGGTTTGGTTAGAAGTATGGTACTTGATAGAACATTATGGCGGAAGTTGATCCATGTAGTCGACCCCACCTAGTGGGATAAGGCGTTGTTGTTTGTTGTTGTTATTTGACCAATGTGAGAGCCTTTAGTTCTCATACAAGAGTGTATAATGTAAAAAGAGAAAATAGTTTATGCACAGACAATGTACAACAGTTTTACACTGTCATCCAATTACAAAGCTTCATTAACTTTGACAAAGCATCATCCAATACCCTCCAATTACAAGGTAATTTTTAGTTAGTTGACTGTAAAAACATTTATACTGTTAAACTAAACTCATAAAAAAGTGATAATATGTTTCTTTTCATGTCACGTTTATTTTGCAGGCATTTAAACCAACTGAACTGAAGACCCACAAGAAAGTTTGAAATGTCCATCTGAGTCTGGAATAGTTGATTACCTGAACTCCAAATTAGCAAGATGAACTAATTTCCCTAACTGCTGTTGGGTTAGCGTGGCTGCTACAACAACCTGACCTCCAGTTGGTGTGAAATTGATGGAAATCAATAAAAAGTCAGCTAAGACCTGCTGAAGCCTGATACTATCACCATATAAGGTCTCTGTTGTGATCTTCTCTTCAACATCATTGACTACTCGGATACCTTTTGCATTACTCTTTGTCATGACTTGACTTAGGGAGGCAACCAAAACTTCATGCAAAGTGAATTCAACCATCTCCAAATCCATGTAGCTGTTATGCAGGACAAAAGGGCCACTAGTACATCAAGGTCTTTACTGGAAAAAAAAAAGTAGTTGTAAAGAATCTGATTCCTGAAATTCAGGAGTCAGTATTCACTTATCAAAACAGAACACAGTTCAAATCCTGATCTCTTTCATGTTTGACTATAAACTATTTGACACTCAATATTAAGTGTGGTTGATTTAATAGGGGCTATTGTTGATAAATGATTTAACATCACACAAATGACAAGGACAAAAGACTAGAAGCATAAATTAGGTGTGGTTATGAAATACGAAATTGTATGATTTAATAGGAACTCTTGTTGATAAATGCTCAAAATACCACACAAATGGCAAGTAAAAATAAAAACTAGAAGCAACACATTCACAGATATCATACCCATCAATGATGCTGTCAAGATCCGAGTCATCCAGAATTTTGCTAATCTGGCGTTGACACCGAATGCCCGTTTGCAGAAATTGTTTTTGTTCAGCTCCCAACTCAGTACCCTCTAACAATTTCCGGGAGAACATAATCCCATATAAAGGATTCTGGATTTGCCTTTTCAAATAAGTTAAATCTTTCAGTCTTTTCAATGAAGTTTGTTCAGATATGCGCTGAATGTGTAATGCTTGTTGCAGCTCTGCACTTGCTAGTTGCAAGAAGCAGAAGACACCAGTAACTACACCTTCTGCATCCAATTTCTTAGTCATAGAAAGAATACATTCTACATGCTTTCCATCACGAGCAAAGAAACCAAAAGGAACCTTCTCTGTTTCCAAACCAGCCATGGCTGTATTAAGTACAATGCTAAAGTTAACAACAGCTTCATGATTCCTTAGGCGACAACAAGCTATTTGGGTCCCGAAAACCTCTCCTAAAAGCATTTTATCCATTACCTCCTCTCGCTTCCATCCAGTTAATTTTGCCATAGCTGAATTCCATTCACAACACCAACCAAATTCATCTGTGCCAAATATTGGAGGGATCAATGGGTTTGGGTTCTGTACAATTGCCTTGTAGTCACCTTCAATTCGGGTGAATTTGTCCATCATTGTTTTCTGAGCAGTTATATCTTGTGCCAGAAAACAAACTCCCACAACATTATCTTGAAGATCCCTGCTTGCACAAGCATTAACTACCAAGCTGATGGGACCAGAATCAATCTTCATATGATGTGTTTGGATCTCAAATTGGACATTTCTCTCTTCCTCACCTAATCATATTGTAGCATAACAAATCAATTAAGTAGAAATATGGAAAGCTAGGATAAAGTATCTTTTGCAATGCTCCATTCCTTCCTAAGTCTTTTAAAATTGAATAAAACTTGGAAGCTGTTATTCTTTATTAATGAAATATTTATGGATGGTTGTAGAGAACATAACATCCCCAAATCTAAATATCATTACACTCATTTCAAAGTTTGCTTATGAATGCTAAAACCTAACAAAAAAAAGTAAAAGAACATAAGAGCTAGAATAAGAATAAGACGGGGAAAGGAAAAAAGGCATACCCTGCAATGCCATGTCCAACATCTTCTTGACTCTATCTACTGAAAAATCCTCTACAAGTGTGAGTAAATGCTTTCCAATAGCTTCATCAACTGGAAGACCTGTCAACTCAGCAATTTTTGTGTTCCATCCATTGATCATCCCATTAACATCAACCGCCAAAATTGGCACCGTTGCTGTTTCAATTAACCTTACCACCTCACTTGTCACTGCATCCAGTTCTTGCATTCCTTCAATCTTCAAATCACCTAGCCTTGTATCGATAGCATATGTGCTTATCTCCATGCTCTGTGTCTCTTTGAATGCATCTCTCAGTATTAACTGCAACGAATGAATGGCATCCGTTTCATAGGTCTTCCAGGGTAAGCTCCTTGTCTTCACAACTTCAAGGAAAGCCTTGAATGATGATCTTGGATGCACCCTCCTACCATCATCCCTTTCACCAGGCTCATGCTTTGCACCACCCCATCGGATTTCTGAGGCTGTGTGAGACCGAAACCAGAAAAGTATATCTTTGGAAGCTATTCTGGCAGCTGCCATTCCACATGCAATATCACCAAGAGCAGCAGCCCCAGGGAAGCCTGCATCAGACAAGCTATCTGTACAAAAACCTGTGGAATCCTCATGGCACTCAAAGAGCCACAAAGCTATCTCTTTTATCTGAGATTCACTTGGTGTTACCCCTAATCGCCACACCTTGTTTTTATATAGCAGGGCTGCTCCATCACACTTCACAAGATCCATTATATTAGGACTTTGTGAAACAATGCCTAGGGGCTCACCTTGCACCAGCATATCACACAAGAGTGTTTGAGTTTGCAGGATGTTCTTCTCAATAATCTGATACTCTATCTCTAGCTCTTTGCTCACATGAACCGCAAATACTTGAGCCAGAAATTGACAAGCATACCTAAGAGGGAAAGGAACGAATCTGGGAGTAGTGTGATGGCAAACTACTAAACCCCAGAGTCTCTTACTCTTCTGTGGTTGAACAGCATCAGAACTATCCCCATCTTCATCATTGTCATTTACCACAACTGCCATAACCAAGGAAGCACTAGAATTCATGTTCTCCATGTATTGCAAGTGGCAACTATGAGCAGCTCTCAAGGTTGATCCACACAAGGTTAAATCAAATGGAATTTTTTTGTCTTGAAGCACATTCACATGCTTTGCACAACAATCAACTATCATACGCACCTTGTTCTTCATAAACAAAAAGCGTGTCGCCTGAGGAATATCAGTGGCTGGGTAGTGCAACCCCAGATATGGCTCTAGGCCTGGCCTTTTAACCTCAGCAATCACTTCCCCATGATCATCCTCATGGAATTTATAAGCCATCACTCTGTCATAACCTGTGAGCTCAAAAACCTCTCGAACCATTGTGTTACATAGTGTTTCCATGTTCCCAGTAGTCAAGGATTCCAATCTAGTTATTGCTTTTGCTGCAAGCTTGTAGGATTGCAGGGCTCCTGATGCAGTCATGGGAACTTCATGAGGCTTGACCGGCTCAAAATCGATGATCACACTACCGGTAACACGATGGATAATTGCATAAAAGGGCTTCCCAGAGGTCTTGCAATGGACTAGAATGGGGTTATGAAGTGAAACATCCCCAAATCTCAGTGCCTTCTGAATAGCAGCAGAACTTGGGGCAGTGAAAATAGTTCTTATGTCAGTGCCAATGCCAAGAGCAGGGTGGTCACCTACACTGGGGACAGCATGACTAACCATGGTGAGCATTTCAGGTGCATTCTCACTGTAAGCAATGACCTTGCATGTTTTCTCATCTAAAGCTAACAAACACCCAAATGGCTGGATAAGCTTGATTTTCTGTGTCTGATGGAGGTAAGAACTTGTTGCTCTATCAGACCTTGGTTGATGGTCTCCACTGACAGTACCAGCAGGAGACATTCTCACTGAACTGGAGTAGTCAAAAGAACTACCTGATTCCTCAAAAGTTGCATGCAGTTTTGCATCTAAAGTTGTCTGAGCCATCCTCCTAGCACTGAGTCTTGATGTTCTAGATCTGCCAGAATTATTGCTGGATGATTGGCTGGGCCTTGAAGAGGACATTGTCACTTCAACTGCACTTGAAACCACAAGCATAGAATCACTAAGTTAATCTCTCACAAGAAAGAATGGAAACTGTTTGCTCTAGTAAAGATGCAAAGCTTCTAAGAGTATGGACCTAGTCAATTCACATCATCCTTACTCACTGTCACAATTGTAGAAGAGAAAGTGGATTTTTCCACACATGAAGAACAAAACTTTGAAAGGATTTCAGTAAGTAATGATAATTAATGATCCAATCATATCCTGTTGTAATACTCTATCCAAAGATCAAACAACAATAATAATATTAAGAATCTTTATCATTAATCTTCCACTGTTATCTGATGCATATGGTAAGAGGTTATAAATTCTTCAGAGGAACTCATGAGCATGCACTCAACTATACACTTTTTCAGCAAAACAATAGTTTCTCTTTCTTTTTCTTTTTTTTTTTTTTTGCAATTTGATTTTCATTTTTTCCACTTTAATTGTCAAGAACAGTAATTGGTACGGAACCTTAATTGACCCGGAAACTACAGAAAACATCATCCAGAGTACGGTAAACAAGAATTTTCCGTGGTCAAAAAAGAGTACATACATCAGAAAAGTTAAGAAAAGCAAATTTAAGAGAATAAGGGGTAGTGATAACCCAACCTACCCAAAAAGAAGGAAGAATCAACTAAAGCAAGGAGAAAGAAAATGAAGAAAGGGAAAACCCACCTTGCAAGGAAAAATTCTGATGAGCAGAGAGAAGGGTGAGGTTTTTATTAGAAGCAGAAGTAGCTTGGGAATAAAAATCCCCGCTAGCAACTTTACTGTTACAGCTGCATCTGCATATATATGTCTGGTTGTGAATTGTGACGAAGCACAAAATCTTAATCACCGCCCTTTGGGATTGGAACTTGGAAGTTGGAACCCCTTCAAGCTCACAGAACAGAACTCAGCAGTTAGAACTGAGACACTGCCATGCCATAATAATAATTTAATACTCTCTCTCTCTCTCTCTCTCTCTCTCTCTCTGGTGCTTACTTATATTTAAGTATTAGTATTATTCAATCATTATAGCATATTAGTAATAGTAAAGAGTGGATTGGTTTCTAAATAGGCAAAATACGGAAGGGACATGTGATGATGATTGCAGCCGTAAATAGCAACATGCAGCTTTTACGGACTCTGATCACGATCTGCATCATCACCTTCAACTCTGACTTTCCCTTTTGGGAAGAGAAGAAAATACCCAACAAAAATTTTGGCTTCAAAGTGGGTTTGCTTCTAATTAAGGTTTATTATGAACTACTGCAAGGAAACAGCAGATATAAGATGGTTGAATAGTTTTAAAAAAAATAAAATATTACGAGTTTAATTTTTTTAACAAACAAAACTAACATTCTAATAATTAAAAAAAAAACTAGAAGGAAACTTTTATCTGGGTCACTCATTTTTATTTTAATTGGATATCATCTTAGCGAATGGCAACAAGAAAAAAAAGAGTTATGGGTGTCACGTGCAGCCCTCAAAGCAGGGAGGGTCTTGCGGCTTGCGGCTTTCGGCTTAACTACTAAAAAGTACTAACATCATAAGCCACAATGTGATCAAAAGTACACACACGGAATCATAAGTTTCTGTACGGTATTTACAGTGGTACAATATTTATTTGTTTATTTAGTTATTGTGGTTCGTCGGGTTATAGAAACTAACTAATATTTTCTTCTACCGATATTATAATATTTTTTTTCTTAATATTCTTGTTGATTAAAAAATAATATTTTAATTATAAATAAAATCTGATAAAAATTTATTTTTATTAAATATCAAACTCAAATAGTATTGAACATTTATTTTTAACTTGCCCACATTAATCATTTATGTGACTTAATTTATTATTATTATAACTCTTGTTATTGTGTTCAACGTTTTAAGATTTTTATTATAATTAAACTTTTGCTTTCATAATTTTTGTATAAGATCACATGAATCATTTATTTATCAAAAATAATTTTATTTAAGTCGAATAAAATTATTATAGACGAAATTTTTTTTGCTATGAATATCTAAGATTCGAATTTAAAATATCTGATTAAACTTGAATGATTATTTGCATAATAAAAATTAATATTAAAAGTTAAGTTTAATTATTAATGTGAAACTTCAAACACAAGTATATTTAAAATACATCTACGTTAACAATACTCCTATTAATATATTAACAATGCCTCTGTATTTTACTGATATAATAAACTCAAATACCGATGCTAAATTTACAGAAGCATCTCTCTAGTGGAGGTTTATCAGCAAAGTGTAGTGTATCTTTATCGGAAGCTGGTTTATTCAATGATAGCGTAATGTGCACGTTGGGTCGCAGTCATGAGTTGGTACTTGCGACTTGCGAGCTACATGCTTGAAAATTGGAAAGGGTTCTAATCAACTAAACACAACATGACCCAATGACTTTTGATTTGATTTGAATCCCATGATGGATAAACCAGTCCATTCGGCCACACGTTAGATGTTTATAATTTTATTTTTTTGAGAGCAACAATATATTTATACTACATCATACTGTATAGAAATAAAGTAATTTTTGAAAATTATTAATTTTCTGTAATAGAGGTTATTGGCAATATTAAATTTCTTATGTATAGACAAGTACACTTGTATTTGTTTTAGGAGCATGATATAAGTCTTTTTATGTCAGGGTGACTTTTGATTTTCTCTAACTGCGGGTATGCCCCGTTTATTGTTGTATTATTTTGGATTTAATATAATTTACATTTTTTAAAAAAAAAAACTTGATCGATTGATCTTTTATTTATTAGTTTATATTATAAGATTCAATTTTTTAAAATACTTCTTAATTCAAAGATAATTTTAAATCATATAATTTTTATCCTCAAGAAAATTGTTTTATTTTTTTAAAAGTTAAAAATTATAACCTTTTGCAAAAAAATTAAAATCATCAAATGACTTTTTTACTTTAAACAAACTAGTTCGTAAAAAATAATAGCGTTAGGCTTCTTCCTGTCGTATAAAGTTTAAACAAATGATCTGTTAGTAAAAATTACCGCCCAAAGTAAATTACGAAATATTCAATGATTATGATCCAGCAAAAATTAATTATGGATTTAATAGTAAAGGATGTTGCTATCTAATATCCTCAAGGCACACTTATTAAAGATCAAACATAAATTTTTATTAAAATCAGGGTGTAATAGAAATTATGATAAATTGAATTTAACAATAACTTTTAATGAAAATCTAATTTGTAATTTTCTTAGTTAGTAGTGTAAAGATTTTGGTTAACATTTGTCATAAAGAATGTGAATGAGATGAACGGTGGGCAACTTGTTAAAGAAGTAGTAAGCCTCATTAACGTGTGCAAATTACAGTTTTAGTTTCTCCTTAATTACATTCTTCTCATTCTCTTGCTGGCTATTCCCTACTCCATCATGATCCTTACCCCACCCATATGCAAATTCAATATCTGTTCCATTGATTTATTGGTTCGTCTCTCAGATCCATCCACTAATTCTCAAGCTTTCCCCACTTTCTCTAAATCTTTTCTTTATGATCCTTCCTCCAAACCCCACAGCACCATTCAAAATTAATTGTAGTGCCGACTGCTGAGGAAACGGATTCTTGATGGTGATTGGTGGAGTGGAGTTGTTGACATATCTAGTACGAAAAGTGCCTAATTAGGTTGCAGCTTAAAAGCTTTTAGCTTCCTATGTTAATGGCATATTCCTAGTTGGTATCATTGACATTAATGTTAGGTTGGGAAAAAAACATGTAATGAGCTTCGTTACAGTCTGCAGATATTTGTTGTCAAAAGTATAATTTAGGTATTTTATGGACAAAATATTAAATATACAATTCTTTAAGACAGTTGTTACAATCGGTTAAATTTGTATGACAATCAAAGGTTGCAAAATTAGTCACCTCCATCAATTACTAGTGTTTTTAAGAATATGCTACGCGTTGCTGGACATGAAACCCCAATGCAACTATTAGTTGCTTTTGCATTTGTTTTTTTACATGATTTTGTGCTAAACGTGAATCTCAAATAGAGAACCAAACAAGCACTACAGCCTGCTTTGGTACCTATGTTTTGTGCTGCTTGCTTGTATTTTGTGTTGTAAAGAATATGATTAAGATTCAGACCACCTTGTTTTGGTAGCAATTCGGTTTCCATCACAAGTTTATTTAAGAAAAAGCTAAATACCACAAAACATTTCATGGAAACAACCACTCAGAGTTAAGCCAATCAAATGAATTGCTCTTCCTATTGATGGTAGTGTGGTCATTCACCATAACAGTTCTCTCTGATAACAATCGCATTTGATTCCGAATATTTTGCCTCCCACAATTCCCGATAATTTTTTGTTTTCGTTTCAGAAGTTGATGTCTGAGTTTGGTTATATCTGTTTACATAATTGTGTTCCAGCTTAGGGACCATTTATTGGAATAAAATGCTTTTGCTTTTGGGATTCCCCTGTTTGTAACCAAAAGTAAAAGCTTCAGGGATAAAAGAATCTCATAAGTATAAATTCTCTATGGATGGGATAGGGATACCATATTTCTTATCTGTTAGTCAAAGCCTGCAAGCTTTGCCTTAGAATCAGAACTATGTATGCATAACTGGTTTTCTTTATCAAGATGGCAGATGAACTCAACTTATGAGATCATTTAAACTAACTTACATTTCCAATTCAAAAATAGCTTGTGCCAATTTTAAAATAACCACATACCCCACAATAAGAATGTGAAAGATTACCTTTTGATTTATAAGGGACTATACATGTATAATGGAGTAATAGCATGAAACAGGAGGATTAAAATTGTTGGTTTACCATCTGTTACAAAATTACCAAACCATCCATCACAAGTAATATTTTCAGGGAAGGCAACTTGTCGGCAGCCGACCACCTTTCTTTGCCCTTGCCAATTATAACTCATCTACTCTCATGCATCCATTACAGAGCTGCTCATTCTATAATTATTCAAAATTTCAATAAAAACAAAAGAATCAAAAGCTGGACAATCAAAATTCCAATAAAAGCTAGATGAAAAATGCAGTAGTGAGACGAATCTCCAACATCCTCCCCCCACCCCCCACACATACACAAAAGAAAAGAGTTCATTGTGGGGGCAGCTCTGAATTAGTGATGAGGATGAAAATAGATACCAGAAACAAAACTAGAAAGAGATATCAACAAACAAAACTGCATTTTTTTTCTTCTTTATATCTTGGTTTTCTTTTTTTCTTGTTTCCTATCTCATATAGAATGCACCCCATACTAGAAGAGATGAACAGCAGCAGCACACACAGAAGTCCTCTAAACCAAGTAAACAAAGGGACAGTGCAGCAAAAGAAATTTGCCCAAACACTGCAGTACACATCAGCAGCCATCTAATGCGGAAGCACAGGAAAGATAGTTTGCCAACCTATTAAATTCTCCATAGCACAGAAATTTGAGGAGCTTATAATAGCAATACATTACTTAAATGTAAGGTAGACATCATAAAGGGAACAATGTACTTCGAAATGCTTCTGAATTAAAATTAAAAATTAAAAATATAAAAGTCAATTAAAGGAATCTCTAGCTTTGCTATAGGTCAAAGATACAAGTCTCAGATAAGATGAAGGTGTACCTCCCTTTGTTTCTACAATTCTTCCATCCAAGCTTGGGACCAATAAGTAGATCACACCTCTATGAAATGCATAACTCAACTGTTGGACCATGAAAATATATATATGTTGAACAAGGGTTTTGTACAGAAGCCACTAGATCACAAGCACAAAGCCTTACCAAACCTTGCTTTTAACTTCTTTAGTCAACATGGAAAATGGCATGGGCTGCTACACAAACAAAAGAAAAGGATTTCCATCCTGCCTGATGAAAAAATGGCATAAACGCTGTTATAAGTTTGCTTTTGGCTGGAATTTGGAGCAAAGAAATTCTCTGGCAAAAACTATTTTAATTTTCTTAAGATGAAGTACCAAAATTATATATTTAAAGTGATAATGTCTGAGGTAACCTTACAATTTGAAAACACTTGAAACAACAATAAATTAGAAATGTAAATTTATGTGAACTGAACCCATTAAAGTTCACAATTTAAATCCCTAGAAATTGGATTTTAGCATACAAATGAAAAGAGAGCACAAAAATTGTTGGACGTAGAAAAGATCTTGCACTTGCAGGGAACCATAGAGAACTGAATAACTGGACGAGAAAGATAAGATACTAACTATGTATACAGCTACTACTTATTATAAAATCTCATTGGTGCCGGCAGCCTAACCAAAATGAATGACAAACAAATTAACTGTATTAAAAATGTAACATACTTGTATATATCGACAAACATATGCCAGACCAATCTACGATCCAACAAATTTGTCCAGCTTTACAATACAAAATGACTTAAAAACGTTGCTTCCTAAGTCTCTATGCTTTTCCCTATATATGCAGACTCAAGAATGAGAGCCATTGCCAAAGATCATCAAACACATGTGAGGACATGAGTAATCAAAAGAATGAGATCCAACTAATGATGAGAAGAACAATTTGTGTTTAAATTGCTAATCAGAAAAAATTCCATAAATTACAACCACTCAAGGCCTCTCACAAAGCCGAATGAAAAATTTGTATGCACGAGTAAACCACCAAAAGTCCTAACATCTAGAAAGAGATTATGAAAATAACAGACTTAAAAAAATTTCAGTATTGATATGTACAGTGTACAGTTGTACACCACTTTTCCTGCTGAGAACAAGTAGAGATAATACCAGAATGTCAAAAAAATCCAGTTTTCACCAACCTCTCCAACGGCAGAAGTTGATCAAGCAACCCTTTCATTGTCCAATCCACATTAACCAGTTCCAAGTCTTCAATCCTTAATAATTGAATTGCAGCAAGTTCCCTGTCTATAAACTCTTGAACCACATTACTCTAAATGAATACAAATGCAAACAAACAACGGTTTGACATTTCACTGTTCCGACCACTCAAGTCTCAACTCTACCATTTTTATTGAACATTCAATCCAACCATTGCCATTTTGAGCAATAATGTTACAATCTCATCATTTTTGAACAACCCACTTCAAATTGAACAGATTATCATTATCCTCTAACAAGGCACCAAAAGAACCCAACGCAAGGAATCTTCAACAGTAAACTAAACTAATCCGAGTGGGGGTTGCATTCTTTGGAATAGAAATCATTCTTGTCCATCAAAGTTCTCAACATGCCATGAGTGAAATTAGGGTCATTGGGATCACTCGATGGAGACTCCTCATTAGGCGATTCCAACACTTTGGGCCGCGAAAAACAAAACCTACACCCACTCCTTCCACTAACGCCAGCTTCAACAATCACCACCTTACCTTCTTCTGATTTCGCGAGAAGACTCGTTCTGCTTCTGATTCTGCGCACTTGCTTCTTCGCTTTCGTGAATTGGCGCACCACCACCTTTCCAAAAGCACTACCCATTCTTCTTCTGCTGCTGCGATGTTCATTCTTTCTGATTTCGGAATCGTCGTCGTCGCCGTCACTGCCTCCTTCGTAACGGTGACGATCGGATTCTGAGAACGAAATCTCCTCCTCATCGGAACAACCAGACATGAAATCAAGCCTCGATGGTTTCTCGGTCGCAGCGAATTAGGTCAGGCAAATTAGGATTCTCAATAATCATCAAAATTGAATTTCGGAAATGAACAGTGAAGAGGAGAGAGAAAGAAAGGTAGCGTGAATGGTGACGAAAGCAAAACAAAAGAATGCATAGTAGAAAAAAATGTAAGGTACCACAAACAAACAAGAAAACCTAGATGGTTTTAAAATTCAACCTTATATATACATGTGATGTGAATGTGTTTGGTTCAATTGATTTCGATGTGTTGTTCATTTTTACGACTCTTGGCAACGCAGAGACGTCCACGTGTTAGATGTTCATTTTAGGTTTCGGTTTATTATTATTATTTTTAATTATTGGTTAGTTTCGTCTTCATATTGATTTTATGTTGTGTCTGTGTCACACATTATTGTTTTTGGGACCAAACCAATTGCTCATCCTGTCAAACAACCATCCGCCTCCACGTCATCCTAAAAGGCCAAAAATTGAAAAGAAATGTTATTCATACTCTTTTTAATACATTTTTTTTTATGATGGAATGAAATGAAGAGGGTTACGAATACGTTTTTTTAATACATTTCTTCAAATATATTCTTTCCAATGACTATTTTTTTTTAAATTAGAAAACTATTAAAGAGAATTATTAAATATCAATTAAGATCCATTAAATTTTATCATTTTAAATAAATTTTAAGTCCCGAGAGTATGTATATGAAAAGTATGTTAGAGAGTGTTTTTAACATTTTTTTATTTAAATTTTTTGAAAATCATAATATTTTTGTAAGTCTTACTTGTCGGTGTCTTTTAATCTTGTAATTTTTGATAAATTTTAACTAATAATAAAATTAATGTTAGAAGAAATACATTAGAAAGTGTCTTGCCATCCCATGTCAAAATTGAAAAAGGAAGATGATAAATGTCTCTATTTTAAAATAAAAACACTAAAATCATAATTTAAAAAAAAAAATTAAATATCTCAATTTTAAAATAAAAAGATTAAAATTACAAATCAAACAAAATAGGAAGATGATAATTACATTTAAGCTTAATTTAAAAACCCGGACTATTGTTCCTGCAAAGCACATGTCAAAAAATACTAGTATAACTACTAGGCGTTTCAAATAGTGCCTCAAAATTTAATCACACTTTCTTTTAGTACAACAAAAATTACTTACTCTAATAATCCACCCATACGAGGTTATTTTGTTGGCTCAGTGTAATTGTTCTCACAAAAAATGTGTGTTGAAGGATCATCAACTAACTTGATCAGCACTCAATTCGAACAGCACCACTTTCGGACTTAATGAACTGGGGCTTCCTTATGACCTGTTCCAAGCACTGAATAACGTCTCCAATCTGGAAATCATACCAATTGCTGATTACTACTCCACACTCAGTTCCCTTTTTCACAGTATCCACATCCTGTTTCTCCCGCTTAAGAGATGTACAAAGTCCTTCAAACACTACTTCCCCACTTCTAAGAAGCCTCAGGGTTGCTGATCTTGTCACAGAACCATCGATAACACGACAACCCGCTATCTTAACATCAGGTCCCTTGGATTTGCTCCCTTTGATTTCAAAGATATTCAGCACTTCTGCTTGCCCAGCAACGTGCGTTTCAGAAGTCCCAGGGGCCCTCTCTATTATCAAATTTCCTATGTCTTCCAAGAGGTGGTAAATTACACGGTGCAAAATTATCTATATAACCAAACCAAATGGATGTTAAAAGGAAGTCAGAGTTTCATGTCACAGAATCTTAAGCATAACCACAATGTAGTTAAATATGAGCATAAGCTTAAAAAAGTCAATACCTTGATACCAGCACGAGCTGCTGCCTGACTAAGAGCAGTAGGTGGACTTTTGACATTGAATCCAACTATGCAAGCACCACAAGCTTGTGCCAAGTCCACATCAGATTGAGAAATAGGCCCAGCACCAACATGGACAACATTTACGAAAACCTAGCAATATATAATGTGTTAGCAACAAATAGTAAATGTTAGTACAATGAAATTTTAAAGTTCATAAACTTATAGTATGTCGGTGTCACAAAGCTGGTTCACATGTATGCCACACCCGGTAATAATTAAAAGCAAACAATTCCGGGTCATCAAAGATATATAGTGAATATGATGAACAGGAACTGACTAGTGATTACATTATTTTTTTTAATACTGATCACTCAAGCAAATACCTTTTCACATGTCATTTTCATCAGACCACCAAATAAACCTTTATTAAATGGATTACTCAAAGGCATTCACAACTGCTACATCAGTAATCGAACATTTCTTGTAAATAAAAGCATTTCACTTGAAACCTTAATCAGATAGATGCATGCACTTTGGGTAAAGCATAAACTGACTAACTCACATCACCTTACCTTCTGATAAATTTAAGTTGTTAGGGTTTAGTAAAAAGAAAACAGCAAGAAGGTCCCAATCACTTGATAAAAAAGACTCTGATACCAAAAGGGTAAAAGGAGAAACTTTTACATCTCTAACACAAACTGTTTTCCCTGCCTGTGGGCAAGCATGCGCGTGTATGCAAAAATAGAAGTTTACTATAACTATAATCTTCACAAACCTGAGCACTATTTAAAGTTTTTAATGCATCAGTGACAGCTTGAACAGTTCCCTGAACATCTGCTTTTACTATTACTGGCATTTCAACCCACCGTGGAACCTCCTTGGAATCATCTGAAGTAGTTGGCTTGTCCTGTATCATCTTATTCCTAAGCCTGTTCTCCTCATATTTCCTTTGCCTACCAGAACTAAGCATTCTAGCTCGCTCCTCAGAGTGAACAACAATAACATCATCACCGGCCATTGGCAGCCCTCGAAGCCCTTCAATCTCAACAGGCATAGCAGGTGTTGCTCGTTGAGTTAACTTCCCTGTCATATCTTTAATAGCCCTTATTCTTCCCCATTGTGAGCCTACAACCACATGCTGACCACAAACTAGAGTCCCTGCCTTCACTATAGTAGTTACTAATGGACCCCGTCCTTTGTCAAGTCTCGCTTCCACCACATATGCTTGAGCAGGCCCATCAGTTCGTGCTTTAAGATCCATCATATCAGCCTGAAGTAGTAAAGCTTCTTCTAGGTTATCCAGTCCAATTTTTTCAGTTGCCGAAACCTCAACAACTTGAACATCCCCACCCATCTCCTCCAGAAGCAAGCCCTCTGAAGCAAGCTGCAGTTTAACTTTTTCAGAATTTGCACCTGCTTTATCACATTTGTTAATGGCAACTACAATTGGTACATTAGCTGCTTTTGCATGGGACATGGCTTCAAGTGTTTGAGGCATCACACCATCATCTGCAGCAACAACCAGCACCACTATATCTGTAACTGCTGCACCTCTTGCCCGCATTGCACTAAATGCAGCATGACCAGGAGTATCAAGAAATGTGATTGATGCTCCTGATGGCATGGCCACCACAAAAGCACCTATATGTTGAGTTATGCCACCGGCTTCCTTGGCTGCCACTGATGTTTGACGCAAGGCGTCAAGAAGAGAAGTTTTACCATGATCAACATGACCCATCACTGTTACAACTGCAGGACGTGGTAAAATTTCTGCACCTTCAGCTGAATGTAGCCTCTTCACATTGATGCCAGCCTCCTGCACCAGCAATAAACTAATTAAGTGAAAAAAAAATCTATAAAGAGCATCACGTGGCAAATTTAGAAGGGAAAAAGGAGGGTGGAGGGTGAAGCTTTTGAGGCAAGGACTCAGAATGAATGCAAACAAATAAAAACTTGTAAGAATACCTAAGTATAATGCTTCAACAATGGTTTTAAATAAAATATTTATCCAAACCTACCTACTCATACTTTAGGCCTAGTCTTCTCGGTTACTTTTCCCCTTAATCTTTCTATGCATAGAGCATACTGTCAATGAGACAGCCAAGTACCAACTAATTTCAGGAAAAACATTTCATCAAGCTCCATAGATCCATCAAAACTTTTCAACAAGTCTTGTAGGTTTTATTTCAAAATTCAAAACACTGAAAAATTCTGAAAACTAGCTTCAAATCTCATATACTTCAAGTGAAGATAAGTAAAACGAGCTATTTTTAATTTGTTCATAACAAGTTGCCATTTACAAATGACAAGAACAAACAAACAAGTATTGGGATCAAACAAAGGTAGTAGGTACCAGTTCCTAATATTCACTGGTTTAGTGTCATCTGTGACAAAGAGGGGGAAAATACCATTGTGACAAGTTCAGCAATATCCATGCTCAGAAGCTCAAACTCTGATTGAAACTTTTCGCCAACATTAGTGAGGATATCCTGCAAAGAAGATACTGATCTTCCGGTGCGCTTTGCCAGTTCAACAAGGGTCATGCCTTCAAATATTTCTATTGTTTTATCAGGATTAGATTTGGTAGCTGGAACATTACGACAGGCATAAGGAGCTCCAACAGGTAGCTGGTTTCTACCACCCCTTTTCACATATACCCTCTTTGGGGTCTGCAAACCTAATGGTCCATCACTTCTTGCCCAGACTTGCGAACTAGCATGGAAGCACCTACAAATTTAATCAAAACACCTTATCTCTATGCCTTTTCTTTTTTACTTAAGCAACTTTTACATAAAAGTCCAGTACTATTCATATCCACTATGCATAGGCCATATTTTGTTATCATCCTTATATCACCTAAACTGTAATGCTATTAATAGTTCATTTTGAAACTTGAATATTATTTTACCGTATTTCACATTCTTTAGTCTCCCTGCCACAACCAGCCACTCCCTGAGATGATTGGTTGGTGAAATCTGCATATTATAATTAAAAGAATTTGTGAGTGGCTGAGTATGTAATATATAATAAGAGCACAAAATACAATATTATAAGCACAAAGCATGTTAATTACCCGGCACACATCTTGCTGATGCACAAACAGATTGCACAGTAAAGATTGATGCAAAATTTGATCCTGCTGCATACCTAAATGGTGTTGTTGTCAACGCTCTAGTAAAATTCATATATATTCTCTGCATTTGGATAACATAAAGAACATTATCAGCAACTGAATGAGCTACATGACATAATAATTTTTATGGGAAAAGTTCAATCACCTGCAAACGGGATACTTATCATATTTGATACAAATTTGCAATGAAAAGAAAATATGGCATATGCATATAAAAGTCAACTCACCTTCTTTCCAAGCTCACGCCACGCCATTCATAAGCATGTAACTGCAAAATTAGGCTTAATGCAAATTATTCATAAAACAATAGACAGGGAAGGTGACGGAAGTAGTTAGAAGCTCATCAATGATGGATTTATATATACCTCAGCAATAACGGCAAAAATTACAACAATATTTCAGATTGTATTAGTTTAAGACATCATCTGGCCTCTCAAGTTCTAGCTCACAAAGGTGTTATGATGAGGATCATAGAAGACCAAATAATAATAATAATAATACAAAAGGGGGTCAAAAGCCACCAGATTTTTTAACTAAAAATTTCAGTTTCTACACGTGACTTAGGAAATCAACAACTTGACAGGGGCATTCAAGGAAACAACAGTTACTACTATACTTTCTAAAATGACAATCACTGCTGACATAGACAAGTCAAATTGCATTTAGTCAATTTCACTGATAAAAAAAAAATACCCTTCAGGACTCAATGTTGTAATTTACATATTCTACTACCATCTTTGCAACACTTCAGTCATCAGACAATGTGACACGACTAGAAGAACACATTGGAAGCCAATATGGTAATCCGTTGCAACTTGTAAGGGGCAAATTCACTCTTCCTGAAGAAACTGGAGCTTGGGGGTGAGAGCTCAATGGCTCCTACGAAAAATCCAAAACTAAGGGTAGCAAGTGGATGGCCAGATTGATTTTGAGTTGAATTAATCGAAGTATTGATCCATTAAGAAAATTATTTTTTAAAAAAAAAACTACCCTTTATACGTTTAATGGATAGATTCACGGATACCTAATCACGAATCAGAATTCTAACGAAAATATATACAATTAGCTAATCCGCCAATTACCTATCATATTATTTTTCAGCTTTTTTTTTCTTTTTCTACAGCTTGTAATCTAATAATACAGAAAATTGATTGAAATAGAATGCAATATGATGGAGCCGTAGGTGAAAAAATAGTGGGCACGACTAGAATTAAAGCATAGAGTGCGAGTCTGAAACTAGAAGAGCAACACTAGTACGTTGTGCGTTGTAAGGTTAATGGATTGAAGAGTGAACATAACAGGGGCAAAGAAATAATCAATTTTATTGATATGGTGAATAGAGAAGAGCAAAACCTGTAATAGACGCGATTGCAGTGATTTACAAAAGCATAAGTGCGTGAGGGACAACAACGGCCATTACCACCGCCATAGGCATAGTCACTCTTTCCTTGTAAGACAAAACCACTGTTATGAAATTTATGGGCTTGTGTCGTAAGGAAGCCACAAGGCCCAACTGGCAACTAGCTCTTCCACACAAGTAGGGATGGGAATAGGTCAGGCTTTAAGAGGAGGCCTGAATCTGGCCTATCAAAGGCTTTTATTTTGGTTTGATTTGGTCTTTTTAAAAAGTCTAGTCTTATTTGGTAGTTTATTTAAAAGTCTTTTACCAAAGTCTTTTCATATTTAAAATTCTAGTCTAGCCTGACCTTTTTAAAAGTCTTTTCACATCAAATCTTTAATATTTCTAATTGTTTTTACAAAAAAAATAAATAAATAACACACCTTCTATAATAGGCTAAACACAAAATGTTAATTAACTCTATCAAAAAGTTTGAAGTGAAAAAGATATGATTTTTGTTTGGTTAGGAACGTAATAGGAAAGTTAAAAAAAAAAAAAAAACCGGATAAAAAAAGGATATGATTTTTGTATAGTAACTTAATAGGATATGATTTTTGTATAGGAACATAATAGGATATGATTTTTATTTGGTCTAGACAAAAGGAAACCTAATAGGGATAGAAAAAGGAACTGTTAACATAAATAGGAAAACTAACGAGAAATATAAAGGAACACCTAACTCACACATTGTAATTAAAATTTTATTTAATTATAGGAATGAGATCTGCTAGTTTTTAAAAAAATGATATTAATTATACCCAAAAATTAATATATATATATATATATATATATATATATATATATATATATATATATATATATATATAGGCCGGCCTATCATGCTTATAAGGCTTTTTAATAAGCCTAAGCTTAGTCTATTTAATTTAATAGACTTTTAAAAAAGTCTGAGTCTAACCTTTTAATTAAATAGGTCAGGTCAGACTTTATGTAGGTCAGGTCGTAGGTCCCTGTAGGTCTAGCCTATTCCCACCTCTATACACAAGGAAGTCTCAATATATATTTCTTTTGTTTTGAAATGCAGTTATGAATTATGATACTTAATCTCTCGCTCCTTTAGTTTAACAAATTTTTTTTAATATGAAAAAATTTAGGTGAGTTAGATTTATCAAAATCAAGGAACAAAACAAGTCTCAATGTTCAAAAAGTGCCTATAGAGATATTTATCAAGATTCTCACATTAAGATAATCTCACATCTTATCAAATCTTTCACATTTAATTAATTTTTTATTTTTTTTACTTATAAAATTTTAAAATTATTTCACATCCTAATTCCATGATAAGCTTCCCAAATATTTGGGTGAAAGTAATATTTAAAGTAAGAAAAAATAATGACTTTTTTTTACTTAATTTGAAGATTAAAGTAACTTAATTAGCTAGAAAAAATCACACACAATGCAACTAATATCTTTTTTTTAGTGAAGGAGTTTTGGAATGGGCATGAGGACAAAATTTTGATACAATGAAATAATTATTGTCGGTGTTATTCTACAATTGAAATTAATATTTTACTTCACTAATTGCTCTCAATTTAAGTTACCGCAAGAAAACATGTCAATTTCAATTGAAAAACAACTCAACTAGACTATTCTATGTAAATTTTCTAGTATTAATTAATTTATCAGTTCCCACTTTCAAAGACATGCAAGGAATTTGGACTTAATCGTACGTGTACATGATTTGTGATGAATATATACTAGGTTGGCAAAAAATTATATGCTCGTTATAATTGAACCATCGCTGTAAAAGAGTACTGTGTCGGTGAACACAGTAGCTGTTATAGGTAGTCCATGTCTCTTTTTTTTTTGTAGCTTCCCACACCCAATTAATCATAGCATCCAGAAAAAAAAATTGATTGTAAAGTTAGCTAATTTCAGTTTATGTTCTGTTACTCTATTTCCTTCACGCAACACAAGATTTCTCCACATTGTTATGTGCGCTCCGATTTTTTTGTTGTCCTAGATTATGTGCGTCTTCTGCTGCATAAATAATAAGATATCATGGTCTACACCCTTATCAGTTTTATTACCATTAGATTTGTATATATCTAAATTAGTTAGTTTTGTAATTAGTTAGTTACAATTCTGTTAGGAGGTTAGAAGATTTCTCACCTTGTATAGATTAATATATAAGGCCTAATCCTATCTGTAATAAGATAGAGTTTTCCCTTTTCACATTCAATGAGAATGAGTTTTCCTTTGTTCACCTTGATCCTCTTGTCAACATGGTATCAGAGCTCACATGAGTTCTGGTAGCCATTGTTGCACTTCTTCCAAAATTGTTATTCTTCCCTTTTCTGTTGAATCTTTGATCTCCTTCTATCTTTTGATTCATTTTTTCTTTTGAAGTTTCATCAATGGCACTCCAGAACTTCGTTGATTTTTCTACAAACTCTGCGAATCCATACTATCTGCATCCGAATGAGAATCCAGCTCTAGTTCTTGTTTCTCCTTCTTTAACGGCCAAGAACTACCACACTTGGTCCCGTTCGATGCACATCGCGTTAATTTCGAAGAACAAAGACAAGTTCATCGATGGATCTCTTCCCAAACCTCCCGTTTCCGATCCGTTATATGCACCGTGGATCCGCTGCAACACTATGGTTCTCGCTTGGATTCACCGATCAATTTCTGATTCCATCGCAAAATCGGTACTTTGGATCGATACCGCTGCTGGTGTTTGGAAGAATCTACGTATTAGGTTTTCTCAGAGTGATATCTTCCGCATTTCCGATCTACAAGAGGATCTGTATCGTTTCCGTCAAGGAACGCTTGATGTATCTGATTACTTCACTCAATTGAAGATCTACTGGGACGAATTGGAGAATTATCGTCCAATCCCCCACTGTAAGTGCTCAATTCCCTATTCTTGTGGTGGAATTGATTCTGTTAGGGTTTATCGCGAACAAGATTACGTTATTCGCCTCCTTAAAGGCTTGAATGACCGGTTTTCGCATTCTAAATCACAAATCATGATGATGAATCCTCTCCCGGACATTGATCACGTTTTCTCCCTGGTTATTCAACAAGAACGTGAAATGCTAGGCTCTAATTCTGATTCAGTCTCTGAAGCTACTTCTGACTCTGCTATGGCTATGCAAGTCAATTCCAATCAGAGCAATTTCAATGGTAAAGGGGGATATTACAACAAAGGCAAGGGCTCTTCTAAAGGTGGTAATCGAGTTTGCACTCACTGTGGCAAAACAAATCACATCGTCGACAATTGTTTTGAGAAGATTGGCTACCCTCCCGGATACAAGACCAATAAGTCCAAGAATTCATCATCATCATCTCAGGCCAACAATACCTCAAATGCTTCTGCTCTGGAATCAACCCAACAAGGTTCTTCTGCACAGTCCAGTTTTCAGTTTACACAAGAGATGTACCAAGGCATTCTTGAAGCTCTTCAACAGTCAAAAGTTGGTTCTCAACCAAAGGCCAATTCAGTAACCACATCTCCCTTTGCTTTGCATTCCCCTTCCTCCAATCCGAATGGTAAGAATCCTTCTCTTTGGATACTAGATACCGGTGCTACTAATCATATTACTTTTGATCTTTCCTCTCTTACCACTTATCAAAACATTGTCCCTGTCCCTGTTTCTTTACCCAATGGATCACAGGTTCTAGCTTCCATCTCTGGTAGTGTAATTATCTCACCTTTAATTACTATCCATCATGTTCTTTACATTCCTTGCTTTCATGTCAATTTGATGTCTGTCACAAAATTAGCTAGTACAAATAATTGCCATTTAAGTTTCACTACTGATTTGTGCAAGATTTTGCAGAATCATTCTCTGGAAACGATTGGTACAGCTAAGCTTCAAAGAGGATTGTATGTGATAGATACTGCTGATATGATTCGTTCTTGTAATTCACTTTCTTCTCATTCTTTTGAGCTTTGGCATTCCAGATTAGGACATGTATCAAATTCTGGTATGCAAGCTATTTCTAAACAATTTCCTTTCATACCTTGTAAGAACAACATGTCACCTTGTGACAGCTGTCATTTTTCTAAACAAAAGAGGCTTCCTTTTCCTAATAGCATTACTACTTCTTTATCTCCTTTTGAACTATTGCATGCTGATGTTTGGGGTCCATATTCCACCATTTCCCTTCTAGGACATAAATATTTTCTCACCTTAGTAGATGATTATTCCAGATTTACCTGGGTCATTTTTCTCAAAAATAAAAGTGAAACTAAAAACCACATTATTAACTTTGTTGCTTATCTAGAAAATCAATTCAACACATCCTTAAAATGTCTTAGATCTGACAATGGGACTGAATTTGCCTTAAATGATTTCTTTCTATCTAAGGGGATTATCCATCAAAAATCATGTGTTGAGACCCCTCAACAGAATGGTGTAGTTGAACGTAAACACCAGCATATTTTGAATGTGGCTAGGTCCTTCTTTTTTCATTCCAATGTTCCTCTCACTATGTGGAATTTTTGTGTTCAACATGCTGTCCATGTTATAAACAGAATTCCTAGTCCCTTACTTAAGTCTAAATCCCCTTATGAACTGTTATTCAAATTACCACCTACCCTTCTCCACCTTAAAGTCTTTGGTTGTTTGTCCTATGCCACTACTATACAAGCACATCGTACCAAATTTGACTCTAGAGCCAGAAAATGTGTTTTCATTGGTTACAAAGATGGTACTAAAGGCTACATACTTTATGACCTTCACTCACACAATATTTTCCTCTCACGCAATGTTATTTTCTATGAGCATTGTTTGCCTTTCAAAACTGTTCCTGGACCCACTCCCTCAAATACTCCATCTAATTTTCCACTTTATGACGATCCTTTGGACATCTCACCTCATCCTTGTGTGGACTCCTCTCCTTTATCCACCGGTTTGATAGACAGTACAAGCACCAGCCCTGCATCCATTCCACCCATAGATCACACTTTGGACTCTAGTTCCTTACCTACCCCTGCTGCTACAGCTCATCCTACTCATCCTACTTCTGATCTTGATCAAAATTCAATAGATCAAACATCATCCCACATTACTAATGTTCCTGTTACTTTAGAGCCACCCTTACCCTTATCTACCAGAGTGTCAACTCGTCCAAAACGACCTCCTGGTTATTTACAGGACTATCACTGCAATGTCATATCTAGCTGTACCAATCAGTTTTCCAGTAATGTTGCTTACCCCCTTTCTTCTGTTTTATCTTATAATAATTGTTCTCCTGATTACAAAATATTTTGTTGCTCTATTTCTTCCACCATTGAGCCCAAAACCTATAACCAAGCTTCCAAATTTGACTGTTGGAAGAAGGCCATGGATGCTGAGATTACAGCTCTTGAGGTAAATAAAACTTGGACTGTTGTGGATCTTCCTTGTGGAAAGGTTCCAGTAGGTTGCAAATGGGTATATAAAATCAAGTATCATGCCAATGGCACAATAGAAAGGTACAAGGCCAGGCTTGTGGCCAAAGGTTACACTCAGATGGAGGGTGTTGACTACTTTGACACTTTTTCCCCAGTAGCCAAGATGACTACAGTACGTGTTTTACTAGCTGTTGCTGCTGTTAGGGGTTGGCATCTTGAACAACTGGATGTCAACAATGCTTTCTTGCATGGTGACTTGAATGAGGAGGTTTATATGTCTCTTCCTCCTGGTTATGATGCTTCTTCCCCTTCCAAGGTATGCAAATTGAACAAGTCCTTATATGGGTTGAAGCAAGCTAGCCGTCAATGGTATTCCAAACTCTCTACTGCTCTTACTTCTTTGGGCTATCAAGTCTCTCAAGCAGATCATTCCCTTTATGTCAGGTCTGATGGCACTTCCTTTACAGCTCTATTAGTCTATGTTGATGACATTGTGTTAGCAGGCACTTCCATGGAAGAGATAAAGTTTGTCAAACTATTCCTTGATCAACAATTTAAGATCAAAGACCTTGGTCAACTTCGATTCTTTCTTGGCCTGGAAATTGCAAGGTCATCTTCTGGTATTTTCCTAAATCAAAGAAAGTACACTCTTGAGCTACTTGAAGATACTGGATTTTTGGGTTCCAAACCGGCTTCAGTACCTCTTGATCCTCACACCAAATTATCTGCCACTGATGGTGTTCCCTTTGATGATCCTTCTGGCTATAGAAGACTCATTGGCAGGCTTCTTTATTTGACTCACACAAGGCCAGACATCTCTTTCTCTATTCAACACCTTAGTCAATATGTTTCAAATCCCTTAGTGCCTCATTATCAAGCTGCTACAAGAATTCTAAGGTACCTAAAATCTTGTCCTGCCAAGGGAATTCTATTCTCTAGTCACAGCCCACTTCAACTCCATGGTTTTGCTGACTCCGATTGGGCTTGCTGTCCTAATACTAGGCGATCCATCACCGGCTACTGTGTTTTACTTGGTAGCTCTCTCATTTCCTGGAAATCTAAGAAACAAAACATTGTTTCTCGTTCATCTACTGAGGCAGAGTATCGTGCGTTGGCCTCATTAACATGTGAGTTACAGTGGTTACAATACTTGTTCCAAGATCTTAACATTACCTTTCCCCAATCAGCTTCAGTTTATTGTGACAACAAATCTGCCATATATCTTGCCCACAATCCAACATTCCATGAACGCAGCAAGCATATTGAACTGGACTGCCACATCATTCGAGAAAAACTGCAGTCAAAACTGATCCACCTCCTCCCAGTTCCTTCGCAGTCACAACTGGCTGATGTGTTTACTAAACCCCTTCACTCTCCCTCTTTTTCCTCCATGATGTCCAAGTTGGGATTGTGCAGCATACACCATCCAACTTGAGGGGAGCTATCAGTTTTATTACCATTAGATTTGTATATATCTAAATTAGTTAGTTTTGTAATTAGTTAGTTACAATTCTGTTAGGAGGTTAGAAGATTTCTCACCTTGTATAGATTAATATATAAGGCCTAATCCTATCTGTAATAAGATAGAGTTTTCCCTTTTCACATTCAATGAGAATGAGTTTTCCTTTGTTCACCTTGATCCTCTTGTCAACAACCCTCAATGCAAGCTGAAAGTTAAGAACTAATTAATTATAGAATATCTTGGGGATAAATGTGTATGCCTAAGATGTATTTATCGTATTATTAATTTATTAAAAAAATTATTCTTTATTTTACTATCATATTTATTATTTTATTAAATTATTGATTTAATAAGTCATTGATTAAAATTAAAAATTTGTTATCATGATAGAAATTGTGATAATAAGAAATAAGTCTTTTATAATTTTAATCTAAATTTAAGATTATTGGGAATAGAACATCAATAATTTGGATAGATTAATATATGCATAATGATCTTTATTAGATAAAGATTAATATATCTTATTTATTAAACTGAATATATAAATGATATATATGTGAATGTCATTATTGAGCTTACTCAGTTGAAAATTCCTAATGGTTAATATTACCTTAATATGTCAACAGGGAGTTCTCAAAAGAAATATAATATTTCTTTGACATGAGATTACATAGTAATTAATAAGTTATTTGTTATATTTTATTGTTATATTTTAATTTTGGACACGTGATGCCTTAGGACACTAGCTGAATGAATATTAGATATAATTAAATATTTGTAGAATTAATGATTAATTAAGAAAGAATATATCAATCATAGGTAATGAGTTTGAGCTCTATGATAGAATTAAGATGTTAGTCATGAAAATAAAAGCAGAAAATAATTTCTTAACTCATTCATTGATTAAATACGTGTTAACTTATTAGACTTTGAAAATAATATTATAATCTAAAGTTAACATTGAGTTATAAATGATAGAAGTAAAGATGCATTATTTTTTTATTGATTTTTGAAGGTAAAAGATGTTACTTCATGGTGTTATCGGGACGTGATACTAGACGCCTATCTTGATTAGTAAATTAATTTACTATCGGTTTAGTATTGAACTTACAAGATCATACATAATCAAGTGTTCTAATTTTTGCAAAAGAAAATAATTTATTTGATAATTAGATTAGAAAATTTAATTTATTCAAATAAATATTTTAGTGGAATATTATTATATTCTTTATTAGCACAAAAAATATAATTAACATAAACAAAAAGTATTATTTTATAATCGTGAATGTCCATAAAAAAGAATAAGATTATACAACTATATATCAAAATCAGATTATGTGATTATTCATGATAATTAGTCACGTGATTATTTAAAAATGATTTTTATCTTATATTAGAAACTCTTAAGATAAAAATATATGAGACAGTTTTTATTTTCAAATATAAAAATAAAGAGATATAAAATTATTTTAAATAAAATTTCTCCTTTTTATGTCAAAATTCATATCTCTTGTAACATTATAAATAAAATCATACACTTGAGAGTAAAGCAAAGTGTATTAGACACAACCTATCTCATATCTCAAACTTAGTCTTCGATCTAGAAGTGAAAGAGGGTTTAATGTTTAGACTTTCACTCATAAAGAGCTCATATATTAGTCTCAATTTGAATATACACAGAAGTACATAAATTTATTTATTTTTATTTATTGTTATTGTTTATTTTGACGGTAAAATAAATCCTAATTTTTCACTGGGAGAACACTTTTTATGTATTAGAACCTTTTACTTCTAGTTCGTGACTAATTTTTCTTCACAAAAGGATGGTTTCGCTGTTATTTCAAATTTTCCATGATTAAAATGATGCTCGTGGAAAAGTGATTCTCGCCAAATACGTTTTAAAACAGAACAGACAAGAAAGTTCAGAGTCAGGCCTGGTTCATGATATTAATTGAATTGTTGTCATTTTATTGAAAAGTATAATTTTTGCTCTGCTTATTTTTGTATTGCATGTATAGGCTGGAGTTGTGTTTCACTTTGAAAGCTATTGCTAGCTGCTGCTGTTTTCCCTGTGTTCGCAGCTTTGCCTGTTTTGTAACTTTTTTATCGAAACCTGCTTATGCACATCTTGTGCTATAAGTGATGTTAATAAGATTTCTGATGGCATTTAAAACAAAAAGGCCAAAAAAATATTTTAATTTGATTTTTTATCTTTTAGAATGTTCATTTTAATTCTTTATTTTAAAAAAAATAAATCAAAATGATCCTTTCATCTCTTTTGAAGTAACACCTTTAATGATTTTAAAATTAACAACTAGAAACTGTCATGTATCATTTTTTCCTTCATCTTTCTCCTCTTCTTCTCCCTTCTCCCTTCTCCTTCCTCTTCCTGGTTCTTCACTAGACAACACAGATTATGAGGACGACCTTCCAGATTTCATATCTGAATCAGATCTAGATCACGAGGACGAAATTGAGAATCATACACTGGAGCACTGCAACAAATAAGGGGTTGCCGACGAGGACGAACTTGAAGACAATGCGCTGAAGCATTGCAATGGAGAAGGGTCTATCAACGACAAGGACGGAGTTGAAGACGGTGTGCTTAGATCCAATGCACAGAAACTTATGGAACCTCTGTAGGCGGTGAGGAAGATGAAGGGGAAAAAAGATACTTTTTGGGACGTTTTTAGTTATTAATTTTTAAAAATTATTAGCCATGTTAGTTCAAAATAGATAAAAGGATTTTTTTTTTAACATAAAAGATCAAAATCAACTTTTTTAAAAGATAAAACATCAAATTAAAACAAAAAAATAAGTTAAAATATTATATAGATCACTTTGAGAGGAAAAAAAAGCATGTTCTGCATCCTAAAGATGTTAATCTAACTATTTTACTCAAAGCACGAGTGTAAATATAGTTAAGATGTATCAACAGAACAGAATTAACCTTCAAGCGAAAATAATAACTCAGAAAACAACATTGAATATTTTAATACTACTATGAAAGTTGAAAAGTATAACATTGCCAATAAACTCGAGGGAAGATTCAAGGTTAGGAATAAGTACCGTCAGATGCACATGTACTTCAAAATTGGCCATGTATCCTTACGGTACTCATACTGGATACTGCTATACAATATAAGTGATTCCGTACCAGAATTCAGGTGTTTTATGTTCTAACCTCATATTTTCGTTGGATAGAAATTAAATTATTTTGACTACTTCAATTATAATATTTTTTATTTAAATTTGGCTATGATAATGCTTTTCAGCAAATTTAAAGAGTAATAATTGATAATAATATATGCATGAAGCTGATTACATATATTTAATTGGATTCACTATAGAATACACTGTGACTCTATGAGCCAAAACATAATCCAAGTTGCTGACAGAGAGTGACTTTTCTGTCAAGAGGGAAGACCCTCCTTCTGCACACGTGTGAGGAATAAGAGAGAACGGGAAGGCCCCATTGAGTGGTGAGAGCTATAGCAGGATACTTGTTTTCCATGTTCATCATTTGGTTGACAACCTCATTGTACAGTCTTACAATTCTGCTCGACAACACCACAACTCCTAAGGAAAGTTTCCTAGACCGTGACAACCTTAGGCCACGTAATCTTCCATTCAAAGACTTCACCCAACAGCTTCTTCCATCCCTCATCATCTTTTGACTCGAACTTGTTAGCTTCTCATAGCCACATCTCATGCGTTTGGTAGCCAAATATTGAAAACTCATCTTTAGCATTATTGTGGCCAAAATCAACAAGAACAGATAAGAGATAAGAGTTATTAGTGTATGGGGAATATATGTATGTGAACCTAAAGCTCCTTCAATTGAAACATACACAGAGAGTGATGATGATGGCATGATCAACTATAGCTAGATTAGATACCTTATATAACACATGGATGTGCCTTCAAACTTCAACACACTTATTCTTCCTTGAGGCAGATAGAGACAATGTTACCTCATTTTAAATCTTTTTAACACGTGACTACAAAAACGTTGCCACTTCAGAGGTCTGTTAAGTTGTTCAGTTAAATATATGTGGCCAGTAATCCAAATTAGTTGGTGGTTGGAGGAATATTTGGTGCATGTGCAATGATTGATATGCACGTTAAAAATATAAGCTAAAGCTAATCATTTGCTTAACTGTGGAATGTATGTGGCTGTGATATTTAGTTGCTAACAGATAGTTAATCATTTCTAACTTTGTTTAATGATTTTTCACAAAATCAAGCCTGTTAACTGTTCCTCCAATTTGTCCTTTTATAGCATAAGAATATATAATAGTATGCACTACGTGTTTAGTCCAAGTTTCAAATCTTGTTCTTTGACAAACTTAACCAGCCTTTTACTTCTTAATTATTTCTTTTACAAAATTTTAGAATGGTTAAGCTGTAGCCTGGCACCATACTGTGAACGTGGCTATTAATTTTTAGACTTGCAAACAGCATATTATTTTAAGACCTTCATTTGATCACACTTTTTGTTAATTAATTAAAATTTATTAAAAAAAATATAAAATTTTCTGAATTTCACTTCATACTTAATGAGAATGAGTATCACTCCTAATTTCATACTTTTAATAAATTTTAACAAATAATAAAGATTATGTAACAAAAATTATATTAGAGAATGTATTGGTATTTGGTAGTAATACTTTTTTAGATGGGCCGTACTTTAATTTAGTCCATGACCTGCTTCAAGTCTATGAGTGTGTTTGCGCTCAAGTCAGACTCAATGCAACTAGCATTTCGGGTAAAGCTTTCCTCACATTGCTTTTGGCATTTTTATAATTTTTTATTGATCCATCACAAACTGGTTTTTACCAGTTTTGACCAATTTTCTAGTTTTTTAAACAGTTTTTTTTTTCTGAAAATTAATTAAGCAATTTATTTAAATAAAAGACTGGACCAATTCACCAACTTTTTAGATGGACACTACTCGTGAGGATGTTTTCGGTTTACCATGGTTGAAGATATATAGGTTGTTGTTTTCTTTACCTTCAAGATGCTTTATGTATTCTTTTTTGACTATCGAAATGACTAATCCAAATTGATTACAAATTTTGATTTTCAGGATGGAGGAATCAACTTGAAAAGTGCAGGAAGCCAAACTTGGAAACCAAAATAGAATTTGCCAACTTTTAGTCTTGGATCTTTGGCCCAAATACCTCAGCGTTAGTACGAACATGACAAAAGGGCTATTCATAAATCATAAATCATAACCCATATAGCCCATAGGCCAGCAACCTAATTATCACCTAACTCGTTTTGAACACGCTGATTGGCCTTTCAAAATTATTTATTCCCACCAAACCCATGTGTAAAGCTACGAACATTAGGCTTATAGTGTATATATGCTATTCTCCTGCATAGTATATTTGAAACTTTCCTATGACTGTGGCGTAAATTTGTGTGCTATATATGCGATGGGTCTACATCTACTAGTAGATTTATGATAAAGAGGAAATAATTGTTTCATGGAAATTGGATCCCATAACACTGGCAAATAATTTCCATTTGTTTTATCCCACGATCCAACTTCACAAGTATATGCCCAGATCTAATAATCTATATAATCAAAGCCATAGAAGCATGGAACTGGCAAGTGTCAACTGTGTATGTGACTGCAACCCAATCATATAACAATAGCGAAATTATATATTGGATACTTTATCTTATTTTTAAGATTTTGATTTAGTATCTTATCTTTTGAAGAAAAAAAAACAATTTAGTATTCTATATTTTAGATTTGAGTCACTTTTATCCTTTCATAGTTTAGTTTAGAATCAATTTACAATTAATGTTTTTAATAATTTTAACATAATAGATGTCAAAAACTACCAGAAAACTATACTTAATCTGAACGTGTTTTCACATGGGTAATAATATGATGATAATTTTTAATCTTAAAAATTATATAAAAAAATCTCCATATTTCCATGCTCAATTTCTCTCATTTTGTTCCATAGGTACATATTTGATTCAGTTTTATTTTGAAAAAATAAATCAATCTTTTGGAAAGACTTTGAGAAAAAAAAAATATTTCTTCCCATAATCAAATTTCCAAACATGTAATAAATTTTCATCACAATTGAAAAACATTCACCATAGATAGATTCTGGAAAAGAACATCCACAAGTAACTTGCAGCACCAAAATCACACAAGTTTTTGTTTCATTAACTTTTCTTTATCATTTGTTTAAAAAATGTGAGAATTCAAACCCACAAAATCTTTCTTTTCCTTTTACTATTCTTTTAACTATCAAATCAACCTTATATATCTTATAGTTTCATTATCTTGTTTTGTTTGTTTTGCTTATCTGCAATTGCTTGCACGTTATTTCATGTTAGTCTGACAGAGGCATTTTTAGCCGTTAATGACTATTTATTAATTGGCCTTCGATCAGGATCAACTAGGTCTAGAATCTGATCTGAAATAAATTGCATGTTCCGTTTGCTTGTCATTTATGTTACCGTTGGCAACATAATGCGAAAGCCGTTGACATTTCTTAACACTTCTTAACATTAATTTAAACAATAATAAAACCCAACTTTATAACATACTACTGTGCTAATTAATTAGGAAGACACATAAGAGCAAGCCGAAAAGAAAAAAGGAAAAGAAAATCTTGCGCAAATTAATTGTGTGGTTGTGCTTGTTTCTTTCCTTATGCAACTTTTTTCCCTAGCGCTGATTTTCTTCTAGTAGAAGAAATAATGCATGCTTCATATCTATTTTATTTACTGCTATTGTCAACTTAGTGCTGAGTTCATGAGCTGTACACAATAAATATTGGCAAATTTTTGTGAATTTTTATCCCATGGGTGCGTCAGGATTTAGAATGCGGAGATGGTTTTTCAAACGAGATGCTTCAATTCGTCAGCCTTACTTATAAACAAATCTAAACAATATTATTGACCCATCAGATTGATATATCCTATATAGAACTCACTTTGAAGAAATTTTATATGTTGAAAGAGATTAATCTTTTAAATTGATATTAATATCTCAAGAAATTAGTCTTTATTAATTCTAGACTAGAAAAGTCAATATTTCACAGGTACAAAGTTACAAGAATTATGATTAAAAAAAAATGTACGATTTCTAAAATGTTTTTTTTTACACGTACTATCAAATAATAATTTAAATCTTTTAAAAATAGGTCTATCTAGTAATTTAGATACATGGTGTCTATCTAATGATTTGTCTGCTCCACAAAGTAGGTCGTGTTATTATTATTAATAATATCAATATTCTATAATAAAATCAGGTTGCTGAAAATTTATTTGGCTATGACAGAAAAGCTTTATTTGCAGATGTAGTAGTAGTATACTTTGAGTAAATTACTTCTAGTATTCTATAATGAAATCAGGTCGTTGAAAATTTATTTGCCTATGACGGAAAAGCTTTATTTGGTGATGTACATTATAATTATGGAAAGTAAGTAAATAGGACCACAAAGAATTCGAACATTTTACCATATTCATAAATAAAATAGTGACAGTAGCAACCACCAAACACAGACCAACCCGTGAGTCTTGAATTCTGAATCAAACATAGGGGAAGAAGCCACTTACACTTACTGAAAAGTAGTGATGATAATAATGGTACTATTTAAAATTATGGCACTTAATTAGTTCTCACCCATACTGAAAAAGAAAAGTATGTATGGACATATGGGTGTTGCTTCTGAGTTCTCACCATTTGGTGGCAAATATGGAAGCCAGAAACTTGGGAAAAGTAGAAAATCAAGCAACTTTCAATGCTTTTGAACTTTTTGTTCTTTGGTCCATACTGTTAATTTAAATTTTGAACCAAGAAGCCTTACGCTTAGCATAAGAATAATATACCACTAACGTTATACGTATAAATAATATCGACTATCAAATAACAAATCAAGTACCTATATATAGACATTACCTATTTTATGAAAGCAGAGAAGGCCTCGCAATATTTCAAGGTTCTTCGTATATATGAATAACAAAAATATATCGTTACAGGTTATCGTTTCCAGGGAACATGGCCTGTTAACTGTTAAAGACATATCTTGTTTTTCTTACATGGTTTAAAAGGAAGAGAAGAGACAGAGGTAGCGTTCTGAGAATAACAATATATGCTGTAAATATATTTCCTTGTTCCAATTTCCAATTTGCCTTTGTAATAATTAAGTAGAAATAAAGAATTACAAATAGTAAGTAACTGATGAACAATGGAATAAAAAGTGATAAATAACTAAATATCATGAGTTTTTTTTTTCCTGAATTAATTGGCATGAGTATGAGTGGTGGTCCTAGCTAGCATAAACAAGAGGAGGAAGAGACAATTTTGCGGTTATGGGCACTGAGAAGGCGTGAAAAGCTTCTCCTCCGGTAATAGAAGCCGCATTTGATTCTGATTTTGGAAAAAACCAACCTTCTGAGTTTCATAGCAGATCCTAGCCGCAGCAACAGAACCTTCTTTACACGAACCAAAGACCCTTTCACTCTCTCTTTGAGGCTCTTCTTTCTACAGAACCGATAGCTTCTCAGGAACAATTGCCTCTTCTCCATCATAGTGTGACTGTGTTCAGACTCAGGCCCAAAAGACTCACTCCTAAATAACGGATTCATGATAAGGCTACCCTTTTGATTATTACGAATCAAAAGTTGCTTCTGAAAAGACAGATAGAACAAAATAAGAATTGTAACATTTAAATAGGAGAAGAAAGAAAGGGTTTCGTATGTGACATAACATAGAAAGAAAGGGGGTCTGAACTCCGAAGTGTAGAAATTCGACGCACCTTATTGTTGTTGCTTGCTAAGCGAGCCAACCACGCCGCAATAGCTGAAGACAAGTCCTTTTCTTTGATGTTGTGAAAGAGTAAGCACTTTAACAAGTGGATCCTTCCATAGGTTCTTGTCTTTTTAGATGAACGGTCACGTGCATTTTGTTACTGCACTGATACTGTGATACTTAAGTTTGTTTCATTTAGTATGCTAAATTAATTAATCGTATACAAAATATTCATAATATATATTTGGAAATTATAACTATTTACTGTCAGTCTAAGTCTGATGGCACTTTGAAAAAATAAGAAAAATTAATTTTATAATTTTAATCGTATAATAATTAAAATTTGATAAAATATTATATTTCAATAAGTTTTCTTAAGAAAAGTATAATATTGCTATTAATTTTATAGTATATAAAAAATTCAAGAGATAAAAATGATTATAAAATAACTAAAATTAATAAAATATAATTTTTAGATAAGATTTTTTTTAAAAAAAGATAAAGTTATTATTAATTTTATAATTTAGAAAAGTCAAGAGATAAGAATGGATTGTACAGTAACTAAAATTTGATAGAATATAATATTTAAATAAGATTTCTTAAAAAATTATTATTTATTTATTTAATAATATATATTTTAAAAGTTATATATTAAAAATGATTTTTGATTGGTTGGAACTTATTTAAAAGTTATATTTCAAATATTTCTTTAGTTAATTGTTTTTTTATGGATCTGGAACGGCAACGTAGAAGGTGAATAAAAGTATAAAAAATATAGGTGAAGAAAAGTAAAAAAAAATAAAATCTGTGAACATTTAATTTAAAGTTTAGAAAAAAAAAGAAAAAAAAGCCAGGGGCCGAGGCTGTGGTACTTAAGTTTGTTCTTTCTTTCTTTATTTTATTTAGTATGCTCTGCTGCCTGTGCATAAGGGATTCATCGTTAAGACCTAACACAATCACATGGTAACATTCATTTCTGGTGCTCTCCATGGATTCCCTGGTTGGGTTAAATCAGAGCCATCCTTATCCTATGATTGTCCAATGAGGGAAGGAATATAAGTTGAATTTGGATCCTTGCTTATCGTTAAATAGTAACAAAATACAATTGTGTACTCAATTTTTATTAAATTAAAGACGATTAAAGGTAAAACTATACAATTTTATATTTAATAAGAGAGAAAAAGATGTTATTAGTAAAAAGAATTACACAATTATTTAATCACAACCTAATATATATGATGAGTTGTTGACTTTTAAAATAATTCATACAGTAATTTATAATTAGATAATAATACCAAATTGTTTTATACCGCGTATATAGACATTAGACGTATTCGATAATTGTTACGTTTGTTTTAAACTTAACCATATCATGAAATTTCCCATCAGAGGGAGAAAAAAGCTTTGGTAATGTTGGTCACGGTCTAAAGCGTATCTCTTGGCGTGTAACAATAAATGCAAGAAAGGCTACTAATCTTTGCACATAAGTGACAACAGCGGTACACAGTACCTAACGGAACCCGAATAAATGGCTATATAATAAAACTTTTGATAACATGATGATCTCTACGTTACGATACAGGAGTAATAACATTAATAATAATAATTGGCTTTATGAATTGGAAATATGAGCAATTAGTAGCACAAGAAATTGGATTAAGGTAACCTTGTTTTTTGCATACTTGTTCAAAGAATTAGATAAACAATCGAGTTTCGTTGCCAATCAAAGAGAGGGTGATGAGTTTTGTCCTTGTGACACCCATACGTATTTATTAAATATTATATATGACAATTTGTAATTAATTAAAGAGATTTTATTTAATAAATATAAAAGATTTCACGTGAATAAAAAAGTTCACATTTGTATTAATTATCAAATTAAAAATTTATCAAAATATCAAAACATATTTAATCCAAAGTAAAATCATCCAATTTTTATAAAAGAAAACAAGTTAAAAAATAAAATAACATGTTCATGACATTATATAAATAATATAGAAATACGTATACTAATGTTACATCCTATTATAGTTTTGTTTTGTAACATCTTCTAACACGAAATTCTTTAAAATCACCTACATAACCATATGTTCTCACGAACACAAGATTTAAGATGATCATAAGATCCAAATATAAACAATACAAGGGAGTGAATTATTACATTCTAAATTTGTTATTATTTGATATCAAATTTCACTTATTTCCTCTTATTTATTATTGAATTGATAAACATGATTATTTCCACCAATACATAAATAAAAGTTGTCAAATTGTGAGAGAATTATAGCAAAAAGATTTAATTTAAATGTTATAGGTGTTTTCATGACCAATAGAAAGTCAAAAATTATTTTCGGGCATCAAAATGGCAATGGGAAATTTTAGCATGGTTATGCAGATGCTAAATTTAGCATAGTACAAAGTTGTATACCATGGAAATCAGCACGGGACAACAACAACATCGTAAATATCGAAGACAGTTGTGTAACCCATCAGCTCACACATGCAAAGTTGCAAACATCCAACAAGAGTGTGCAACTTAAATGACAAGCTTCTGTGCACCTTACCTTAGGCTAGTTAGGCTTAATATGTTTAATATGCTTAGAAAACTAAGCTTGCAGCAGTGCAGATATAATAAATCAACCAATGATGCTCTTGAAGAATACAAATATAATTCTCATGCTTTCTTATCAGCTTCCTTACTAATCAGTATTCTTCATAAAGTTGGTTATGAGCTTTCTGAGAAAGTATGCATATAAACAAGTAATAAGCAGGATTAGCTAGCCAAGTGCTTTCTAATTAACATAGAATGAATAAGTTTAATATCTAAACAATGAGAAATGCTTTGAAATGCTATTTAAAATGGTTATGCAACGGATCGATAAGGCAAGGCACAACGATGGCATCGCAAGAGCTCGTACAATATATATCTAAATTGAACTCAAACTAATATCGATTGAAGATCAAACCCTATGGCATTCTCATGTCCTTGAATCCTGACATTATACAACTACAAATTCATCAACGACTTTCTTGAAAAAATTTCGTACGCGAGATTTACATTCTGCACTTTCTTTCAAATTTAAAAAAGATCGTTTTACTCGGTATACTTTTCTTTTAATTTTTTTGGTCACATCAGTTGATTTTATTTTCAATAGATGTAGTATAAGATGAAGAAACTAACAAATGAATTAGAATTAAGGAAAACGTAGAATTTGAAATCTTAAACCGTTTGGGACTCGTCAACTCCTCCGTTAAAATTTGTCGTCACAGACAATTTACTCAAATTAGTATCAAACACAATAAATATAACCAGATTCCAAAAATAGTGTAAATAACGACAATGGCATTGCTATAAACATTGAAACCGACAAGAACAGGTATCAAAAAGGTGCATGGGAGAAAAAAATCAATTAATTCTAAATCTTTTTTTTTAGTATCTTCCATGGTTGAACTTTGAGGCATGTCAACAAGTTCTGTATCTACAATTTACACACAGGACACACAAAAATTGGAGACAGAGACCAATATCAAGAACTATTTTGCTTGGCAGTGAGGCCGACTAGACGCTTAAGGTAGTTTGCACAAACGTATGTTCCCACATGATCTGCTTAATTCCTTTACCAGGATTTAAGAAACCACAATCATAGTTCGTTCTTTCCAAGCACAGAAGATATGTCTGACGCCCCTCTAATCTCCTCAAGCGATAACATTTTTCCCATCAAACCTAGCTCTGAATATTCCTCATGGTCACCTACCACCAGCTTTATCAGCCGCAGGAACCTCTTCAGGGTAACTGGATACATCCAAGTCAATGAAGGTCAAGTCGTATGGTTCCGAAACAGAATTGGACATATCCACAAGCAAGGAAGAATTCGTTGCATCAGAATTTGAAGCATCAGGAATGGAACCAGAATTTGAAGGAGTGCTACTGGTAGAAGACAAACTTGAGAGCTGTATGTCATCTAACTTGTCTCCAGACATATGTTTATTTCTTACAGAATCCATCTCTGGGCCAATTGGAACAGAAGTTCGTGACCTGTACTTCTTAGTTCCCTCCTCACCTTCGCTGTGATTATAGAGAACATATTCATGATACGTTGGTGCAAACTGCCACAGGTTTAAGTGGTATCAGATTATCAGCAGAGAAAATATAAAGCAAAGAAGAGTCAGAAATTTCAACTAGAACCCAGGATACCAAAAATGCACTGACATGGACCATTTGGAAGCAAAGAAACAGCATTATTTTTTCCAATGATTCGTTTAATGCAAATAAAATTCTGGAAGATGCTATTTTCTTGTTATGGACATGGCTCAGACATTTGGAGAAGGGTTTTGACATTCACTATAATCAATGGTCATCCAACATTAGCGAGGGGTTTGCAAGAAATTGAGAATAGGAAACTATAGTAAATATATGTATTACATATTTATATATCCATCATTTGGTTTAGGTCAGACATAAAGTCTGATACGAAACCAGCTTGAAGGTGTAACTTGTACTTTTCAGTACCACTGGTACTCAATTAATATATATAGTATATTTTTACTGATAAAAAAAAAAAGGCTGATGCAAATGCTATGTTAACACTGTCCATAAACCACAGAGAGAACATACAAAGTGAGACTCACCTGGTGGACTGTATCATGGTAAAAATCATTTAACTTCAAAGCATGCCCAAGGCTAGCTGTCACACCACGGGATCCACCTATATTAGCACTGGAATATTCTTTGTACGGAAATGCGTAAAAGAGGCCTACGGCAGCAACAAGCATCTCAACACAAATGATAAAATTTTGAAGTAAGGCAGCTTCATCAGCATCCTCGATGAATCCTGACTTTGCAGCAAGGAAGAATAACACGCCCTAAGAAATGAATAAGAAAAATGTCACCCTGCTTCAAACTTCAAAAGTGAAAAGAAAAAAACAGCCGAACCAAGCAACACCAAAATAACATAGCCATCTTCAAATTCTAAATAATCCCATAACACCGCAAACTTTGTGCATTCAATAAATACAATATAAGATAAAGCTATTAAACTTGGCAATATATCAAATGAATGTCGTAACACATGCATAGTACATTAGTTTCATTTCTTTTTTTTTTATTACTTTTCTAACTACTATGCCCTTAACAGTGGCCTCAAAAAAGTTAATACCATTAAGTAAAATAAGGAAAATATAAAAACTAGAGAAACAAAGACAACAGGAGGGAAGATGAAAATTATAGGTGACTGATGACTTTCACAAACAAATCAAATCCTAAAATTTAAACTATGTTGGTGTATGAGAAGAAAACTCACACACCAAATCCAACTTCTAGTACATAAACTAGCAAAGATGTTACAAATCCAGTGCATATCCAATGTCTGTTCACTAAAGAAATATCATTTTATATCCCAGGATTTAAGATGCAACATTCTTATTTTCCTTCTTTTAAAGAGACGGAGGCTAAAAAAATTTGCTCCAAACAAATTGCAGCTCATCTCAAGAATAAATAGGGCATCCTCTTTTTACATGACACTCACATCCTTTCTAATGGTCACAAGAATAAAAGATAACAGAAATATAACTTCCACTCTTCATGTACCCAAAAAATGTCACTCTTTATTCTGTTCTTCTTACATTACCTTACAACCAGAAACAACGTACAGTTGAAAATAAAAGAAAATAATAGACCATAAAAATGAATGAGGTATAAAATTACCTGCCAATAAGTCAAGAATACAACAGATTTTATTATAATAAACTTTGGAACTGGATTGAATGGCTGAAGCAGATCCTTGCATGCCACATAAAACAAAGCAAGCACATAGAGTGCCATTGTATACGAGATCGTATAAATGATCGTAAGATACAAGTATGACTGCTTTGGATTGAAATTTCCATCCTTATACTTCCCCTTTACATAAAGTATAAGTGTAACAACAACTAAAATGGGCTTCAAAATCACAAACTGCAGACATCCTTGCTTGCATTTACGTATGAAACGCCTGAAATAGAAGTTCTAGAAATGAGAGAAGAATATAAGTTATGATATAATGTCATGCCACCATGTTAGAAGTCTACTAAAATCCATTGCATCTCCAGGATGTCTAGGTCGTTTTCCAATAATCCATAAAAATAAATCTCCATATTGTGTGGCAAATGTATCATCCTAGTACTTTCAACTAACAAAAAGTTAGGTAATTAAAAAAAACCTCCATAGAGAAAAATCAGGGGATAGTTTTCAAGGAATACATAACTATCTTCAGGCACATCCAAAAATATGAATCAGATACAAACCCACCCATCCAGCGGTATAGGAGGAAAGCAACAAGTCATCAGACAAAATGATGGCTTCAGAACTCGACCACTCAAACTTATTACAACTGCTCCAGGACCACCAACCCATGCCAGACACAGTGACAGAAAATTATAAATGACCCAAGCTTCATAGCTGAAACAGTAGACAAGAGAAATCCATTAAGAAATTGCACCAGTCTAATAAACATAAATCAGCAAAATTCATTATAATTTTTGAACGGACCACAAAAATTTGCAAGTTGAACTTAAATTTCAAAACTAAAATGTTGTAGGCTAGTACACTGAAGAATGTACAAGAGAATAAAACCACACTAAATAGAAAAAATGGGGGAGGGGGTATTGCCTTCCCACTCTTGTGACTGCATATGTAAGCACTGCAGCAGCCTGCAGCAGTGGTGGCAACCACCTATAACACCTCAGTCCCATCAACAATGGAAGAATGTTACTTTTCTTAAGCATTGTTTGGAAATTACTGACGAAAGAAGAAGCCTTATTATACCACTAGCCACCAGGTGAGGTTGGCTACATGAAACACAAACTGTAATTCAGTTCACTTAAAGACCAAATTTTCAGAGGTATTATTTACCATAAGATCCCTCTTAACTTCTCCCAATATTCTCTCCCCCTTTTCACAAGACCAATCTACTCTCCTCACTAGTGCTTCCAGTAGTCTTCTTTGTATGTGTACAAACCACCTTAGCCAGTGTTACACCAATATCTCCTTGTATGTAAACATTTTTTATCATTTCCTTTTTTGTGTGGCCACACATTCATTTTAACATTCTCACTAATGCTACGCTCGCCTTTATTCCTGTTATCCCTTTAAAAACCCAACATTTACCATCAGTACCAGAGAATAGCTGTATGGCAATACAATAAAGCTTGCCCTTGAGCTTAGTAGGTACTTTGCAATCACAAACAGCCTTTACCCATTTTTCCCATATCTCTTGGAAGTTACTGACCAACAAGGTAAAAATTTAAGTACCCCAATAACATGTTTTCAGATATGCTCCAATGATAAATCAATCTATTTGAAGGATTACACACATTTTTCTATCCAATGAAATTGGATTTTGAACTCTATCTAGAGTAGGGTACCAGATGAGATAGTTCGATATAGCAAAACTCCAAAGGGGTTTCTGAATGGAAAGACGATAACTACTTCTGAGGCTTTGGAAGTCACAATTGGTGTAGAATAACAATATGTAATTCATATATCACGGGTAACAATTAATCACACAAATCAAAACCAAAATATACAACAACAACAACAAAAAAAAGAAAAAGAAAAAGGAACTCAGACTAAACATCAGCAACAACCAAATATTGAAAAGACAGATGAACTTACACTTCCCGAATGGAATTAAAATAGATTGAACTCTCGGGTATTACAAGGGACAAGAATGACATTAGTGCATAAACCTGTAAATGAAAATTAAAACAAATAAGAGACACATTTTTTGGGCAAGTGAGAGAGAGAAAAAAATCTAGTAGATGAATTGAAGAAGTGAGTGACTGACCGGGACCATGAAAATAATCCGAACGATGTAACGCTGATAAGTGGGCTCGGTGTAACTGAGAAGGTGCCTGTAAATGTGAAGAACGGCCAAAGCGATAGCTGCAACGGTGCAAATGAAAGCGACGACGTGGAAGAAAAGCGGAACCAGAATCCCCATTCTGGGCAAACTTCTCTTCCCTTCAGAAAACCGTAAACCCTAACCAGAATCGAGATCGAAGAATCAGAAGATCCACGAAATGATCAAAGTTTTAGAAGATGAATGAATGAATGCTTCACTGGCACAGCAATGGGGACTGCTGGCTGGCTTTGCTGCCAAGGAAAAACAAAATTGAAATCTGATAATAACAGCTATTTTACGCTAATAATAATAATATGATTTTTGGGTTTTCAGTTTTTACATACTATTCTTCGCAAACCAACTGGCCCGCCGGCCCAACACGCTCACGCCAAGCGTGCATTACACGCTGTGAGAAACTTCATCAACTAACGTTATTACATTAGACTTAGACTAGACTCTAGTTTAACATATTCTCTAAAAAAAATTAAATAATTATTTTCGTTAACGTTAGTAAGTTTGTCCACGTGACATACAGGAATAAAAATGACACGGAAGAATTGTTCATATAGAAATAGAGACTAATTTGTCATAATGATTTTTTATATTCCTTTTCCTTTTCATCGTTAGACCTGTAGAAATTATTTATTCTTTCTTCAATTTATATATTGTTCATCATGAATGAAGAACTCAACTTCATGTTTTTCCTTCCTTTTCTTTTCCTTTGGGTGTTTTTTTATTTTTATTTCACCTCCATTCATTTGAGTTATTAGTAAATACGTTTTCGAATTAGTAACAGAGAAGATAAATTATTACTAACAAAAGAGGATTGTTTTCTTATCTTGCGTGTCACAATAGAACACAAAACAACATAAGAATGATGCTCTTTCATAGTGGCTATGGAGATTGGCAGAAAAATTAACAAAGGATAAATGATCATGTGTTTAGGTATAACTCAAGTAGTAACAAAGCCAAAAATTATCTTGATATTTTCATCCCTATGAGTCATCACTTCATATCAACCCACGAATGCTACATGAGCAATTATTTTATGACATTTTTGTCTTTACATGTCACATAGGTAAATTTTCCAATGTTAATAGACCTAAGTTAACGGTGACACAATTTTGTTTTACTTTTTACATTTTCAGAAACTAAAATGTTCATTTACTTAAAAAAAAACTAATAGTTGTACTATGAATACTTATCGATTATTAATAGATTACTTATATTTGATTTATTTCATGTGTATAAGGCATTTATCAAGTGAGAGTCTTCGATGTGAAATTAATATATTTTGATCGTTCAATATTATACAATCAGTCTAGATTATTTTAACTAATTTTAAAATAATCATTCATTTTAATTACAATATTGAACTTCATTCACTTACAATCTCAAATCTCATATCATGAAATACATTTATTTATTTATTTCACACACACATAATTTAATCTTTTCATTGAAAAATTAACATAAAATTGCTCTCATTTTCTTAAAACTAGCATGTTTCAAAAGAATTCTCTTGATATGAGTAAATGTTATATGTAAAAAAAAAATGTTAACAGATAGAGATAGAGATAAGAGATTCAAATTTCCTCCCATAGTAATTACATCTACACAACTAGCCAATCATAATTTTTAGATGAATATTAGACAACTTGTTCCAATAAATAAAATAAAATCAGACCACTTATTTTTCCTCATAAAGTTAATTTTTCAAGTTTTGAGGGTGAGATTCTCGCTCTTATAACTTTTCAATTGGATATTTTTAATATTTTTTCTTCCACTTCTTTAGAAATATATTTTACACACTAGTTATATTCAACATATGCATATACAATTTAAGTTATTCATTTTTATTTATCAGTACCAATTTATGAAATCCAAATCCTTAGGAACTACTTCATAGTAGAATTGCTGCATTGTTAAAGAACATGGACAACTTTAGTTTATACAGAGGTGTTAACTCTTTTTTTTCCATATAAGTTTGGAGTAAAGACAAACCATCCCCCAACATATAATCGAGATTACTCATATGAGATGATCGCAAGAGACTATACATCAATACTTAAACAAACATTCTTAGTTATAAAAATGCTAATTACCCAAATATGAAGGTGTGAATTTTTTGTGTCTAAGAAAGTGTGAATTTTTTTTTTATTCTCTCCCAACAATCCAGACACACTTGATTAGAGCGTCCGTTAAACCAAATTATAGACATGAAAAAATGGATTAGCAGTCCAACGTGAAAATAGATTGGATCGGACAACCTGAATTTTATATGGACATTTTTTTTCCAGCCAAACCCAGTGGCCCATCGGGCTAATCCATATGGGAGATTTTCTTCCAGCACCAAACAGTTTTTACGATACACCTAGCAGAGAAAAATAAAAAATACTCTTACATATAACCCATAAGGATTGACACACAATTCATAATGCTCGTAATTTGTAAGAGGCTTACGAATTGGTAAAAAGAAAATACATTGTTAAATCAAAATTAATTATTATAAAATTTATTATATAAAATTACATGTATATTAAATATATATTAGAAATTTTAGTATTATATATATTATTGATATTAATATTTTTAATATAATTGATTTATTAACTCAATTGATTAGAGTGTTATATTCATAATGTGAATGCCACATATTCAAGACTTACATAAGCCATTAATTTTAAATTATTGAATTTGGACCTATATTTTTTGAATTTATCCTCGTCAAATAAACCCATTAGACGGTCAAAATTAAATCATTTTATTTGGATAAATAATTTTGGTAAAATTATAAATTTAATCCCTCAGTTTGTCTCTAATTTTGAATTTAGTCACTTAGTAAATTAATTCACAAATTTTGTCCTCCTATCTTCTAAACTCATGCAATGTTGGTCCCCAGTCCCCACAAGTAGACGTGTTACGAAAGAATGTTGACTGTCATGTGTTACATTCTTATTGGATGATGATTGTCCTATGTCATGTTTAGATTGATAAATGAAAATAACAATGTATTTCATCTTTCATTGACATCCAATCAAAACATAATACATATCCAATAACAAAGTGACACGTGATGATTAACTTAATTTGTTAACGATTAACGACTGAGTGAGCATGATTTTAAGAAATAAAAAGACAAAATTTATGAATTAATTTATTGAGGGACAAAATCCGAAATTAAAGACACATGAATCAAAAATACAATTTTATCATTAACTTTTTAGTTGAATCGGAGCAGATCAATGAACCAATCCAATTTTACCATCTCTACCAAATTGTTATTGAAAATAAACGGGCTCTAATTACTCCCGAAGTCTCTCACATGTAAATATAAACTTGAATATCTTTTAAAAAAAATATGAATATCTTTTTATAACAAGTTGGGAATATGGGTGGATAAGGGCAATTTAAAAATATGAAAATAATGGAGAGACTATAGTGTATATATATGTTCACTAAAGCGAGCGAGGTGGAGATTGGAAGGGCCATACATTCCCAAAGAAGAACGTGGCCTCTCTGCTAAACCCCTTATCGTCTCCAAAAATGGCTTCTTCTATCATAGGCGTTTCCTCCATTTACCAAACACCCCCTCTCGAACTATACCAGAGGCCAAGCACTGCTTCCACTTCCTCCGTTAGGTTGCAATCTTTAGACTCCAAGTCTCACTTCAACAACCTCCTCCGAGCCCACCGCCACTCCACTGGCCCGGGCCTCAAGCCTACACCATCTTTCGTCCCCTCCGCCGTCGCCACCCCCAACTCCTCCCTCCTCAGCGAAGAAGCCTTCAAAGGACTTGCCCGCGAATTCGACCAAAACGACGACCAATTCACCCGCGCCTCCTCCGCCGCCGAATCCGTTAACCCCGACGAACTCGACATTTCCAAGCTCGACTTGCCCTCGCGTCTCGTTGAGTCTCTCCGGAGCCGTGGGATTACTCAACTTTTCCCCATTCAGGTTCGTTTCTCTTTTCTTCCTTACTTGTTACTACTTGCTAGGGTTACTTCATCAGCAATTTATGCTTCTTTTTCTTGTTCGCGTGTGATTAGAGAGCGGTGTTAGTACCTGCACTAGAAGGTAGAGATATCATTGCGCGAGCGAAGACCGGTACCGGAAAGACGTTAGCGTTCGGGATTCCAATTATTAAAGGCCTCACTGAAGATGAGCACGCACCTTCTCACAGGTAATTTTTGTTCATGTGCTGCACTTTGCTTCATGTATGTATAATATAATAATTAAGGTTTAATTAAACCTATAGTTATACATCATAGTCATGTGCATGCATTTGTTACTTTGTTGCAGGAGGTCTGGTAGGCTTCCGAGATTTTTGGTGCTTGCTCCTACGAGAGAGTTGGCGAAGCAAGTGGAGAAGGAGATAAAAGAATCTGCACCTTACCTGAGCACTGTTTGTGTTTACGGTGGTGTTTCTTATGTTACTCAGCAGAGTGCGCTTTCGCGCGGTGTTGACGTGGTGGTTGGGACACCGGGGAGAATAATTGACTTGATAAACGGGAACAGCCTTAAGCTCAGTGAGGTTCAATATTTGGTTCTTGATGAAGCGGACCAGATGCTTGCTGTTGGGTTTGAGGAGGATGTGGAAATGATTCTGGAGAATCTTCCATCTCAGAGGCAGAGCATGCTTTTCTCTGCTACCATGCCCAGTTGGGTGAAGAAGTTGGCGAGAAAATATTTGAACAATCCACTCACAATTGATTTGGTAAATTTTTGTTACTTTTGGCTTCTCTACTCTGATTATATAGAGTGTGCATTGCTAGCAGATAGTACAGCATATGATTGTGTCAGCAATATTATATCTACAAAGAATGCTTTTATGAAGAGCATTGCATACGCAAGTGTTTTTGGCCAGTATATATGCATATGCGGTTTGTGTTGTTCTATGCAAGCTGGTTTGAAATTAATTATAAAAGACATTATCTAATGCTGTTCCAGAGTTGTCTTTTGATCTTTTCCAGAGTGTGGTTTAGATTCTCATATAACTAAATGTGACAAAATAGATGGTTGTCATATTCATATCTGTGCTGAGTAACTTGAAGTTTGTGGTGATGTGGTGAAGTTTCTTCTCACAAACCTGCCATCTGTTTGGTTTTGGACGCATTCTGTGTTTGGAGAGAAAAGAAAGGAAACATTTATGTTTCTGGACTACATCGTAATGTAGACGCATCTGTTCTTTTGTCATAAAATTCTTTCTATTTAGCATTAGCCTTAATTACTTTTGCATTTCCTGACCTTATCATCAAATAATTCAGGCATAATTGTGCATATTAATGTTTAAGTTGTCGTAGGATGAGAATTGAATCTTGATTATGATGGATTTTAATCTGAAAATCACAATCACGAGTATAATGCCTTCTCTTTTTCTTTTAAAAAGGTTGGTGATGAAGAGGAAAAGCTTGCTGAAGGGATAAAACTTTATGCTATAGCAGCCACTGCCACTTCAAAGCGGACAATTCTTTCTGATCTTGTAACTGTAAGTTGTCAGTGAAATTTTTCTATCTTAGCTTGATGTTCTTAATCTCTTCAGTTTGCATTTTGAGGGTTCTGTTTAGTCATTATTTTAAATAATATTACCAGTTACTAGTTTAGGTAACCAAAAAATGTATCCGTTAAAGATCAAATGTTATTGTTGAATGTTGAGTACAATATTGTATTTAAAACAGATGATCTAATATATTTTTTGTTAACTCTAGTTAACAAATCCATCATTTTCATTATCTGTTTGTTTTGAAATTTATCAAATGCATTACTTCCTAGTTATCTAACTTCTGGATTTTATGCACTCAACACAAACTTATGGCAATGTATTCTTTTCTATAACTCATCTGACTGTTGTCACTTTAAATTTTAAAATATATCGAATCAGTTAATTTTCTATTTCTGATGTTTTATAAACTATTATTTCCTGTCATGGTGTCATTGTACCATTTTGCTTTAGGATACTCATGAAGAAATTTTTTGGTGAGGGGTCAATAATTTCACTTACTGTTCCTTTGTCTTTTAGGTTTATGCAAAGGGTGGGAAGACTATAGTTTTTACACAGACAAAAAGAGATGCTGATGAAGTATCATTGTCATTAACAAATAGTATAATGTCTGAAGCACTGCATGGTGATATATCTCAGCATCAGAGAGAGAGAACATTGAATGGTTTCCGGCAAGGAAAATTCACAGTGCTTGTTGCCACTGATGTTGCAGCTCGCGGACTTGACATTCCCAATGTTGATTTGGTAAGTCGAAAGGATGTTTTGCAGTCTACATTTTGCAATCTGATCTCCGGTGTTGGTTCTGTATGAATCTGCTTGAATTCCAGCTTTATTATTTGTTAGTTTAGATCTAATGCCAACTAAGGCTGTGAAGTTATAATAAAGCAAAACACTTGGAGTAATTTTAGGCTGGTGATTGGGGGTTTCAATTGTGGATTCAGGATCTAGCTATCATTTTTTTGGAATTCAGGGTTTATTAGTTTGGGTTTTGGGTTGTCTTATCCCTAGACTGGACTAGAACTTTATTGCCTATTCTGAAGTATGATTTGTCTAGTCTTAAGTTTTGGGTGCTTGCTATAGTCAAAGGCTTCCCATTTTGTTAATATGATTTCCACTACATTTGACTGTTTCTTCAATCTTTTCCACTGTACACAGTCTCATTTGACTCAGGAGTTAGAATTTTATATTTGATATAATGTGCAAACCGTGGACATAAATGTGTTTATTTTAATTTTGTTGTTTGATTATTTCTTCACAATCTTGAATCTGTTTAGAGAGGTTTAAAATCTATATCTGAATTAGAAGGTTCTTGTTAATGTCTTGATCTTGTACTGAAATGCTATCTGTTCTTAACATATTGAAAGGCTTATTGATCTTACCTGTTTCATTCAGATTATCCATTATGAGCTTCCCAATGATCCTGAGACCTTCGTACATCGCTCTGGTCGTACTGGGCGTGCAGGAAAACAAGGTAATGCCATTCTGTTGTACACCAGTAGCCAGCGGAGAACGGTTAGATCCCTTGAACGTGATGTAGGCTGCAAGTTTGAATTTGTTAGTTCACCAGCTATGGAAGAGGTTTTGGAGGCATCTGCTGAGCAGGTTGTTGCCACACTTTGTGGAGTTCATCCCGAGTCTGTTCAGTTTTTCACCCCTACTGCACAGAAACTGATCGAAGAACAAGGAACAAGTGCCCTTGCAGCTGCACTTGCACAACTGAGTGGATTCTCCCGACCACCATCATCCCGGTCTCTTATCACCCATGAACAGGTATTGTGAAATCTTATATTTCCAATCGAGTGTGATCTACATCTTAAGCATTTAAACTAGTGTCACGGTTGGTCCCTAGTTCATGTAGTTATAAAGCATGGCCTGTAGATATTTCATGATGTCTTATTATTTTTGTGTTCAGTTATTATCTACGTATTTTTTGTGTGAACAAGCACAACGTGATGCATGGTTTTTAAGTTGATCTTTCACAAGTATGCTGCTATTTCTGAAACCTTGTGTTATCTCATTAAAACTGTTTTGTATGTCAGGGATGGATTACATTGCAACTAACTCGAGATTCAGATAGTAGAAGATATTTTTCAGCAAGATCAGTCACTGGGTTTCTTTCTGATGTTTATTCTGCAGCTGCTGATGAAGTTGGAAAAATCCATTTAATTGCAGATGAAAGGGTTTGTACCTGAGTTATTTTCTCTTATTTATTTTATGTACTTGTCTTACTTGGAACATCGATCCTATTGGGAACACACCCACACAGTTCAAACCGTTTGACATTGCCAATACTTAACATCAGGTTCAAGGAGCCGTTTTTGATCTTCCCGAGGAAATTGCTAAAGAGTTACTTAATAGGGACATACCACCTGGAAACACCATTTCCAAGATCACCAAGGTAAATTACAATATCTGGTTAATATTTTGTTTTGTAATTATTTGTTGTCTCTGTCTGTTTTTTTCCTGTATAACTGATTATATAAACACATTGCTAATGTTACTCTGTATTGGCAGCTACCTCCTTTGCAAGATGATGGGCCTCCAAGTGATTTCTATGGGAGGTTCTCTGATAGAGATAGAAGTAGCCGAAGAGGGTCTTCTACTTCTAGGGGAGGTTTTAGTTCTAGGGGAGGTTCTTCTTCTAGGGACCGGAGAGGTTTTAAATCCTCACGGGGATGGGATGGGGAAGACTCTGATGATGATGACTTTGGTGATCGATCTAGTTGGAGAGGTGGTAGAAATTTTAAAACTGGCAACAGCTGGTCTCGAGCAGCAGGTAGAAGCAGTGGGGATGATTGGCTAATTGGAGGTAGTAGACGATCAAGCAGGCCTTCATCATCAGACAGGTTTGGTGTTCTTTAAAATCATCATACAATGTTAAATAACTCTAAATTTTGTTTGCTATTTTTTTTTCTCCTGTGCGAATTATTATAAGCCCCATTTGTGTGATATTTACTCTGTGTAACTGATATGACATATGAATGTGCATTGCAGATTTGGAGGGGCCTGTTTTAATTGCGGAGAATCCGGGCATCGTGCATCAGATTGTCCAAACCCTTCAAACAGACGAAGCTTTTAAGTTCCCACATATTTATTTTTGGGCACCACTTTGTTCAAGACGTGAGCTGCTTGCTGCCACTGTTTTTGGCCTAATGGGTTCCGGAAAATTGAAAGATGCTTCTCAAAAGAGTTACAGAATTGATATTAATTTGCATCTCACGTGTTGGCGTGATCTCCATAGGGACCTCTGTTTTTCGTCCTGAGTCTCAATGAAATTTAGTATTTGTTTTGGGAAGTGGTATTGGATAAAGAATAGTCTTAACAGTATGGTTATGTAATCTTATTTTTGGGGTGAGTTGGGGGATTGTATGGTTCTGTATTCTATTTTAACCATGCTACTAGTATTTAACATCTTTTTGAACCTTCCTGGTTTAGGAACAGACAGGAAAAATGAATGAAAGATGAAATCCCAAAGGTTTATGCAGAAGATTCATTTTCATTCACTTTTCCTGCGTCATATTTTCAAGTATTAAATAAAATCATAAAATGTCATCCTTTTCTGCATAATGATATAAAAAAGTCACACATGTAGGGGGTGTATTGGATTGGGATTTTGAGAGAATATTTTGACAAAAACAATCTTGAAGATTTTAAAAGATTATGTGGGATTGTATTGATTTTGTGAGATTTTAAAAGATTTTTTTTAAAAGACTTTTTATAATCAGGATTTTTAATCCAAGATTTTAATGAATTTCTAACATAGATTTTTAAGATTTCAAAGTACTTTATGGATTTTTAAGATTTTGAAAGATTAATACATTTTAAACAAAAAAATAACGGAAGTTACAAAAGTGAATGAAAAAGATGATAAATAAATTATAATGTTTGAATAAAGTTAATATTAACAAAATCATTTAAAAAAAATTATTAACAAAATAACAATAATAATAACACAATAACAATTAAAAAATTATTAACACAATAATAATAATAATAACACGCTGTCAAAAAAATAATAATAACACATTAATAATTAACATTTTAATAATAACACAAGAAAATAATAATAATAATAATGGACGTTGTAAAAAAACAAGTTGAAGAAACAGAAAAAAAAAAGAGTTTTTTATTTTGATTTGCATATACAGCTAAAAAAAAAAGCAATATGAAATCTTGATGCATATCAATTGTCATTCTTTTGATGCATATTCATTGCCTGGACGTTGAAAACAATATGAATACGAAATCTTGAAGCATATACAGCACCCTTTTCTTTTGATTTGCATAATATACATATAGTATGAACAATATTGACTATCGATTGCCATTAAAAAAATAGGTAAAATTGATTGAAAAGTTGTAAGAGAATGAACCTGGTAGTGGTTTGTGTCTTGTTCGGCAGGAGAAGAAAAAGTCTTTGGAAGATTATGAAAAGTCTCAAGGGTTTGGGTGAGATTGTTGGAGGAGTATTTTATGTGTATTTCTAACTAAAAAGTCTCTCAAAATCCATTCCATAAAAGAATCCATCAAAATCTATTTACTTTTGAATACCAAAAGACATTTTAGAAGTGGTAAGAAATCTCAATTGAATACTAACAAATTTTGTTGCCCTGAAAAAAAAAATCTTTATTGTCTTAATTGAATACCACAAGATTTGTTTATATTTTATAAAAGTCTTGATTGAATACCACAAGACTTTTTAATCATAAAAAAGTCTTTTAAAATCCTTTGAAATCTTAATCCAATACACCCCCTAAGATTAAAAAAAACAATGTACTGCGTACTCGATAACGTAAAACGAAGTCAAATGATTATTTTAAAATGTTCCAAAAATTAAGGCCAAAACTATGATGCATTATATTTTTGTTCAAAATGAAACACTAGTGTCATTTAATTTAAGGGAGTAACTGTCATAGGAAAAAAAAAATATGAAAACAAATATCATTGTTACAGTAAAATATTTTAATTGAGCCATTAAGATTGATAGATCTAATAATTAAAAGTGCAAAACTTCTCGTTTTTTAAATATAAAGATTTATTGTGTAAGCATCATATTATCATTAACTTTTTTGTGATTTCAAGTGTTAATTACTTCTTGTTTTTATGTTATAAACAAAAACGTTTAAAAGAAAAACTAATATTACAACATGTTGTTTTGGTACAAAATCACAATTATCTTTAATTGAGTAAAACCATTGTTAGTAAAGTAGTGACAATTTAGAAAATGTAATTTAAATTTGTTCGTTCTTAATTTCTTTCATTTATTGGTCAATACATTCTTTAATTTTGCCTATTTTACGTACAAATATTAATGAATAAAAATAAATTAAAAACTAAAAATAATAATTCTTTTTATAAAAATTAAAAACAGAAATATAAATTTTAAAAGGATTAAAATCTTCATCTTGATTTTTTTTATCATATCTTGATTAACCCTTAAAAATACAATTTCACAATAAATGCGTGATATCTATATCTGACAATAAGGCAAGCATTTTGAAAATAGTTCACCTTGTTAAACGCTAACGTTAACGCGGTCTTATAAAATGTTAATACTAATAATTTGAAACCTTTTACTTTGAGAGACAGTGGCAGCGGCGGTACTCTCAAATTGATCCTCTCAGTCTGAGGTTCGTTCGCTTCTCTCCTTTTTCCACTCTTCAATTTCATTCCTTCTTCCCATTTTACGCACCCTTTATTCGTTACCGACAAATCTGTGGGTTTTAAGAAACTATAAACAGATTTCTGTTGAAGCAAATTAAAATTTAGGTTTTGCATAAGAAGCATCCACTTTTTTTTGCGTATTAATAAAATAGGCATTTATATTTATTTATTTATTTCATTTTACAATTTCAATAGTTATGATGTTATGTTGACACTGAATAGGAAGGAAGACGGTGCGTTCGTAAAAAGTGAAAAAGAAATGGCAGAACTGAGTTTGGGAATTCTAATTGATATTGTTGATGAGGAATGGATGAGAGACACTCTCCCTGATGATGGTATCTTTTTTTCTTTTTACTTTTATTTTTTCATGAGTCTTTTTCTGCATTATATTGATGTGATCTTTCTTGCTGTTACTCTACAGATCTTCCACTGCCCCCAACACTGGTTGTAAGGACAGATGATACTGAGGACTCAAGTATGTTTCTTCATTCACCAATTCAATGATATTCTCTCCACAATCTGTTTCTTCACCTTGGTTTATCAAATCATTTTCAATTCAACACTTCTTAAGTGTTTGGATTTATGTTGCATCGTCTAAAATTAAATTGAAATTCTAGTTATCATGAATTCCGGTAAACGTTCATATGTTGGGTTTTTGCACTAAAGAATTCATTGAGTTGAATCAACTTTATGTGTTGGATAAAAATATTTATACTAAGCTTTACTAGTAACTTACTTTTAGAATAAAATTATCTAAACATAAATCAGCCCACTTCAAAATCAATTTCAGAAAAACGCTCACCCAATTACGCTGAAGAGTTTTTTGAAAGATAACTCCACATTTGTGCATTAACATTTGATAGTACCTTAGAAGAAGATACAAAACTATGAAATTGATGTGCTAAAAATATGGTTGCTAGAAAGAAAGCTTGTGTTTGGACATCTGTAATGATAAATAATAGTGAGATGATTATTGTTAGTCTGGTGGGTTGTTTCGGATTTTCTTGACTATTAACATTTAACACCATGTGCTTTGGTATCTTGATCAGATCAGGAGACGCAACAAGTTAATCTGGATGCTTGGCACGATCTTGCCTTTGGTCAAGAATAGAAGTTTCATCATTAACCAGTGTTGTGTTTTGTACTTAGTGAGTAGATGGTCCCTGTTATTTGGACTTGGCATCTTCCTTTCTATTTCCCCGATAGATTGTAACTTATCAACTACTAGTACCTGTTAAGGTTATATTAAGGAATTGTGGTGTCATTGCTGAATGTTAATGTTTGCTGTGCCTGTCAGGAAAGCACTTTTGTATTTTTGCTTCAAGGTTGAAGTAAGTTTAGGGCAACCAGTGCCTACTGGTATGCTCTGGAGTCTGACACCTGTATTAAGTTATGTTAAAGTAATATTAATATGTTTAATAATAATACATAGTTTCTCAAAATATAGTAGTAGTGTTGTTTGGAATCACTTACTGTTTAAAAAAATAGCTTCTTGTTTTTAACAATAATTAAGTTGAACGCACAATTACAACTTAAACTTGATTATACTAGCTGTATTCATAATTAGTTTCTTGTCTTAAAGGTACTAGAGGTAAAATTTATTCAATGAAACAAAACAACTATTCTGATTCGTAAGAATTGTGTAATTTTGTTCTGATGATCAATTTTGTATATTTTTTAAGTCTACTCATCATTCTTTCATGTTATGCAACTTTGGTTTTGTATTGCTATCAGATTCCTCGGATGTATTAGCGTTCAAGAGTCCATGTGCATGTGCTGGCTCCCAATAGATTCTTGGGTGCTAACTTGTCATAATCTTGTTTAAAAGAAAGTGTATTGACTATTGAGTAATTTTAGATGAACATCTTTTTTAAGTTTCATGCAATAAATGGTAGGAGGCCACCATTGACGTTAAATGCTAAAAACACCAGCTCATTCGCAAAGGATTGTACCAAAAAAAAAAAAGGATGTAAAGGAGCAATAGAGCAGTTGCCTCCCAAACGCTTCATAATTATATTTTCTATATAAAATTTGATTATTCAAATTTGCATAATTTGAAACACAAAGCAGCATTGAACTGTTTAATTTAATAAATAATAGCATACATTTGCCTTGAATAAATGAATGAAAAAATAAGTAGCTTCATTAAAAAAATAGATGTCTCAATATAAAAGATTAAAAGTTAGGTAAATATTTTTAATGTTATCTAATTAATTAAGGTTTAAATTTTGGATTATATCGTGTAATGCATGCAACATCTCGGTTGTAAGTCCTCTACGACTGTCTTATGAATAAATAAAGATTAAGAATATAAATAACAAGTTATACACATAAAAAAATACCATATTAATATAGTTAAGCCAGAGTAAAATTTCTAGTAGAGGAGTGCTAAAAGCACACTATCAATAAGAAAGAAAGTGTTGTTAGAATCAATCTTTTGAATGCGAAGAGGAAAGGAATGACAGACAAGATATCATTTTATATTAATTCCTAAATAAACAAAACATCTCTCAGGTACCCAGTCAGGAATGGCCACATGTAAAGAGAGGAGCCACAACTAATGACAAACGAGTGAAAACATAAAGATCAAATACATAAAGACTGCAGTGGATGGGTACAATTGTACCTTTGGAGTTTAAACTTGTCACAAACTAATACACTAGATTTCCTTCATCTCTAAAATGATTTCTTTACAACTGTAATAAAACATGAATTATAAATGAATTCATTTTCCAAGTGCTTATGTCAACAATGTGGTAGGTATACCAATCATATAAAGGGATCACTCATAGGAACTGTAGGTGGACTTGGAGCAGTAGTCTCTGAAACCCCTGCTGGTGATAAGGGGGCCTCCGGTGGAGCTGGTGCTGGTGCTGGATTGCCCGTAGATGCTGCTTGAACATTTTCACCATTAACATTTGGATCTCCATCACTTGCTGGTGTAGACGTAGGAATGCCATTTTCTACAGTGCTTTCACCTGATTCCGGTTGCGGTGGAGCAGCCGCAGGAGCTGGCGTGGAGTCTGAGGTAGACTCTGATGGAGGTGGATCATTACCTGATGCAGGTGTGGATTCAGGGTGCTGTGTGGCACTCTCTGGTGCAGCTGTGGTTGTAGGAGGTGCTTCCAGTGCCAATATCTTGCCTGGGGGTTGTTGGGAATTCTGTGCAGCAGAAGCTGGTTTTTTCTGGATGGAAATAGGACCATTAAGAGGCGGCATCCCCGGAGGCAGGATTTCAATAGGTGGTTTCTTCCCTGCATCTGCCAAACTTGTGAGCTTAGGCTCCTCAAGAGAAGCTAAAAACGCAGCTGCAGCATCTGTCTTCTGTGATGGAGTAGGTTCAACCTCTCTCTGCAGCTCTTGGTTCCAAGCCTGAACTAAGTTCTTCAAAGTTGGACGTCCATGTGCCTGGAAAATAACAAGGTCAGACTACAAGTGCTAAATTGAGGGATCAACTAGCTGCACGTAACAAATCATACATGAGCATGAAGCACAGCCTCTGCCAGCATTCCAGTATCCTGCCATGCTTTCTCCATCAGAGCATTGTCGCCCAAAACAGCACCAGCAAATGCAGCTTCCCGTCCCAAGCCAAGCATGACTAAGTTGTTAACCAAACCCTGCAGTGCAAGAACATACTCCTTTGTTTATGAATCAAAACAAAAACAATATTAAAATAAAAGAGTTGAAGAAGACAAGTTATCCCAAAGAAAGACAGATGTATGCCATCTCAAACAGTCATTTTATTATTTTAACATAAATTGAAGGTGTTAAGTTCAATAAGAGAATTGGAAATTTAAAATATCAAAGAAACAAAAATTAGTCCTTTTTATTCCATCTATGTGCTACCTTTAAACCAACAGTACTGGATGATCATGGCCAAAAAGCAGAGGAATAACGAGTAATAGCTAAATTAACATATGCAATATTAAGTAAAGGCTGCCTACACTTAGCCGAGTCAACTCTCCATGATTTGCAAGGCGTAATGCTAATCCTCTCAATTCATGACCTTCTAAAGCACCTTTCACCGAACCAGCTGCAGCTAACCTCTTGAGAGCCTCACGGGCAATTTCACTCTGTGCTGTAGCATCTGCAGCATCAATAAGATCCAAGAACTCTTTTGCGAATTTCACTATACCCTGAACACCTTCAACTATATCTTGTTTTTTATCTGATACTTTATCTGGTTTTTTATCTGATAAACTAAGAATGTCATTCAAACCAAGTCCTTGAGTACCATCATGTCCTATATCCCTGCTGTTACTCATGGTAAGAAGACAATGAAGAGCTCTTTTCAAATCATTGCTCTTCATTGCCAAATCAAACTCTAACCTGCAGAATGTAAACAGAAATGTTTTTGGTCCAACCATACCTTGCCATATGGAGTAAACAAAAATCTTAAAGATATCAAATTAAAATTGCAGGCACTTGTCTCTAAGCATACCTCTTAGATATTCCAGGCAAATGAAGTGCTTCAGTAGCATAGCCCATTCCTAGCATAAATTGTGCTAAATCATCATGGTGTTCTCTTCCAAGTCTACTTGCCCTGTTTCAAAAAGTATAATGAGAGATATACAGACATATCTGAATTAATAAGCAATGATTATGGAAAAAGAGGGAAAACCAGGGAGAGAAAGTAATCACAATACCATTTTACTGCACTAACAGCATCACCATAAGCAGCAAGACATCGGCAACGAATACCAGGATGACTCAAGGATAAGGCATGAGCACACATGTACCTACCACAACCCAGGTATGTATGAATAACATCATTCTTGAAGTTGAAAACAGTATCTAATACAAATGAATAACCTCAAATTTGACATCCATATATAAATTAAGACATGCCCATATTAACTTTTTATGGGTGTATGCCCATGTTAATTATGACACTTAAAAGTTAGCCTGAGGCCAGAGCTAAGACTAAGAAAAAGTCAACCCTCAACTGAATCAGCTGGATCTAGTCATCCACTAAACACATTTAAAACTGAATGAACACATCTCTTTAATAAGTGCAACTTCAACTTTCTCCCAAATACATTTTAGTCCTGATCACATCATTTCTTGTATGTCTTCCCATTCAACACAACATTTGCTACCAAGTACATAACATTACAACAAAACGTTGACCTCTCAAGTTTTGATTAAAACTATTATAAGACCCTCCTGAGTTGTAGGCATACAAAGGGTGGATTTCATAGGAATTCCAAGTAATTTCATCAAAACCTCAAAGGAGATAGATAAGCATTTTATTTTTTTTATCAGCAAAGATAGATATTTATATATATAGATAACAGAGTACCAGAGGTACTGAAATACAAATGGATGGGTGGCCGTGCAATTGGTTCCGAAGCAGACTAAATAGAGTCTAGGAAGGAACCAAGCAGGCTACACCATGTTAGAAAACCTGCTGCTAATCTATGTGTCTTTTCCTTACTAATACAAAAATCCATCTCTAATGTTACTAGACCACTGATTAAAGTTTACTGAAAAGTCCTTCTCCAAATTCGATAGCCATGTCCACAATAGGAAGGCTGCCTCGTCAATCAGTTTGTTGGCGTCGAAGGAGTCATTGAAGAATATAATCTTATTCCTCTGCTGCCAAATAGTCCACGTTACTGCCAGCCACCAGCATTTCCATCTAGTAGTCCTTATCCCACCAGCCATTATCAAATCATGTTGGAGGAAATGTTGCCTTGGGTCTTTTGGGAGAGCTCCAGAGATGTTCACCCATGATAATGATTCCCACCATATGGGGATGATTTTGCTGCAATGAAAAAACAAGTGCCCTGCATCCTCTTCCACATTTCTGCAAAATGGACAGCTCCTATCCATGACCTGTATTTGTCTCCTATGCAAATTTACTTTAGTAGGCAACCTATCCCTAAGTAGCCTCCAAGCAAATACTTCATATTTGATTGGCACCTTTAGCTTCCACAGTTTCTCAAACGCCTTATCCTTTATCCCCTCAACTCCAGCCCCCCTCATTAGATAAGCATAATTTACCCTAGTGCAAAAGCCATTGCATTAATGTGTTTTATGCATTAAAGGGGAAAGACAGAACAGAAAACTCAATGGGAAGGAAAAAATACCCTACTGCACATATGTGCGGGCTTTTGAACATATTAAATGTTGCAAAGGTTTCACATTGATTAGAGGTGCTGAACTGTTGGTGCTGATTGGATGGAAACAGTTATAATATTTAGTGCTGTATTAAAAGTATTGGAATCATTAAATTGTAACTATTGAAAATAATAAACTGCAGGAGTTAATGAAACATTGGAACTTGGGATCAAAGAGAATAGTTAAATTTCTACATATGGTCATGTGTGGATTTATTTTTTTATGCATATAAACACAGCCTGCTGAGTGCAAATCACTTGATCAATTATTTTCCTAGCCCATTTTCAAGTTTAAACATGCAAGTGAAACGGCAAAGTTCTAATTACCTGTCAATTAGCCAAAGAACTCCATCCCTGACACCTACAACCACAAGAGGCCCAACAGGACGCTTCTGCTCCATTGGAAAACGAGTAACAGCCACAGACACCCCACCACCCCCAACTGCCACCTCACCTGCCTTTCTCTCTTCTGTTGCCATCCAAGAGTCATCACTATCAACTCTAGATTGTTTTGGTAATGATAAGAAAGGTGGAACTGAAGGAGCATGCTGAAATGAAGCCAACCGAACCACCTAGAGTAGGGACAAGAAAGAAATAGCTTTACATTTTTTGAGAGAAAAAACATTCCAAAGAGAAACCAGAAACATGTTGACTTTTAACATATGAGATAGTAACCAGTATACATTAAGTAAAAAGTGCATCAAGTATAGAGGTCAAAAACAGAATTTCTAATTTTCAAAGAACGATGAAAAGGAAGACATCAGATATATAACCAACAAACCAATGTCTATTGATTCAAGTGGTGAGGATCTTGGTTCCTTCCTCCTAATTCCTAAACAAGGTCAGGTTTATGAATGGAGAAAAGAAAAGAGGTGCTAGGAAAGCTTCCCCCCCCCCCCCCCCAAATGGGTCCACCTGCCTTGATTTTAGATCAAACAGGGGCCAATTTGGCCAGAGTCTCAAACCAAAAGATACATAACCAATAAGAAACTAAGCAAGCAACATGCCTAAGCTTTCAAATTTCTCACAAGACATTATTTTGAATAATTTGGAGCATAGTTCAACATAAAACCAGGATCGCACACTTGAATTTCATTTAATTGTTTTCGACTATGTAAAAAATAAAATCAAGCAAAACTTGCATATTCATTACAACCTTCAAAACTTAAGAAATTAATAGCTAATCCAAGATGCAAAATAAACCAAATTTGTTAACAGAAGGTTTAAAAGATTAAAAATATTCTCATTAGACACACTCCCATCTAAAATATTCACGTCAATTCCTTCCAGCAACCTATATCAATCATATCAAGAAACAAAATATTAAATCTGAGGAAAGACAAAAAAGGCTCTGAATGTTGGAAATAATTTCCATAGATGATACAAAGTTGAAAGCTTTGGTAACCTGCAACATTGGTGGCCTCAATGCTATTCTTTCTTCCTTGGCAGACTGGATACCTTCTACAGTAATTAGTGCTAACTCTCCATGCTCTGCGACTGCTCTTGCCTGTGCTTCTTTCATTTTTTGCTCTTCTTTCATCTTCTTAGTTGCAATGTCAATTTGAGCAACCCCAGCGTCGACAAAAACAATTCTGAAAATCAAAACATATATTAGTAATTAGTAAAGGACTAAAGATAAAATGATTACGAATTATGGCCGCAGCAGATACTAATCAAAAACCATTTTAAATCTTCACCTAACAATTTATAAGCTTGGGATAGTTGGACCATTGAGATTAGTTCCTTTAATATGTTTAGCATATTATTAATTGCTTAAACTTTAAATATCATAGTAAAGATTTGAAAATGAATGAAAGTGTCCTACGCTCATACCACAAAGCAATGCAAACACAGAAGATAGTCAGTAAAACAAATAAATGAATTGATTTGTCTTATTATTATTATTATTGCTATTACTTGGAGGAGAGGGTGAAGGATATGGATGAGATGAAAAGTGTTCGGGCATCAACTGTGTCAGTGAAGAGTTCCAGTACAAATAGATTTGCTCCAGTCAGACCTTAATCCCATACCTTTTTTGCGTTCATAATGGAAAACTGATTAGATTAAACACAGTTGAGATGAAGGGAACTGGTGCATGCTTTTTACTAATGATATTGTTTTGGTAAATGCTAATTGTGGAGAAATGCTTTGGTAGACCAAATGATTATTTCAAATCCAGAATATATGGAGTTTATGTTCAATCAACAAAAGAGTGAAGATGATCAGACAGTAAGAACTGAGCATGAAGAAGTGCTCAAAACTGAGAGCTTCAGAGATTTAGGGGTCTATTCTACTAAATTGGATCGATACTGATGTCACACAACATATAATATCCAAACGGGAGGGTAGAAGTTGAGATGTGCCTCGGGGTATGTCTGATCAAAAGTGCTTATTAAAAGCAGAGGAACCTTTTATAGAAACACGGCTAAACCAATCATGTTAAACTCCAGTTAATGAAATCAGGCTAGATTGTTGTTTTTGTTGGGATAAATCGAATTGAGGAAATCCAAACAAACAAATTCCCTAGGAAGTAATTTACCATTGTTGAGATTTCTAGTTAATATTTTGTTAACTGTTAAGGGTGTGTTTGAAACCCTGTTGGGTCATATTCAAAGCCAATTCACTGCAAGAGATGGATTGGTGCTGAAGGTGCATTGGAAAGTGGGAATTGGAAAAAAAACACACTCTAAGGTATTAACCACTATTTGGACATGGATTTAACCATTATTGATTACTTCCTAAACTGTATTTATGTTCATGAAGATTTCCTACATCATAATTTTCCCTCTTCTTTCTTTGGTTATGATGAGTAGATGATATTTTGGCCTATTAGAAGATAGACAAATTGACAATGTAAAACACTGTTTGTCATCATCTCCACTTTCTAAACAACTAAAGCAAACTTTGAAAAAATAATAGAACAAAAAACAAAATAATTACAAAAAAGGACCCAAAAAATTGTAGGCAATGCCCATAGGCTTACTCTATAGTAGTTGGGGTAGCCACAAACAGTTGCCTCCGGTGCCAAACAGCACTAGTAGCATATGGGATTGCAACATCTCCCAAGTATCTATATTGAGGGCGTAAAGAAGATATGATTATATATTGCTGGTATGCAAATGCACAGTACTCGACGGTTTGGTCCCAAGCAGTCCATTCTGGCTGAGGAAGTAAACCCCCCACAGGCTGAAATGTCTCCCAACTGAATCACAAACAAAATTATAAAAGCAATGTCAGATCTATAGAAAACTTGTGAACTTGTAGTTGTACCCTCACAAAAATTATAAGTTTCACCTGTATAACTGGAAGTTTTGAGGTGCTGCCTCAGTAGGAGGTCTTTGTGAAGAAAATCCATCATCATAAGTAGTAAAAGAAGAAACACCACTGCTTCCATAGCCTGATAAGGGCATCGACTGGATTGTTGAAATAGCTGTAGCAGCAATAGGACTGACTCTCCTAGATGTTCGATAGGCAACACCAAGCAGTGCCCCTCCATGCAAACCAATGACCTAAAAGAGATACATGACTTAAAAAAGGCACCTTAACATTCAAATAATCAAATTATTGTTCCTATTTACACTGACACTTTCTTAGAAGAATAAAATGCATAAAAGGAATTATCCTAAAGACTTTAAAAAATATTAGATTTATTTAATACATCTAGGATAGCATTACTGCAGCCAATTTCATACAAAGTAGGTGAACCTTCAATACAACATTTTTACATGATTTATCAGTGAGTATTAATCCATCTAAGAGCCCTCGCCCCCCTCACCCCTTTTCAAATATACATCTAAGAAAATACTAGATAGTTGTCAGTAAGCAATTAAAATAAATGTGATCTGAGACAAATAATATCTTAATTATTGTGACTCATTTACTTTAAAGTTTTGCAGAAGTTATATTCATTAGAACAGAAATCATCCAAGCCTAGTTTATTATGAGAACTTTTTTTTTTATAAGGAAAGTTTTAGATTGAGAAAGAATCTTACTGGTTCACTGCGTGTGCCAACAGACCTCATCAGTATATTTGATGTTCCATCATCTAACAAGATGCGGACTTGAACAGAAGCTGTGGAAGCAGCAGCAGCAGCTGCGGCTGCTGCTTGTGCCGCAGCAGCTTCTTTCGCTCTTTTTGATGAACTACCCTTGGGAACTATAGGAATTCTAGGCGGTAATGCTGATTCCAATATAGCAAATCTGTCACGACAAGTATCCCAAGCGAGAAGTCTTGCACTTCCAGAGTCAACAATTGACCAATCACTAACCTTGTAGACAGAGAAATAAGGAATATCTGGCCAAACAATTGCTAGATACCTGTAAACATACGATGCAGTAAGAAAGCAACAGAAAACGCACTCCAATTTAAGAAACTAAATGCTAGAAGAGGAGGAAGCATAACCAAAAAAAGATCTGGGAATACAAACCACAAACACAGAAAAGATAGTATTTATTTTGAGTATCACTGATATATATGGAATGCCAGAAGTTAGAATTTTATTCATCTTATATTCTATAGAAAAACCCAAAGCCACAAAATTATATTGAAGAACAAAATATTAGTTACTTTTAAATTACAAAATTTCTTTACAAGAAAAAAAAAATCAACCAAGCTGTAGCAAAAGTCAGAGGCAACTTACTTTCCTGAACTGCTGACAGAAAGAACTGAATGCGAATCATGTGGAACAGGAGTACTTATGTGCTTCTTCCCCTGCTTGACAGGTAATGGTTCAAAAAAATCTCCCTTGGGTCTTCCTGTTTCTGACAAGGAGCTGTTATTTCCAAGAGATGGATTTGCAGAGTTGTTTAACTGAAAATTTAATAGCTTTAATTCCCTTTCAATTACAAATATGGCAGAATGCTCTCTACTGTCTGATGGGGTTGGTAGAGGAGCAACAGGTGGAAGAGATCTAGCATCAAACTCACAGATAATAACACCAATGTTGGTTCCAACAGCTACAAGATGCGGCTGCAAAGTATGTGCAACCATACAATACACCTGCCCCAAAAAATCAGAGGCAAAATTAAGTTTGACCAAACTCATTACCAGGTAGAGTAAACAAAAAGAATGGGAAATTGGGCAGGGAGTGATGAGGGCTGGGCTTGAAATTCAGTTTCTTCTTTGTTAAAGAGGACTTATTGGCCTGAGGTATATAAGCATATTATACAACATACAGAAACTGATAACAGGATTGAAGTAAAGCTTTCCACAGATTTTGTTACACTCAATTTTGATCTATCCTTGCCTCCATTCAAAAAGATTGATATCAACTATTTGAATGCTTTGAAATATATTCAAATCATTCCAGGTTGGATAGCTTCAACAAGAAGTCATACATGGAACAAAAAATACTACGCCAATTCAGAAATTAGAAGAAAAAAAAGGTGATAAATGATAACCAACTAACCAAACCACATACCCTCAGTTTCTTATTAGGAGCAAGGGCTTGTGGAGGAATAACTGAGGTCAATTCACACAATGGCCTTGTGAGAGCAGAATAAGTGGGATGTTCAATTGCCCTAACAAAAATTTCAATTAAAATTCTTTATGTATATAATGAATATAGTGCATGGCCACATTATCAAATAAAAAATATAAAAAACTTAAAGCCACCAAATGAGAAAGAAGACTACATACCATATGTGAGAATCTTTGACGCAAGTTAGAATATCAAGGTTTGGAGCTCGAGGATGGCACCAAGAAGCCACACTGTGGCAAGCCAATTTGGGAACTGGCTTTATACGCCGCAGCTCCTGAGAATCAAAAGCTTTTTCATGCTAAGTCTTTCTAGTTACCAGGAGAATTTTCACAAAAATTTAAAATAGCCAGGCATTAGCCCCACTACCACACCTTAAAGGAGACGGTGTCCCATATGGCTAATGTCTTATCTGCACCAATTGTGATTAGCTGAGGAGCACCTCCCATCACCCTTGACAACTCAACTGCCACAACCCCTCCATCATGTGCCTAGATAGATGCATTAAGTGGTATCATTAACCAATGAAATGTCCATGCACGGAATCATTCATGAGTCATACAGAAAAGAATAATAAGGTAGAAAAAGAGAAAAGGGGGGGTGGGGGGGGAAGATACATTATTTGCCAATGTAAGTTTGCATTTCGCCTTGTACCCAAATTTTAGATGTTCCTTTCTATTATAATAATATGTTATTCATCTCATATCCTTCCTTTCAATTGTATTCTCACCTTCCAATGTAGAATGCAATTGCTTGAACAACAAAAAGGAAATAGGAACTATAATTAAGCCACAACTAACAATGGCTTATCCCTGTTTTGCAGCCATAATAAGCAATTGACAAATAGGAGTTAGAATGAGGAAAAGAGTGGTACTTTTAAACTCAGCTTGGGTACAAGTTCACGTGAATCCTGTCCGTGGTCAGCACTCCAAATTATGAGCAATCCATCACTAGCACCCGAAACCAGAAGAGCCTGAAATCCAAACATACCCCACACAAATGAACTGCCATACCAAAGTACAAAAGCAACTTCCAATTATAAAAGCAATATATAGAGATAATCAGTCATGCGAAAAACCTGCACATACATTTCACATATCAACTAGCAATTGTAATTTCTCAATAAATTATCTTGATTGGGGGTGCCAGAGAATCCTAACTAAGTTCCTAAAAATTAATGCAAGTAAAATACAATAAAGTAGAATAAGTTCTTCAATGGGGAATCAAGACTTACCTCACCAGAAGCAGCCATGAATGACATCAAGCAAGAGATAGACCCCTTATGACCTCCAGTGTACCTTCGCACAAGCTGCAAGTAACTAAAGTATCACATGATATGCTAATAATTGTAACTAGATTAATATTAATTTTTCAGGTCCCCACCTTCCATGTCATCATTGATAGAACTCTAATGACACCATCAGATGCTCCAAAAGCAACAAGAGGACCATCACCACCTGTTCTATAAAGGAACTCCATGCTGCAACAGCATGTAAAATTGGAAAATTGAAACAACTTATACAGTATGCATAAATATTGCAAAGAAAAGTATAATATGTAAACAAAATATGTATTCATTGCAATTAATTAACTTAGGACTAGGATACAAAATTATCATGTGATGCCAAATTTCCATCAAGAATTGAGACAAAGGATAAAGCAGCAGTTTGATACATTTAATGAAAAGGTGGAGATTTTACACACGAAGGATTTTAATTTGTACAAATAAATAGAATTAGAATATCAGAAGAAAAGATGGCAAACAAAAGATTGTCTAGGGAGAGAAATCTCTATTTGGAATTTGGAAATTTATTCACACATATGCCCACCTATGCTGTACTTTTATGCGTGCCTCAATGATTGCTTCTGTGAAAGAGAGATATTTGGGAGCGGGGAAGGCAAAAAGCTCACACAGTAGAGACTAATTAAGGAGCAATAAATTTTAATTTACAAGTAAAATGTTTTACGGAAAAACATGACCATAGCTTTAGAAATTATTAAATTTAACGAATCCTACAGTATATGTTAGATGAATGCACCAGAATTAAACTACTTTCATTGTTTGATTAAGAGTTGTATGAGGTTGACATGATTCTAGATGAGTCAGGAAAGAATGGTGCTAACAAATAAATATTTGCACAGTTTGATACAACATTTGCTAAGTTGAAGAGCGTCAGATTATATCAATGACAACTTCACAGTTATAAAAGGAACTAGAACAAAAATGATCTGGATAGTCATTAACACAAGCACCACCATCTATGAAATAGGCAACACAAGTCTTGCCTTAATAGATACAGTGTGTAGCAATTTTTTAGCATCAATGACAGAAGAAGCTGAAGAATATTGAATAATGTAATAAAATTTTACCATAGAAGGGACTTATTATCAAGCTCTTGCTTTGGTACATCACGGCCACGCATGGTCACCAAGTCCAAAAATATAGCTTTGTTTAAACAACATATGACAAGAAAATGTCTCCCTTTTGTTGATGGGGCAAGAGAGCTAAAAGCTGAAGTATGGACAGCTGTTGGAGCTTCAGCAGCCACAGAGCGATTATGCCAAAGTTGCCAAAAGCGTACATCATCATCATAAAAATTCACCTGCTTAACACTTTAAGGCCAGTAACGAGTCGTGGTAAGTAAATGAACCATAAAATAAAAGCCAGAAAAAGATATAAAATCACAAAGCAAACGCATATTACCTTCCTCCCCGAATGGCTTCTGTCGGCTTCCCTTTTGACTCTACCAAACAAAAAACATGTCATAGAAGTTCAGTTACCAGATCAGCAGAGAAATGTGGAAGGCCACAAATAATGTTTGAGGAACAGTTTATCGCGTTGTTTTTCATTTTGCATTTGATGAAACTCACTTGTAAGTTGTTACAATATCCTAAAGGCTATATTAGCAAGCTGCAAATACGTCACCAAAACTAACTAGTGGCTAACATTAACAGAAATTCAAGCAATTCTCGCTGTGAAACCATAAATCTGCAGTAAAAATTGCATTCTAAGAAAGTTTGGCCAAACAGGAACAGTATCATGCCTAGGAACTATAAACTATCATAGCTATCAAACTCACAAAGCAAATTTACCTGATAAGGTTTTTCACTACTTAGAAGAAAACGAACTTGGCAAGTGGCAACCATGGATAACTAGTCAATTCCTCAAAATAAAAAGTGACAACTAACAAATTCCTATCGACAAGTGTTACTAAAGACCACTAGCACGGTTACATTTACGGATCACGAGACTTATGCTTCCAAAACCTCCAACAAAAGCAAATGCACCAGGTCTACATTATAACAACGATTACGAAGACTATCTATATATTCATTGTTACAATTTTGAGGAGAATTGAACCTGTTTCTCCCTCGGCGAGCTTCTCCAACTTGGCGCCGACCAAACGCCGTTCATCCACTCCGCCAGCTTTCAACTCATAAACCACCTGAATAAGGTTTCCGTTAAAACGCAACAACCGAAAGCGAAAACATCGGTGAATTGAACAAGAGTTCTGTACCTGGCGGTGCTCCCAGTTCCAAACCGAGACTCGATCTGAATCATCGGCTGTCACCATCCATGGATGCGTAGGATGCAATTGGATCTTAACGATTTTATCGCTCGTAGGCCGAAACGCTTTCAGGCGAAGCATCTTCTTCTGATTCGAAAGCTAATTAGAGTGCAGAAATTAGCGACGACGAAGAAAAATGGCTTTCGGAAGTTGTCGAGATCGAAATCGCGTTTCAGATTTAGTTCAAATCTGTCTAGAATTTGAACTCCATGTAGATTTCAGGAATGTGCGTTCATTGAACGCACGGAGTTAAAAAATGCCCCCCTCGTCAGCAACTGTGCCTTCCAAGCAACCAAACAGGGAATAAGCAAAACCTCGCCCTGTATGAAGTGATAGTTTTCGTGGTTGGCGTTGGAGGGTCGAAGTTGAATTGCGCTTGTATGAAGAAGCAAATCCAAGATCTCTGCTCTGCTCTTGCTTTGTTAAGCCTTCAAAAAATTGCCTCGTCTTTTCATTTGTTTTTTTAACGTCAACTAATCTAATTATTCTTTTATCTTTTCAATTTAATTATTTATTTTTTAGAAAAATCATTTTCGTTCTTAATCAGTTTAAAATGATTTTTTCTTCCGTTAATAATATTCAAATGTCACAGCAATTGCACCATCACATATCCACTCTTGTCAGCCACTAACACTTGCACCACACGTCATTCAAATGCCGTCGAAATTTGACACAACCAAAAAACTTGCAATGCATTCTTTGGCATTCTACACATACCCACTAATCATCGCAATCCAAGCCAACCATATCATTCTTCACAACCCGTCAAACAAGTCCTTCATGACCTTTTGGGATGAAGGTACTGGCACCATTCATCACGCAGACGAGATAATTCTTAAAAGCTAACAACATTACACAAACAACCGAACACAAATTGGGCAACAAGTTCACTCCCTCGTTGAATTTCTATTTCAAAACACAAACCCATGGTGGCACTGGACAATGGTATTGGTCGTCTGAGAAGGGTTGGGGTAGTGTGCAATGACAGTTTCGGCGACCTCTTGTCACATTAGGTGTCGATGAGGGCAACATTTCAAAAATGAAATTAGATTGAACCCTAATTGAGGAAATTAGGAGTTTATTTTTAGTTAGTTTTCCACCTTAGAGACCATTCATTCTAGTTTTTTGGATTATGCATTCTCATTTTGAATTGTGGGTGTGATTAGTATTTTGGATTTAAAGATTTTTGTTCTATGTTGTTAAGTTAGAGATGGAGATGGTGAAAGATAAGAGAGGGGGAAGGAGAATGGAAAAAACAACTTGTTAGTTTTTAGTTGTTAATATCGTTATCTCATTAACAGCGTTAAATTTAAATAGAGTAAAGGATATTTTGAACTAATTTAAAAAGATAAAAGAATAAGATAAAAAATCAAATAGGTTATTTCATTTTTTTAATTCTTATTCATCTTTCATTTTCTTTTAGGCTTTCTAATAAATTTTTGAATGGGTTGGGTTATGATAACTCAAGTTCAAAAAACGTTTTTGATGTCTTAATGAACAATCATTTAATGTACCTCATTATTTGCTTGGTATACTCCTAAAATTCCTAATAGAATATCTCTTTTTGCCTCCCTCTTCCAAGAAAACTATGGCCACCTCTTCCCCCAAACCTCCATGACCACCGCACACCACCACCTCCACACCGCGCCAAACCCACCAACACCACACATCACACCCCACCAAACCCACCATCACATCACACCACTCCCATATAGTTACGAATAGAGTAATCTTTGATGCAAATTATAAATTGTTCAATCCATAATGCATTTGTATATATTATAGACATGGTGGTAGGTTTGGTGCAATGTGGAGATGGCATTGGGTGGTGGCAATGGTGGTGTTTAGTGGTTGGGTACAATGGTCATGGAGGTTTAGGAGAGAAACAACTAGGATTTGTTTGGGAGAAGAAGGTTAAAAGAAAGAATTAGGAATTTTGGGATGCAAAAAATGGGGTACATCAAGGAACTTCCTTAATTATGGGCTATTATTATTTACACATCCCAATTTTATTAATATAACTTTTTATATATTTTTTTTCTTCGAAAATAACTTTTCGATATATTAAAATTTTAAAACTTCTGAAAAATATTTTTATAATTTGTTAAAAAATTTAACACTTCTAGAAACTACTTTTTAGAATGTTAAATTTTAACATTTACATTTTGAAAAGTGCTTTTTGAAAGTCATTTTAAAAAAAATAACAAGGCACCAATTACCTTTAAATTGTTATGCATTAATATATTCACTTTCGCGATATATTTAGAAAAAAAACTTAACAAAAATAAAATTATGAGATTCTAGAAGAAGTCATAAACATGAATCCCATGGTTGTATCACAATGATGATAAATCTTCCAATTGAAAGTAATCATTAAAATCATGTGTTGTATGTTGGTGTAGCTAGGTGCCCAGGTTCTCTACAATCAGGATGTTATTGTCGTGGACTATCCAAAAAAGTGTAAAGATTGTCCCCTTAAAAGCAATTTGATATCCCCATTTCCCCCTTAAAATTGGTTTTTAGGAAGTACTTTTATGAATATGTTAAATTTTTAACACTTCTAGAAAGTACTTTTTTGAAAAAGTACTTTCCAAAGTTCATTGGAAATTTAACCTATTTTGAAAAGTGGTTTCAAGAAGAAAAAATATATATAAAGGGAAAGTATATTAATAAAATTGAGAAGTGTAAATAATAATTGTCTTGACTAAACATGCATTAATAAAAGTTTGGCTAGGTTTTATTTTCTAAACAAACTTGCCAAATGTAAGCTAGCTCATAAGTTATTTTTAAGTTGCCTAACCCATTTTTACCATATTCCACCATTAACCTACTAAGTTTGTGGATTTTGAGACGACTCAATCGCGTAACCTTTTTGGACAAGTTAAGTAGGATGATTCATCAAATCCAACTTATTTTACCATCCATATGGATAATTGAATTAGGAATTTGGTTAGTTGTTGGATATGGAGACAATGACTAATTTACATGGTAAGTCACAATTTGGTAAAGGGAATTACTTTCAAGGTACAAAATGAACTCCCAAAAAAGTGAGTTTATGAATATCACATTCTCATGTTTAGTATGAGGATTGAAAAAATATTTTCATGAATTGTTGATTTCCATGAATATAAAAATATTTTCACCTCCCTTATTTTTTTTATTTTGATTGACAAATATTAGTTGTTAATTTTATTAGTTTTTGTTAATGAGAAATTTGAACCCATAAACTCTTCTCATCCATCTTTTCTTTACCATCAAATTATCTTATATGTCCACCTTCCTTATTTATTGTTCTCGTGGTGGGTATTTTTATTCATACGAGAAGGAAAGTTATATTATATAGTAATTACCTATTCCCATTTCATTCTTTTACATTTGTTTTTATAGTTTTATATTTTAAAATTTTAATTTAATATTTTTTTTTTCAAAAACTACTATATATCGACCAAATAATTTGATACTAATATTTGTAGGTATATCTCTAGGAATGTGATTCATAAAAATACAAAATTATACCTTAAAATAAATGAGTCATCATGGTATGTTTTTATTCTTTTTAAAACTTTGATAAGGTAAATACTAGTGCACTTCAAGAAGAAGTAACAAAGGAGTTGGTTCTGAAAAATATATGACAACCGAACAATAACACAAACATGCAGTTAATTTTTTTAAAAATACTTTATTTGTTCCCTTGTAAGGACCAATTTATTTGTGGGTTGGAATACTTAATTATCAAAAATTTGGAAACTAATTATTTGTTTCTATTCATGGATGGTCCACTTGTCTGTTCACTTCACTATTTCATTTTTTTGCTTGTTGCATTGGATAACTGTACAAAATATGTATTTTTTCCACAACAACTTGTTTGCTAGCTCAATGCACTTTAAAGTGCATCTTTCAAGGACACAATGCTTATTGGTAAAAATTAAAGAATCTTTCATTGTAATTGTTTTAAGAGAATGTAAAATTTCGGTTCAATCCTATAAAAATGAAACAGAAAAATTCATTCTATTTTAATATAGTCTCTTCTCACCATTCAATGAATTTGTCGTCTTTGTTTATATACAAAAATGAAATTAATAAGAAAATTAAATTCATGAATGACATAAAATTATAATTTAGTAAATCACCACAATAATATAACTTTATCCTACCAAGTGAGGTTGACTGCATATATCATGCAAAGTCATTCTACATAGTTAAAAACTAAAATTTCATAAATAGTCTAACATGAGATTCTCTTGATGATTTGATCCAATTTTCTTTTATGTCTTTTCTTTCATTGGACTAAAAAATCATACAATCTTCCTGCAATCTATCAACACCTCTTGTGATATTCTCTGCGCATGACTACATGTCTAAGTAACCTTTGTTATCTTTTCTTCAATAAGTGTTACCACATTATTTTAATATATTTTTTATATGATCATACATTTATCTTTAATATTTTCATTTTTGTTACTTTCATTTTTTTCTTATGTTGTCCATATGAATTTAGCTCTACAATAAAACTTATCTTTTTGAATGTAATAGCTACTCTTTGATCACAAATAATTTTAATATCTTTCTTCATCTAGGTCATTTTGTCTTCAATAGGTGTGATATTTTCATTGATTTTTCAGTCATTTTGTAGGAGTGATCTCACATATTTAAACTCACAAATAACATGACATTTTTTTCCCTAATTTTACCTTGGAGTCAATCTTCTTTTGGTTTCGGGCTAAAATTAGAAACTAGACAACAAAATAAACCAAATAGAAAGTCAAACAAAACTGAAAAAACAAATATTAATTGCACCATACATTAATCTAGTAAATCTCATAAAAAAAAAACAAATATATAAAATGATTTGATGATCCACTTATAAAAAAGTGTGCGGATCCAGCATCAGGCATCCCATACTTGAGGTCGAATTTGATTGGAGACTTGCATGAACTATAGATATTTCAATTAAAAAACGGAAAAACCTAAAGTCTTGGAAACGTTGGGTGCGGTGATTTTTGTCGTGTCAGGCCACTATTCTTTCGATAAACCCCTCCAATCACCAATCCCAAGCATTGGGCACAAAGTTTAATGCCGCAACAAGACACACGCATCACTCTAGTAGTATTTTATTTTAAACAAATACTAACGAATGTCTTAATAATAATAATTAAGTGCTGGAATTTTTTTTATTAAAATACGTATTGTATGTGATTTTTTATTTATTTACAGAATTAAAATGTTATTAAAAAAAAATTGAGTTCAGTACTACTGAACTTAAGGAGTTATAGATAATTTCATGTGATTTAGGCGTTAAAAACTTTTTTCCGTTTAAATTTATAAGCGAGAAATAAAAATAAAGCGGGTAAGAGATTCTCTTTCTTTGAGTTGCGTGTGCAAAGAAAAGTGGTCTATAAAAATCTGCTCTCAGTCCCACTTCCCAATTCATTTTCATTCCACGAGATATGGCTTCAACTCTGCTTCCCCTGGCAACCTTCTTCTTAGTTCTCTCCGCTTCTTATCTCCAGGTATTACTTTCATCTCTTTAGTAGTAATCGTGATTATTAAGTACCTTGTTTAGTTCTGAACTCACTCTGTTCTTGACAGATTGCTGGGGCGAAAGCACAACCGTTGACTAGTCTCAAGCTTAACTCTCCGATCCTTCAGGTCATTCATTTCGTTTGCTCTCCTCGTTTCCCATGTGTTTATTATGTCACTCACTAGGGTCAATTTATTTGTTCCTATGAAATTCGGGGAAAGCCATCTATGATTTTAGTCTTTGTAGAGCTAGTATTAGTGGCCATGTTTAGATTTTTTTATTGTTTATTTTTTTGGTTGGGGGGTTGAATACTTTTGGTTTAGGATCATATGTATTCTTTCCTGGCGTCAAAACTGCCGAAACTCGAATATTTAACGTAACTGCCTGCATGCCCAGGACACAAACTCGAGACTACTAGTTAAACTAGGACAACCTCATGCTAGCTGATTCATGTGCTCGATGGTGTTGTGGATGAATATTTGAACATACGACCCATGTCATGTGATTGATGAACCTTTCTAACATTATGATGCAGGAGTCTATTGCTAAAGAGATCAATGAAAATCCTGAGGCAGGATGGGAGGCTGCTATAAATCCTCATTTCTCCAATTATACAGTTAGACTTCAATTTGTCTTATATGCCTTTAATTAAAGTGTGGATTTCACAGTTTCGAGTGCACATGCTTAGTTACTTAAATAATATGCTTTGATTCACAGGTTGAACAATTTAAGCGCCTTCTTGGAGTCAAACCAACGCCTAAGAAGGAACTGAGAAGTACACCTGCTATATCTCACCCAAAGTCATTGAAATTGCCAAAGAATTTTGATGCAAGGACAGCTTGGTCTCAGTGTAGCACTATTGGAAGAATTCTAGGTCCTACTTACTCATTCTCTGTTTATTTTTTCTAATTAGATAGTGCATTTGGATGGAGGGGCTGACTCTTGTTTTTATTGTTGACAATGACATGGATTGCTAAACCAATTTCCTCGTTAAAGATCAGGTAATCCTCATATTTTCTCACACTAACATCTTTAAATACATTCAATTCAAGGTTCAAAGAGTTTTCAGCTGATCCTTGTGCTGATGATTCAGGGTCACTGTGGTTCTTGTTGGGCATTTGGTGCTGTTGAATCATTGTCAGATCGCTTTTGCATTCATTTTGATGTAGTAAGTGAAATTTCTTATTGAAGCAATTTTGAACTTCCTCTTGCTTTATTGTGTGTGGTTTTGAACATTCATAATCACGACAAACTTTTAGTCTTTTCCTCCCTTTCTCTCCGGACACACACCTACTTGAGAGACTGGATTCCTTAAAGGAAGAATTTATATCTTATCTGTTTAATTGCAGAATATCTCTCTCTCTGTTAATGACCTTCTTGCATGCTGTGGCTTTCTGTGTGGATCTGGTTGTGATGGGGGATATCCCTTGTATGCGTGGCAATACTTAGCCCACCACGGTGTTGTCACTGAAGAGGTAATGCATTTCCATTTTGCCTTGGTAGTTTCCACTTGGTAATCATAATTCATAAGAATGGTTACTGGTTAGACTCGTTAGAGACAGAAATCTTATGCTCCTTTTCGGCTAGATCTTCCCTTCAATTAATGCAATTTTTTTGCTGAAGAATTATATTTCACAACTTAAACTTTCTTACGCTCGGCATTCTTATTATGTGGCAGTGCGACCCATATTTTGATCAAATTGGCTGTTCTCATCCTGGTTGTGAGCCAGCTTACCGGACTCCCAAGTGTGTTAAAAAGTGTGTAAGTGGGAACCAAGTTTGGAAGAAGTCAAAACACTATAGTGTCAATGCATACAGAGTGAGCTCTGATCCCCATGATATCATGACGGAAGTTTACAAGAATGGGCCAGTTGAAGTTGCATTCACTGTTTATGAGGTAAATGAAACTCTTACACACTCTTTTGCGATTAATTTTTCTGCAACTTCCTTTGTCAATTTCTGAAAACCCAAAACCATCCTATTTAAAATTTATAATTATACATTAATATTTTTGAGACAATTGATAAGGTGCGTGAGATTGGGTGTCATGTGATCTGACATGCAAAGCATATTATAAAATACAAACTTATGGATAGGTGTTTAGAGGAAATATTTACCAGGTTTTCATGGTATAGGAGAAGATTAGTGGGGAAGTTGAAGTGAATATTCAACTTCGGAAGCTCAGATCACAGAGTGACTTTGATCATTTGAGGCTTTTCATTCTGTTTGACTATAGATGTCTTTAGAATAAATATCTATGTTGCATTCTTTTGGCAGATTATATTGGATTCCGAAACTAATTGTGAAGTAGTAGTCTTTCAAAGTTTGACACGAAGGAGGGTGGAAATTCCATATAAGTAGTATTGGTAAGAGTTGAAAAATATAGAGTAGTTTGGTAAAGCTGTATTGGGGCGATATTGAAGTTAGTGTAACTGTCCTTCAACCCTAGGCTATTTCTTTCAAATCTGTGTCTTATTCTCATAGAATTATGGTTAAGGTGAAGTTCATTATCTTTGTCATATTGACAGGACTTTCCTTATTGTATGTGATTGCAATGTTGGGATAGTTTTTGCAAGAATTAGGATGCGCAGTCATCTAAGATGTAATACAATGAATTATGAACATGAAAATTCATTTTAGGGCAGCAATGTGAGTAGTTAACGTCACAACAATGATAGAGTGCAAGCTCTAGATTTACAGGATTCACTGACGTGAAAGCTTTTAAATTTCAACAGCTAAATTTGGCAATGGTGTAAATTTCTGCAAGCTTGAGCCTTGAATTAGGAGAGGAGATTAATGCTAAACAAATTCAGTATTTGAATTTTTAACTATATGAAAAGTTGAATCAATAATTAATGAGACAAAGTAGTGAGTGAAGAGAATCTATTACATTTAACCACTATGTTAACCCAGAAAAACAGTCAACAAAACAATATGTTGCTATTTGCTAATTGGTTGGAAGAGTTTAAAGAAATAAATTATAAAAGGAAATTGATTTTAAAGCTACAAATTTTCTCACAAACGGATAAAAATTAAAAAATCTAGATGTTCAAAATGGCTTATATCAGATTTTTGGATTTTTCTATATTGTCTGGGTTAGTGACAGAAATGTTGCCCAAAGACAAACGATATTATACAAAACTAAACAGCTCTTATGATATATTTATGCTAAATACTTTTAATTAATGTATGCCAAATAATTAAATATAGTTAATTGGCCCCACTGACCCTTTGGTATTGTGGGAACTTTTTTTTTCTGGTGCAATTTGGTGTTGGCATCTAATGAGTGTGCAAATTGAATATGATATGATTGAGGATTATTTTTGGGTAAAAACTTTAAACAAGATATGTGAAGGCTGAATGGTTGGGGGGTGAGATAAATGAGCTGGGGTGATAATTTGTTTGTGATAAAGCTGTTGGGTTTGGAAAAATTAAAGTAATTTTTAAAAAACAATTATTTTACAACATGGTGGGTTTCAATTTTTATTAAGAACTCTTCTAATTAAGTTTTCCCCTTAATTGTCATATTGGCATAAGTGCTTTCTTTTAGCTAGCCCAAGATCCATTACAATTAGCTTCCCCCCATAGTCACCAGCAGCGAATCTTTTCTTTTGCCTCATTTTGGTTGCCTTTCTTGAGCAGCCATGCTCTTAAGACATGTACAAGACAGGCCAAACATTTATATTTGAATTCTCCAACTTCATTAAATACTTGTTGTTTTAGGGTTTAATGACTTTGGTGCTGTTTTAGGGTTAATGTTTACAACTTACAAGTAAAGAAAAATGATCAGATGTCTAATGAGAAAAAATAGAATAAAATGCAGATGGTTATAAGGATCAGATGGAAAAGGTTTAGGACCGAATATACTCAGTTCAGATAGAAAAGGAGATGGATCAGACATTTTTAATACCCGAAAAGTAGTAATTGGCTTTTGAAGGATACATATGATTCTCATTAAGGGATCATTAGTGCAAGGGTTGGAATGGTTTTAGAAGTAGGAATTTATTTTTATTAGCGTTCAGTATTTCAGTCTACTAAATCTGTGGAGTGGGAAGACGTAGGCATTCACAAAAAATTTGGTCCAACACTTGAAAGAGGCTTTGATTTCTTTCCTCTCCTCTCCTTGATTTTTCTTTTTATTTTTCTCCCTTTGTTTGGGTGCTCATTCTATCCGGACAAATATGGGGGCAATTGTCATCTTTTATGCTTTGAGGGTTTGGATTGATCTTAGGTAGAAAACAATAATTTTTAAATTAGAAACTAGTGTTATCAATCAGAACTGTTGGCGATACAATTTTAACACACCAAAAATAAAGCAGACCTTACAATACAAGCTGGCCCTATTATGTGTTCCATGGGTCACCACCTAACTGTTAAGCTACTTTAGCAGACTTTTGAGTCATTGGATTCACTTTATAAAAAACATGAACCTATAAGAATCATTTATTTATTTATTTTGGTCGCTTGGTCTCTTACATGCTGTAAAAAAGATGTGTGTAACTGCAACTTCCTATGTCATTTTTTTGTCCCCATCATACTGGCAGGACATGCTTATTATATCTGATTGGAATTAACAAAAGCATTAAAAATGACCCCTCTTTGCTTCCTTCCTGTTTAAGCGTTTAGAAGGGTCCCTCTTTGCAAGTGACCTTTCAATTAACGAAACCATCCGGAACTATTCCCTGCATCATTTGCATGCAATATCTAGACTTCAAACATAAAATAGTACATTTTTATGGAACCTTTGTTTTCTTGCGGGTGGAATAGCGTTTACTTGGTTTCATTATTTTAAGACAAATTTACCTTTTAATAGTTTGACCTCTTCACAGGATTTTGCTCACTACAAATCAGGAGTTTACAAACACATCACAGGTTATGAACTAGGTGGTCATGCAGTAAAGCTAATTGGATGGGGAACAACTGAAGATGGGGAGGATTATTGGGTATGTTGATATGTTCCTGATTGACATTTCAGTCCCCTGGGACATACCATCTGAAATTTAGAATTTTATACTGATTGGGTGCTTTTCATTTTTTCAGCTTCTTGCAAATCAGTGGAACAGAGAATGGGGAGATGTATGTTTCTTGAATTATTCTTCAACTTGAATGCCTGTTACTTAAGATATGGCTTAGCTGATGGACTAATTTAATCTTAACTTGAATGCCTGTTACCTAAGATATGTCTTAGCTAATAGACTAATTTAATCTTTAATTGCAGGATGGTTACTTCAAGATCCGAAGAGGGACAAACGAATGTGGGATTGAAGAGGATGTAACTGCTGGTTTGCCTTCCACCAAAAACCTCGTCAGAGAGGTGACTGATATGGATGCTGACGCTGCTGTTTCATTCTGAATGCAAATATATTATTACCTTACCAATTATATTCTGTATGGGTATTGTAATTGAAAAATCAGAACTAGATGTTGCCTGTAGTCTGAACCTCTCTGTTTTAAGGGGAACAATCTAAATTATGATTACGATGTTCAAAGATGTTAAGCTTTTGTTGTTTATCTGTTATACGAAATAAGAGATTAACTGCTATAGTTACTATTCAGTAGTTGGAGAAAGTCATGTGTTGGTATTTTTAATGCTGATGATGCTTTGGCTTGATTTACAAATTCTCTTCATTTTTGTGTGTGGTTGAATTGACTTTCAAATCCCTGGTATTTGAAAATATATGATATATGGAGTGAGGAAATGTTTTGTTTTTAAAAGTTTATATAGAAAAAAGTTAAAAAGGAAATAAAAAATAATAAACAAGTTTTTTCTTAGAAAATTCAAATGGATTTGCTCAAGTTCTTATGTATTGGAGTGAATTAGGTTGAGTTGTTATATAAGAACAATTGCTTATACAAAATATTGCAAATAAAATATTTTAAGTTGAAATCAAAGTATAAATACATGTGTTAATTTGTGGGGTCAAGGCTTCATATTCCTGAAAAAATAGAACTTTATGCTTCATTTGGTGCAACTGAAATGGGTGAGAAATTGGTGGAAGAGAGAAGAAATAGATGGAAAATAAAGAAGTGCGTGTGTTCGGTAGAAAAAAAGATGCAGGTTTCATTTTTTTCTCTCCAAAACAATGCTCAACAGTAAATAATAGACATGGTGTATATAATCAATTATCAACGAATGAGAGTTGATTATGAGTTAATTTGTTTAAACTTTCAAAAAAACTTTAAAATAAATATTTTTTATAAGCATTTTTTTAAGAAGCCAATAGGATTTGTTTTTTTACAATAAACAGAAAACTGCTTTCTTTTTAACAAAACCAATTTAGACAAACATATTAAAAAATAAAAAAAAATACTTATTTTAATAAAATAAGTATTTTTTTTAACAAATAAATTTAAATAAACTAACTTTTATACACCTAAGCAAGTGAAGTTAAGGATTTGAAAAATGATAACTAATTATGTGCAATAATCTATTATGTTTGCATATGATGTGTTCATAATGTTGTGATATTTTGATAATTGATTATCACATAATCAATTATAATTTTTTGAATATCCATTATTTAAATTAAATAATTTTTTTCTTCTATTTTTTTTTTAATCAAACACTTTTATTTCTATTATATTTCTTTGTTACTTATTTTGATTTACTCTACTTTCACTTATTTTTTTTATCCTACCAAACATATCATTAGTATTAGACTCAAATTTTTTTGGAGTTCCTAAATCTAGATGGCACTATAGATTCACAAAAAATAAGTTAAAACCCCACTTAAGCAACTAAGCATTGGAAGTGCTGTTATACATTTTATTGAAAATGAAAAATAAAGTAAGAATGCAAAAAAAAAAAAAAAAAGTTTTCTAGATGTGCATGTGCCATGTGTGGTTGTCTCCGTTGTTATCCAGTTAAATACAACAGAGCGTGACTCTGAGTGCGAATGCATGCAGTGCTAAATGAAGTTGACAACATAACAAAAAGGGACTCTAGCTAGTCCTGATAGTGCAAGGCTACGCTGTAACGGGAATTTAAATTACGGTTCTGTCCATAATGCACTATGGACAAAGCTCTCCATAGAGATTATAGAGTAGAGAGCATAGACATTTTAGCAACCAAGATCACACCAATGGATTACGAAATAATTTGTGAATCATTAAATAGTCATTAGGTTGTTCTTAATTATCGCCCGATTGCGTTAATACGTATTTTTTAAGACCATAAAAAATCTGAATCCAAGTTGACTATCTTCTCCGTTATGCAACCTAGCTAGCTAGGTCATTTCAGATGGGAATGATACTTCCTCATTCAAGACTATTGACAAACTATAACCTATATTTTGGTTAATTGCCATGAATATCACAGCCTTTAAAAGAATGAGACTATGAGAGTGACGTGACACCTGTTTTTGTCTCTAGTTTTCTTTTTGATATGTGTTACCTTATCAAACAAAACAAGAAAGAGATAGAACAATGCTCCTAAAAGAAGGCGTAAAGGTTGTGAGAGAATCTATGTGCTACATCGGTATCACGTTGGCTTCTCAAAACTAACACCACAAATGGGTTGTTAAGACATTAATTAATTGCAAGTAAAACTCATTCAGCTAAAAGTCATTTGTGTAATTGTGTGTGTAATTAAGCATTCAACAAAATTCTTTATACACGTTCTTTTTCTAGATTTTTCCACTAATTAATTTTATTTCCGCTAGCATTCACATGTGCATTATTTAATTGAGATATAGAGTGTGCAACTTACGTAAGATATATACATGAAGAGAAGTAATTAATTTATTTTGATGAATTAAAAAGAAATGAATAATGTTGATTAACATGATCTAAATTAGGTAAGCAAAATAATATGTATACGTGTAAGCGAAATATCCGTTTAGTTTCCTGATTTCTTCACAAAGTATATTTGTTTAAGACAGAACCGTGCAAATTGATCTCTACTCAAAATCAGTCAGCGGCAACTTAATTTGAGCGCTTAAAGTTATTATTATATTATTATGATGAACCAATCAACACTGTTGGTTAGGCCCCTATATAATGACCATGACCCACTAATTGCCATTTCTTCCACGATTTGTTTATTCCCTTTGTTTTTATCTACTTATTTGAATGAATAGGAATTCCATTTACTATTTTTTTCCCAATTACACGCAATTTATTTCATATAATATAAAATTCCCGTTGAGAAGGAAAAAGCTGGTACAGTTGGATGGGCAAAGCGCATCTTGCACCAACCCAAAGACAGTTAGACAGAGAAGGGAATATTCACAGCATTGGCCATAACTCACAAATTAAGCGCAACGGAAACTGAGAGAAAAATATTGTCTCATTGTTTTTCGCTGTTAAAAAACGTTCTTTTGTGACGTAACAGATATTAATTTTATAATTTGTAAATTTTCATGTATTATAACTTTTGAATGTATTTATATATTATATTTTAATTAATAAATATATATTAATATATATACGCACACACAATAATTAATAATATGAATATACAATAAAAAGAAAATGTATAAAAAATTACACCAAAATTTTGTATGGTGTATATTATATTTTCATATACACACATGAAGTTTGAACTTCATAAAAAAATGTATTTGTATGAATTTTATTTATATTTAATACATTTTCTATATTTTTATATTAATAAATTTATATATTGTTAATCAAAGAAACTTTAACATTAATTAAATAAGTTAATTTAAAATATAAAAATCTTCTTTAATTAAGTATAAAAAAGATTGATTTAAACCAAAAAATTATTTAAAATAGGTGAATGTTATTATTGAAACTTTAATTTTTTTTAATATTTGAACATATTTTTATTAATTAATTTTTAAATATGGTTCATGAATTTAATATTTTCTTTTATATTTAATTCTTATAATTTCTAATTACATGACATAAAACATGAGTTTATCCTTATGTTGTAAAACTGATATGGCTTATTGTTTAAAAAATATATACTGTTAACAAAAAATACAAAAAAGAATGAAATAATCTTATGGATAATTTTTCGTTGTATATTATTAAACAATATTAGAATCATTATTAAAAAATGTTAAAAGATAAATGAAATAATTGATTAAGAATAAAAATTATAAAAATATAATAAAATTTTGTTATTAAGAATGAAATAATTTAACATACTTCTAATAGAATGAATAATAAAAATTGATTATATTAAAAATATTAAAAGCGGAATGGAATAATGGATTAAAAATGCATTTAATAGAATAATAATTAAATATAACTATAATAAAATAGAATATAATTATCTAATAGAATAACATTAATTTAAATTAATAATTGAATTGAATAATAACATTTAATATTTTTGGTCAGAATAGTCTTTTCACATTATATCACTTCATAAAATCAAATATTATTTTATATGAATAGTATATTAATTAAATAAATAATATTTAATTTTAATAATAATAATAAAATAAATTTTTTATAATTTCCTCACCAGTATCCTAATCCTTTAGATATTGTTAAGAAGATAAAATGAGAAAATATGAATCACATGAGAGCGTAACAATTCTTTGCATCCCAATAAAAAATCATTATTTTTACTTTAAGGCGAGTATATTGAATTAGGATTTTAAAAGATTTTATAAAAATGTAATGACTTTTATGTTTTTTCTTAAAAGAGTTTTATAATTAAGATTTTGTAGTTCAGATTTTAACCAAATTGGAAAATATGAATTCATATCATGAATTTTTAAGATTTTAAAGGATTTCGTGAATTTTTAAAAAATATTTAAAATTATTATTAAAAATCCATAAATTTTGTCTACCTAGTACTTTAAATAAAATTCATTTTATATAAAGAATTATAAACATATTACATAATAAATCAAGTTTTTCTAAAATATTTACACATTAACTTTATTCCCCTCCAATCATATTAATTATATGAAAATTATATATTATAATGTCTATTACTAGTATGGATACTTATAGTCATCCTCATAATAATGATTCCATCAAACAAAAAAAATCCATAACAATTATTTCAAATCTCATTTATATATTTATGGACTTATATTTGAATTAACTTCTCACATTCATTAAAATTATATAATTCTCATGTGAATATATTATACATATTCATGTCTATTTATATGTATAAACACATAGTTAAGATGTTTTTCAAATTTAAAGAATTAAAAAAATCTCTCATATCTCATATCTTAAGATATGTTGATCATTGATCGAAAGAATAAAAAAATAAATAAATATGTAGTGATTTCAATAAAGAGGAAGGGAATTATGTGTGATGAAAAAAGAAAAAATGTCAATTTGTAAGAAAAGAAAAAAAGTCTCATAAAATTTCAAAAAATTGAGTAAAATTGTTTAATGTGTATTTTTTTATAAAATCTATTAAAATTCTTCTAAACAAATAATCTATAAAAAATTATATATAAGGCTTTTTGTAAGTGATAATTTTTTTTAATTAAATATGAAAGATTTTATTAAATTTCTTGAAAAAAATTAAATAATCTTAATTAAATGCCAAAAAAATTTATTGTATTATTTAAAATATTAAATAAATATCTTAAGACTTAAAAAAAAATCATTTAAAACCCTTTAAAATCTTACTTGAATGCCAAGTTTATTAATTAGTGTATGAAGGATATGGATAACATTTTTCATTAATAATAATATAATAATTAAATAAGCATACATACACGTTAAACAGGCTTATTGTTAAGCTCGATCGCACTGAGCTGACGCAGCTTTCTGGATCACTCCCTCAATCACGCATTTCACGTTGTTGTTGGCGTTGGTTTCAGAAATGTAATGTAATAATTATATAATGCGTTACTAAGAAATAAGTAGTATTGTAGTGAAGAGAGTGAAGAAGATGTCGCAGATACCGAAGGAACCGGAGCAGGTGATGAAGATGAGAGGAGGGTGTGTGTTGGGAAAGAAAACGATTCTGAAGAGCGACCATTTCCCTGGTTGCCAGAACAAGCGTTTGTCGCCTCAGATCGATGGCGCTCCCAATTATCGCCAGGTAGCTAGGTTTTTTCTTTCTTCCTTTAGTTAATCTTCTTCATTTTAACTGTTCTTGTTATCGTTAGGCGTCCGACTCGTTGCATGTTCACGGTGTTGCCATTCCAACCATTCATGGAATTCGGAATGTTCTCAACCACATTGGTGCTCGATTGAAAGTTCTTTGGATTAGCCTTCGTGAGGAACCGGTATTTTTATATTTTCAATTTTAACCTATGTTTAACTTCAAGGAATTCAGAACACTTGAGTTTAGGCTATAAGTAATAAGTATTGTTAGTTCAAGTTTTACTCATTTTTTTGGCCGTGGAGATGATTAATGCTGTTACAATGTTCTATTCTAACTTTTCGTTCTCTTTTTTTGTTGGAATCAGCTTGCCTACATTAATGGCCGTCCTTTTGTTTTGCGTGATGTGGAGAGGCCGTTCTCCAACCTTGAGTATACGGTATGTAACTGCGATGTATCTCAGTTTTGTGCTGCCTGTCAATTTGGTTGAACATTAACAATTTGGCCATTCGGGGATAAATTTGTTTTTGGCTGAATATGTGTCCATTAACTAGGTTTTGTGTGGCATTCTGTGCTTAATTAGGGAATTAACAGGGAAAGGGTTGAGCAGATGGAAGCTCGTTTGAAAGAAGACATCCTGGTGGAAGCTGCAAGGTATTTCTGTGGCTCTGCCCTGTTTTTGTCTTGAGCTTGTCCCGTGAATTCGTGGTTGTCTTTACTCTTTAGTGCTAATCTTATCTGGACATGGACACAACAGATATGGAAATAAGATTCTTGTGACTGATGAACTGCCAGATGGGCAGATGGTGGACCAATGGGAGCCGGTGTCATGCGATTCTGTGAAGACACCGCTAGAGGTAGCTGAAACTGGTGTACAATGGGAGTGTCAGACTTATCCATCAATTTTCTGATAGCAATGCATCAAGGTTTTTTTTTTCTTTTCTGTAGGTGTATGAGGAGTTGCAAGTGGAGGGATATCTTGTTGATTATGAACGCGTTCCTATAACTGATGAAAAATCACCAAAGGAATTGGATTTTGATATTCTGGTTAGTTCTTTTGTATGTATTTGGTATCACTTTCTGGATAGTTATTCTTTTGGTGCAATCAAGGAGTTGGTGATGTAGTTTCCTTCTCTATTGCCTTGTCATTCAGCTGCTGCTGCTGGTGAATTATGCTTAATTATCCAGGACTCTAGGGTTTTTTATTTGGTACTATAGTTATTAACGTAGAAAACCCATACTCTTCATTTTTTATTTTATTTTAGGTTAATAAAATTTCTCAAGCTGATGTAAATACGGAGATAATTTTTAATTGTCAAATGGGGCGTGGGCGAACTACAACTGGAATGGTTATTGCAACTTTGGTATACCTCAATCGAATTGGGGCCTCTGGTACTCTTCATTTATTTATTCAATTTTTCTGCTTTTATTGCTTATTTTCTTTATATATGTTGTTTTTCATCCTAGAAATTTGAATATAAGACTGATTTCTTTCATATTCAGCATCAGATTTGCAGCTATTTGTTTTGCTGTTTAATGAAAAAACAAAGGAATTTTATTTTTTTATTAAAATGCACTACTTTGCTACAACAATACCGGAGCATATGAATACACATTTCAGCTTTTAGTTAGCATGAAAAGTCTATAGATTTTTCATAAATATTGCATTTTTATTACCAAGGCAACATAAGGCTGATGGCTGCATCCTTCTTTTCTGTATTTGTTTGCAGCTACCTTGGTTATGATGTTAGTTATGAGTTTAGTGGAGTAGGAACTGGTTGCTTATTTTTGTGGCCTGGTTATTTCATTAGCTTCTTGAGAAAGAAAACATTTTTGTGGTAAGAGTAAGACAGCTCTTTAGTTCATCTCCAATGGTGCAGTTTTTATTTATCATATTATTTCTAGGTTACAGGGCTTCTGTCCAACTATTGATCATGGGGAGGTTGCATGTTGGTATGCATGTGTGAATGAGTCTAATATATGACATGAAAGCACTGACCTTTTTATTGGAGTGAGAGAAACTTAATGCACCCATTGAATTGAGAGCTAATGGCCTGAATCAGAATAGTAGGTTGATGAAGGGCATGCCTATTGGTTTTCAATCCTTGCCACCCATAATTAATTTAATGACTGTGATTAATTTATTTCTGCTCTTACAACATATCACTACTTTCATTAGATATGCATGCATGCACAAAACTTTACCTCCATGAATATGGTATTGCTAGTTTATATACTGAGTAATCCTTATTTAAAATTATTGCAAGTCACTTGGAAAGAAAATTGAATGATGCCTAGCATTATTCTTACTCCATTGCATCAAGTTCAAATCATGGAGTGTACAAGTGGAATTGCCATTAACAAAATATTGCTTTTATGTTATTACATGATAGGGTTTCCAAGAAGCAATTCAATTGGTAGAATTTTTCAAAGTATGACCAATGTTGCTGATCATTTGCCTAACTCAGAAGAGGCAATTCGCCGAGGAGAGTATGCAGTCATAAGAAGCTTGATTCGGGTGTTAGAGGTATTGGCTTTAAAATTTAAATCTAATGTTTCTTATATAAAATAAAAATTTGTTCTTGTTGTCCTAATTATCAGATAAGTTTTAGGGTGGTGTTGAGGGGAAAAGGCAAGTGGACAAAGTCATTGACAAATGTGCTTCAATGCAGGTATATCTGTTTCTATTCTCTAATGACTCTAGTATTGTGTTATTCAAAGACAAATTTTAAGTTGGTTATTTGTAGTGCTTCTTCTATGTTTTGAATTTTTTACTTGTATCCTGTGTTTTGAAATTTCATATCTTCTCCATACATGCCTCATTTGATCCCTGTCTTGCTTGAATTTTAGAATCTGCGTGAAGCAATTGCCACCTATCGCAATAGCATTTTGCGACAGCCTGATGAGATGAAAAGGGAGGCATCACTATCTTTTTTTGTGGAGTACCTGGAGAGATACTACTTTTTAATATGTTTTGCTGTGTACATTCATTCAGAAAGGGCTGCACTCCGTTCTAATACTGCTGATCACTGTAGTTTTGCTGACTGGATGAGAGCAAGGCCGGAACTCTACAGCATTATTCGCAGGTTAAAAATTTAAGTTTTACTAATTTCTCTTCATTAGGTCCATGAATTATCACCTCATATTTATTGAGCCAAATTGATTTTAACTAGTGAATCATTTTGGGCCAAGTATATCTAGCAAAGAAAAGTTTATTTTCATAATTACTGAACTTAGATTGCTTCTACTTTTAAGTATAATCTTCACTTATATGGTTTGAGGTCCTGATTGCTCTTGTACTGGTATGAAAGAAATCCTTGGGTTTACTTAATCACTTATCTTTAGTTTACAACAAGGTTTATTTATGTGCTTAGTTGGGACACTAGATTGGCATTAACTTCTGACAGTGATTATCTCTGGTTTTGAATTATGGTGATGCTTCGGCTAGTAAAAAATTTCTCGTGTGGCTCCAAGACAGATTCTTTAAGGCAGCCAACTTTAAACTTGGCTCTAATTCTCTAAATAAAACGGCATGGTACTTGTTTTATTATTGATTTAGACATTCTGTTGTGATTCCATTCTACTTTTTACCCTGAAAAGCATATCCCTTTTGTCCCATCCTTATTTTGTATTTACATCAGTAATTCAGAAAGAGGCGCCAAGGAGTTGACTCCATTTGAGATATCTGCTATGCTTGCAATTTATAGCAATTTTCTTAGTTAATTTTCACTAGAAGGTGCTGGATATCTTTGTTGATCTAATATTCACATTTGACATATGTTTTCATCATATAATTGGACCATTTTTACCAATTGGGTTTTTTTGAGATCCCACATCAACTATAGATGTGATCGAAGTAGAGATTGTAAAGGCTTGGACAATCCTCACTTCATGAGTTATCTTTTGTGGTCGAGTTTGGCCCAGTCCAAATTCAAGAGATTTCTAATGTAATTTAATTTGTTAACTTGCTTGATCTTATGTCTATTAACATTTGGCATGACTCACAACAATTAGCATTGCAGGTTACTCAGGAGAGATCCAATGGGTGCACTTGGATATTCAAGTTTAAAACCATCTTTAAAGAAGATAGCTGAATCTACTGATGGCCGCCCTTCTGAGATGGGTGTGGTTGCTGCCTTGAGAAAGGGCGAGGTTCTTGGTAGTCAAACTGTTCTCAAAAGTGATCACTGTCCCGGATGTCAAAACCCAAGTTTACCTGAGAGAGTGGATGGTGCTCCTAATTTCCGAGAAGTTCCTGGATTTCCAGTTTATGGAGTGGCAAATCCAACCATTGATGGTATTCGATCTGTCATTCAAAGGATTGGTAGCTCCAAAGGTGGACGTCCAATACTTTGGCATAATATGAGAGAAGAGCCTGTTATTTACATCAATGGGAAGCCATTTGTTCTTCGTGAAGTTGAAAGGCCATACAAAAACATGCTGGAGTACACAGTAAATATCACCTTTATCATATCCTTTTAATCAATTTTGAGTTAAGGAATGGGGAGTGTAGACTAGATGTTGATTTTAGAATGACAGCCTTTTTGTTTTAATCCACTAGGTCATATACCACCAATTTGCTTTCCCAATTTTTCCAATACTCTGTCAATAGGATCTTTAGTTAACAAATGTAGTAATTGGTAGCAGGAACCCCATACTCCCAAAAGAATATAGTGGTCTAATGGTGAAAGAAAGTGTATCTAGATGGGCAAGGTGAGACAGGCAATGAGATCTGTGTTTACAGTGCTTTTTGTTGTGGTTTACACAAAATGTAATCCATGGAGTCAATCTCACCTAGTAGGATAACCTGATAAGGTTTTTGTTGTTGTTGTAGTAGTAGCAGTGTCTTCTAGGGTAGCAAAGGATATCTATTTCACTCTAAAGTATAATATTACTTGAGATGAAGTATTAAAGTATTAAAACCACACTCCAAAACGGATAGAGTGGTCTAATGGTGAAAAAAAGTGTATTTAGACGAGCGATGTGAGACAGGAAACTAGATTTTTGTTGTTCTTAGCACAAAATGTGATCCATGGATTCAACCTCACCTAGTGGGATAACCCCATAAGGCTATTATTGTTGTTGTTTTGTAGTAGTAGCAGTGTCTTCTAGGGTAGCAAAGGGATATCGGTTTCACTCTGAAGTTTAATATTACTTGAGATAAAGTATTAAAGTCACAAAGTTCATAATCTATTGGATGAATATTGTCAAGGAATATTTTCATGTCTAAAACCTTAAGCTGTTAAGTGGAGACTAAGGAATATTTTTATGTCTAACAAATATTATTTGATCCATTAAAAGTCAGTGCAAATTATCTGGTCCATGCCCCTATACTTTGTCTGGTGCAGGTCAGGGGATGTGTTAATATATAAATGATCAACAAATGCTGAAGTAGATATAAAATGAGGCTTATCTAATATGTTGAAATTAAGATACCATTAGAGGCCTCTTTGAATTTCATGTTAATTTGGAAATTTGTTCCTGATTGTTGGTCAATTGGAAATTGTAATTTGTTCTTTAAGGGCATTGACCGTGAAAGAGTGGAGAAAATGGAAGCTCGATTAAAAGAAGATATCCTACGGGAAGCTAAACAGTATGGCGGTGCCATAATGGTTATTCATGAAACAGATGATAAGCATATATTTGATGCTTGGGAGGATGTTACCTCTGATGTGATTCAAACCCCACTTGAAGTTTTCAAAAGTCTGGAAGCCGAGGGGTTGCCCATTAAGTATGCACGTGTGCCCATCACTGATGGAAAAGCTCCTAAAAGCTCTGATTTTGACACTTTGGCAAATAATATTGCTTCTGCTGCAAAGGACACTGCTTTTGTTTTCAATTGTCAGGTACTTTCTTAATCTTTTATATCTTATGCTGTTTTTTTTTATGACCTTGTTCATTTTGTGTTTGTTTACTAGTTCTTATCTTTTTTTTTTCCTATCCATTTCTTACTGTTGTTATTGATATAATAGATGGGTAGGGGCAGGACAAGCACTGGTACTGTCATAGCTTGCCTTGTGAAACTTCGCATCGATTATGGTAGGCCCATTAAAATACTGGGTGATGATGTGACCCATGAAGAATCAGACCGTGGTTCTTCAAGTGGAGATGAAGCTGGGGGTTATGTCACTACATTATCCTCCAATACTTTGCAAAGAAAGACAGACGATAAACAAAATTGTGCTTTTGGTATAAATGACATCCTTCTGTTATGGAAGATAACAACATTATTTGATAATGGTGTTGAATGCCGAGAGGCCTTAGATGTTATTATTGATAGATGTTCTGCACTTCAAAACATTCGTCAAGCAGTCTTACAGTATAGAAAAGTATTCAATCAACAGCATGTTGAGCCTAGGGTAAGGAGGGTGGCATTAAATCGTGGTGCTGAGTACTTGGAGCGGTACTTTCGTCTAATTGCTTTTGCAGCATATCTTGGAAGTGAAGCATTTGATGGATTTTGTGGGCAAGGAGAATCCAAAATGACGTTTAAGGTTTGGTTGCATCAGAGACCAGAGGTGCAAGCTATGAAATGGAGCATCAGATTAAGACCAGGGCGATTTTTCACTGTCCCTGTAAATGTTTTTCTACCTTTTGCTTGCAGTATTATTTCCCCCCAATTTGAAGAAAAATTGATTCAATAATAGCTATTTAAATTGTAGGAAGACTTGAGAGAACCACAAGAGTCTCAGCATGGAGATGCAGTGATGGAGGCCATTGTTAAGGCCAGAAACGGTTCTGTTTTGGGGAAAGGCTCCATACTGAAAATGTATTTCTTTCCTGGTCAGAGAACTTCCAGTCACATACAAATACATGGTGCACCTCATGTTTACAAGGTATGTTTGCTTATGCCAGTACTACTAAAGAAACTAACTTATAAAATTTGTGATGCCAGAGGGTAAGGCCACACGTCCAGTGATGACCTACAGGATCAACCAATTGTAGGTAGAATTAGCATCTTTTACATGTTTTTTGGTGAGTTTGTTTGGAGAAAACTATTGTCTGTGGACCTAGATTGCATAAATGATCAAGTAGAATACATTGCATTACCATTAGTTGATAATTTACTATTTAGTTTATTTTTTTTCCACTCATTTTGTTTTTTGTGTTTTTTTTTAAAAACATTTCACACACACAACACCCATATTGCCATAGTTGTACATATAACTAATTTTAGCATATATTTATAATTTTAAAACTAGTAATATTATAATTTATATTATCAATATATTTAAATTTAAAAAGAATATTTTATGCAATTATGACATCACGGTTTGTCAGTTGGGACTGCTGACAGTATACAAATAATGACCAATGACCTTTGGTTGCGACTTGTGAGAACTGGCAAAGAATCCGAATGATGAAATGAAACACCATGACTTGCTTACAGTAGCTTGTTTTATTATTTTGGTGTTGAAGGTCTTTCAGAACTTTTTTTACTATATTCCAGTTCTTACTTTTCTTCTTTCTAAATTGTAATAATGAAAGAGCTTTACCTTATGTTTTTATCAATAATGTGGTTGACAGTGAGAATGTCATTATCTAATACTTCACCTTTTCAGGTTGATGAATACCCCGTGTATTGCATGGCAACTCCAACCATCTCTGGTGCCAAGGAAATGCTAGACTATTTGGGTGCTAAGCCTAAACCTTCCCTCACTGCTCAAAAAGTTATATTGACCGATCTGAGAGAAGAAGCAGTTGTTTATATCAATTATACTCCCTTTGTCCTGAGGGAGTTAAATAAACCAGTTAATACACTCAAGTATGTAGGAATCACTGGTCCTGTGGTGAGTCATCTTTACTATAGTTTTTGTTAGAAGTTGGTATATTTTACAAAATTCATTTGTTATCCAACTCATGTAACTCCAATGCAGGTGGAACACATGGAAGCACGGCTAAAAGAAGATATACTAGCTGAGATTAGGCAGTCTGGTGGGCGAATGCTATTACACCGTGAAGAGTATAACCCCTCAACAAATCAGTCAGGTGTGGTTGGATACTGGGAAAACATTCAAGCAGATGATGTGAAGACACCTGCAGAAGTTTATTCCGCTCTTAAAGATGATGGATATGATATTGTCTACCAGAGAATACCTTTAACAAGAGAGAGAAATGCTTTGGCCTCTGACATTGATGCAATACAGTATTGTCAAGATGAGTAAGTATCCTCTACTTTGCAGTATATAGGTCTTGTAAAGTTTGCTGACATTTTTGTTCTTGCCCTGTTTGCATCATTTATAATTTGGGGGTTAATAATATGTAGTACTTAGAATATTCAATATATCAAATATTCACTTAGAATCGTAACCAACCTATGATTGCTAATAATTTTAGGGCCTTTCTTTTTCTCTGAAATGAAGTCATGGGGTTCTTGTTACATTTTGCTTATATAGTACTATATTCTTTTGTTAAAGTTGATTCTTTAGATCTCTGAACTGGACTGGATAATCAAACATTTTGCTAAGAATTTTTAAATTAAAAACATAAAAGATTCATACTATTAAGTATAATAGTCCCATGCAAGGCACAGGTTTCATACAATATCAATACTGATATAAATCTGTCTGGCTAATTAATATGTGCCAACCACTCATCATTTTGATTCCTGCCCAATGTTCTTCATTTGTTCTGAGTCTGTATCCTTATTGTCTAGAAACTGTAATCCCTCCATGTTAATCTTATTCTTTGTTTGAATATAGCAATGTACTAACTTCTAAACTCTTGCTTTATTGTAGCTCTGCAGGTAGTTACCTTTTTGTATCACACACAGGTTTTGGTGGAGTTGCGTATGCAATGGCTATAATTTGTATCAGACTTGATGCTGGATCCAAAGTCTCACAGCCATTATTCGGTCCTCATATAGGTGCAGTGACTGAAGAGGACTTGCCTTCTCAAACTTCTAATGAAATGGCACTTAGTATGGGTGACTATGGTGACATTTTGAACCTTACAAGGGTCCTCATACATGGTCCCCAGAGCAAAGCAGATGTTGACATTGTCATTGAAAGGTTATCAGGAAATTTTTTATTAGAAGCTTTACAAACCATATATTATTTCCTTTAGAAATGCATATTGTCGGGTGAGAGGGTTACCTTTGAAAATATATTATGTACCATTGGGGAATTTTGATCTGGCAACTTAGCTTTAGTTATTGGCTTTTCATCGAAGATACTGAATTTTTCTACTTTTTTAATAGATGTTCAGGTGCAGGGCATATACGAGAAGATATTCTTTATTATAATGGAGAATTTGAGAAGTTCACAGATGATGATGATGAGGAACGTGCGTATCTTATGGACATGGGTATCAAGGCTTTGAGGTAAATTTACTTGTCTCACCTAGAGGAATGTCCCTCCTGTATTTTATAGCAATGGTATTGATATATTTTCTATTTTTCTCTAAAAAATATGCGGAGAATCATCATACCCTCGTGGATGTTGCTGTGTTGGTGCTTATGTATGTAATCAGAGGATGAGGGTCTATTGACACGAATACTAGAATTAATGCAATTAGTCATTTACACTACTAATTAATTTATAGAAAATGATTTTGATTTGTCCAATTCTAGAATTGTAGCTAATTATTATGTAGATTTTGCATGCTAAATTTTAGAATTTTAAAAATATTATTACTCAATCGTTAATTTAATTTCTTTGAAAAGTAATTTATACGTTAATTTAGTGAAATACATTTTGGAAGAGCATGAAACAAAGTTACAGTACAAACTTTCTATTCAACAATGAATTTGTGAGAATTTATCTTATAAGATGATTGACTTTGATTTACACCTCTCTTTTTTCACACATGCATTGTCAATATAACCTACCAACCATTAATATCTATCATGTCGATCTTGCCCTTGCAAGCCTAATTTTGAAAAAAAAAAAAAGAGTACATAATCACTGAATTTTGTGAGGCAGCAGTCATCGCATAAAAAATTATTAACCATGTACAACTGCTTTTGCTTTGTCACTGGTGGGTGTTGGTGTAATATTGTGTTGGACATGTACCATTTTGTTGTTTAACCATTTCTGTTTCCCCCCTCCATCTGCAGGCGATATTTTTTCCTTATCACATTCAGATCTTATCTCTACTGCAACTCTCCTGCCAATATGGAATTTGCAGCATGGATGGATGCAAGACCAGAGCTTGCTCATCTATGTAACAATCTAAGAATTGATAAATAATATGGCAATGTTTATAACCATGTTGTCAATGTGCTGTGGGCATTTGGTGTTACAATTTGTGCCACCTGTTCCTCATGCTGTGCAATACCTTATTTTCCCCAAATGTAGTAGACTGTGCACTCATGCTACTTTGTAAACCGCTATCTCAGGCGAGCCGTATCCTGCATTCAGTTTCTGTCTAGCTTTGTATGCTACGAGAGGTTGGCTCTTACACAAGGCATGAATATTGGTGAACCGAAGTGTTCATCGGAGACCTGTATGGTTGTAGGTTACACTGCTGAGAAATGTTACATTATCTCTTCCAAAGATTGTATTTCTATTTGTTTGTTTAGGCTGAAATGTAGTGCTTCAATAGGTTGGGAAGAGATATCTTTCTAGTGAAAGGGGAGGAGGAAGGCTCCCTATTTCTGCAAAACCCTTGCCCATGTTTCATTAACGCCCTTAAGAATTTTTAGTCACTTCGCCCAAATTCAATTGTATTTTACTTCCCTTCATCGAAGAAGTAAATTCTCTGTTGTCTTAAAATATATGTGAAGCTTTTTATTGGAAAGGAAAATGCTTGTTGCACATCATGCATCATTCTCATCAGCTCAAGAGTATGAGGTTGCACAGTCAGAGTACAGGTGAGTAGAAATTCTAGCAAGGCTAACTTTAATCACTAATTTCCTGGTGGGACTCTTGAATACGTGGGATGATCTTTTTGTATGTGTGAATGCATGTGTATAAAGATTTTGATGATACCAAGACAGACAAGTTTACTTCAAATCAAGATCAAGAAAACAAAAGATCAAGAGTAAAGATATATCTTAGTCTATTTTTGTTAAAAGAATCTCTTAGTGATTGAAAATTTACAAAAATTATTTATTATAAAAAGTTATTAAAATATTTTTTAACATTTATGGAAAAAGTATTTTTCCACTGGTAATCGATTATCAGGTATTGTAATCGATTACCAAAAGCAACATTATTTTAAAAAGTTTTTTCAGAAGTTTGAAATTTGAATTTTGAAAACTGGAATCGATTGCCAATGACGAAACTCCTGAAATTCAAATTGAAAAGTCATGATCCATTATTACATAATTCTGTAATCAATTACCAAAGAGCTGTAATCAATTACCAATGAGAAAATTTTAAAAATTACTTTGAAAAGTCATATCTCTTCTTAAGTTTTTGAAAAACCACTAAGGGCCTACAAATATGTGTGACTTATCTATGAAAGTTTTCAGACTTTTTTAGAACTTTATTATCTTATCATCTCAAAAATAAATCATTGGTCAAACACTTGCAAATTAATTAAAGATTTTTCTTAGAACTTCATCTTGTATCTTCTTCTCTAAATTGAGAAAAACATTTATACTTTCTTTAAAGACTTATTGAGATCAAGAGGTTGTTTGTTTCTTGAATTGTGAATTTCTTGAACACAAGGAAAATGGATCCCACGAAGTGGCCGAATCAAGATAAATTGAGTTTGTATTTTTCTTTTTCCTATCTTGATTATTTTATCTTGCATACTTGAAGTGATATAATTTTTCATTTTCATCTTATTCTTAACATATAGATTTACAAGGGGATTTAGAAGTCAATTTAAAGATGAATTTTTTAACTTAATTCATCCCTTCCTCTTAAGTTATTGAGATCACTTGTCCAATGGATAACATTATCTAATGTATCTAAAAAAAGAATATTATCTAAAATATACTATTTAAGGATGGGAACGGATTGGTTCATATTGAATTCGAGACATATTTTGATCCAAATCGGTTGAATTTTAATAGGTTTGAAATGATTTGCATTTTTTTCTTGTATAGGTCTCCAACCATGTTTGGGTTGATTCATATCGAATAATTGGATATTATTAAATTTTTTTTAAAAAAAATTGGTTAAAAAGAAAAAGAAAAAAAAATTAATGTTAAATTGCTATTAAATTATCAAATCAGTCATAAGTCATGAGAACCAAAAGCTCAAAATAGAACTAAAATTGCAAAGACATTATCATTTTTTAATATAAACACTTTTAATAAAAATATATTAAATAAATAAAAGATGTCATTTAATGAGGTGGATCGATTCGGGTTGGATCTTTAAAATAATTAAAGAATGGAGAAGACAGAATTTTGTTGGCATGGTTGAAGTTGAAGGAAAGAGGAAGCGTTGGGTTACAGAATAAGATGAGCGTCATTTATCTTTCAAGATTTTTTATTATTTATTTTAAAAAGATTCTCTTCTCTGAAAAAAGATGAGCATCATTTTGTGATTTTTAATGTTATTGGAATAGTGTTTTTTGAAAACTAAAGAAGATATTAAAAAAATATATGAAGAATATAAAAGTAATTTTTACATAACAAAGCATATCAGAAAAATACATTCCATGCATCGTGTTGACATGTTATATACTAGTTATTATTTTTAAAATGACGTATCACGTAAAGACCTGCAATCCTGCTAAATATGCTCTCACTCTTTGGTGGACAGACTTAAGAAAGCGACGATGGGGTTCAAATTGAATCTACTTTCTCGATTTTTGTTGGGTCATTTGAACTGATAATCGAAGCAAAATTAGAAATAGGCAGAATGCACATTATAATTTATAATTTGTTTTATTTTTTGTTTTTTGTTTCAGTAATGACACTTTAAGTTAACGATCAACAAGTTGGTGTCATCATTGCAATGCATCTTGCTGTAATCTTTCTCTAGCCAGCTAGCTAGTGAGAAATTCGATTCCTGGAAGAAGAGAACAGATTATTAATAGGGTCTTCCTAACAAGTATCATTAGGACATGTTAAGAAATTAAAAAAAATATGTTTATTCTAAAAATTATAGGAAAGTGTAAGAAAAATCAAGAATAATCCACTATAAATATTTTTTCTTTTGATTCCCTAATAATGTGCTGCAAATATTAGTTATCATTTATCTTATTAATATTATCACGATGACGATGATAAAAGAAAGTCGTAAATTTCTATTTGATTGATTAAGCATTTGCCTTAATTAACGGTTAAATTGATTAGACCAAAACCTTAAAAGAGGAGGGAAACAGCGTACATGATCTGACATAAAAAGTGTGCATTTGGGACTAATAAGGATGCGGTTTTAGCTTTTAGTGTGGTATAAGCTACTTGAGAATCTTTAGAAACTTATAGCTCGGTTTGTGTTGTGTAAGGGATTTTCTGATCCGAATGAAAAGAAGAAGAAAAAGTGTTGGTGGGTTTCCATGTTGGTTTGAAGCTATTAACTATTAAGCCATTCCTTGCTCTACCTCGAGGGAAACCCACCTTCCTTTAATTCTTTTTTAAATATTTCATAAAACAACATGATATGATACCCAACAAGACATATATGCTGCTGCTTTAATTCCCCCCCCCCCCCCTTCCCTTGTACTTGTACATTACTTAAACAGAAGGGTCTTATGACATTTCTATTTCCATTTATACACATTCATTATTAAAGATGTATGCATTTTGGCCCATTTCTATTTCCATTTAAGCACATTCCTTTCAATTTTTTTTTAATATTTTAGATAATCTAGCCGAATTAGTTCTGTCTAGTGGTATTAAACTTTGGCTTCAAATAATAATCTGATTGCTCAACCGCTTGAGGGAAGAATCAAATAAGACGGTTGTCATAGTGTATAGCAATTTAGAAATGATGGTGGCAAGTGAGCTACAAGGATTTTTCATGTCCCTGGGTTCAAAGAAGACATCCTTCCACCGTGACAGGAATCTGCCTTCCTCTTTCACTGGTAGCAGAGTGAACTTGCTTCATTCAAAGAGTGTAGCATCTGGTTTTCGTCTAGGAAAATATTTTAGTGTTACACAGAGAAATACAACCAGAAGATTTTTGGCTACTTCTACTCTTGCAGATGTTGCAAATGATTTTATGGTAACTTACTTTCATTTTGCTTCCCGAATGATGTCTTAGTTTGTGTTAATACTTCATGTTTCCATGAACAGTTTCTGCTCCATTGAAAGCCTTGGACTTGTTTATCCTAATCTTGACTTTGAACTTGATTACTGATTATTGACTTAGTTTTTACCTGGTTTCTTAAGTACAAAAAGTATTCATAGTCATGGAGAGCTATCATAATTAAGTTATATTCTTTTGGACACATTACACTCACAGGTTTAATGAAATTTAAATACCCCTCCCTTATTTGAAATTACTCGATCTACATAATCACATAAGAAATTAGGAGAGGTCTGTATTAACAGGAAGGATATATGTGTAGGTAAAAAAAACGGAGGGATGAGGGAAATTTTGTTAAACTATGTGAGTGCAATTTGTTCTATTCTTTTTAATCAGGATATATGAGGACTTGAATATGAATTTACCTAGATAAAATTGCATTTCAGGCCCTTCAATCACCAATACTTACAGGAAGAGAAGCCAACCCAAAGACTGTTGCATCGATCATATTAGGTGGTGGAGCTGGAACTCGTCTATTCCCCCTCACTCAAAGAAGGGCTAAACCTGCTGTAAGTTATTAACTTCGCTAATCTGTGTGTATCTTTTATGTTATTCCAGGCCTAGGCTTAAGTTCATTCATCTGTGTGTGTCTTTTTATGTTCCGCATGTTATGTGATGCTCAGGTTCCATTTGGAGGATGCTATAGGCTGGTGGACATACCAATGAGTAATTGTATTAACAGTGGAATTAACAAAATCTACGTCCTTACACAATTTAATTCTCAGTCCCTAAATCGCCACATTGCTCGAACATATAATTGGGGAGGTTGCATTAACTTTGGAGGTGGTTTTGTTGAGGTACTCAGTCTTATATATTATTTTTATTATATTTTACCTACCTTTCAAGTTGTGTCTCACTTATTGACATGGTATACACAAACTTAAAAGTTTGATTTCTATGCACTGTTACATTGTCAACTGATCATAAATTATGTTAGGTATGACTTGTATGGAAGTTATGTGATTGGATAAGGATACAAGTATAAAACTGCTTTACACGGTCAATGCATAAACTATATTCTTAACTAAAAGTTGGTTATGATAGGTATTAGCAGCAACTCAGACACCTGGGGAATCAGGAAAGAAGTGGTTTCAGGGTACAGCGGATGCTGTAAGACAATTTCTTTGGTTGTTTGAGGTATTATATAATTCCTTATCCTGTTCATATAATTGTATTTGGAAGAATAGTCCATTTGTCAACAAGCTATGGATTACCCGAATTGTAAGTGTTTAAGAAGGATTTATGTCATTCTTACATTTGCAAAACTGATCGGTGTTTTTGGGACTTGAATAGGATGCTGATCATAAAAATATAGAAAACATTCTGATATTGTGTGGTGATCAGCTATATCGAATGGATTACATGGAAATTGTACAGGTTGGTATTAGCTGTTAATTTGTTGTTTTTTTCCAATTCACTTACTGTGAATATTTCACACGTGAACTGATCTAATGCCTGCAGAAGCACATTAATTCATGTGCTGATATATCAGTATCTTGTCTCCCAGTGGATGGCAGGTATTCTATGTACAGTTTCCTCTATTCCATTATACATATTTTGTTTCTGAAGTATTTATGTTTTCTTCCTTTTGACCTGTAGTCGGGCTTCTGATTTTGGATTAGTGAAGGTTGATGAAAGAGGACAGATATGCCAGTTCCTTGAAAAACCCAAGGGCGAATTGTTAAGATCTATGGTTGTTCCTTTTCCAATTTTCTCTTAAAAAGATTGAGTGATAATCTACTACAGTTATCAATCTGAAATCACCTGTTTCTGATTGAAGTACTTGTTCTCATAGCATGTAGATACAAGTATTTTTGGACTATCAGCTCAAGAAGCAAGGAAATTTCCATACATTGCATCAATGGGTATATATGTGTTCAAAATAGATGTTCTGCTAAAAGTTCTCAGGTGATTAATTCACTTTTCTGCGCTTTGTATTTTCCGTGTTGGTTCTTATTCTCCCATTTTTAGTAGAACAATCAGTTTTTGTAGTAGGAGGTGATTATATGAAGGTAGTGAAGTAACTGTGCCCTTCCCTCTGTGCAATAACTGATGAAGGTGATATGATCTATTTTGCATCAGCACACAAATATACAGAATGTGTTCTGATGTTGGTCATATGTATGAAGTTCCATGAATCTCTTTTATCTGGTATCTGATAGAGGAAAAAGAAAACTTGAAGCATTCTGAATAAATGCTTCAACAACCTGATCCTGTCATATTATGGCAGTGAAAATGTAGAGGTTGTAAATAAGATAACAGAAACTTGGAAGTTTCAAAAGTCCAGAGGTAATAAGCAAGGCAAGGAGGCAGTCCAACATTTCCCTCCTTAAATTAGTTGGTCAATTATGTTACTACCACTACTGAGTTAACTAAATTTTCCTAATCTATATAGGCAACATCTGGAAACTGCACATAATTTTTCCTCTTTTATGAGATACCATGAAATGAAGTGAATGTGATGTTCAAAGCATGAATTCTTAGTTACCACTTGTTGCTCCCAAGAGAAAGTGAGAGACTCCGATTAAAATTAAGAACAAAAAAATAACCAAGTCTTATTCTACTAGGGAAGGTTGGTTACCTTACCTGGATCCAACACTGGCATTAGGCCTATGCAAGACAAACTTAAAATGAATAATTAACTTGTGGTCAATACTTTTACGATTGGTTGGATTTTCATCGTTTCATGAGTTACACTCTCAATTATAGAAAGCTTTGGATTAACATAGGATTTTTTTAAAACTCAAATAAACAATTAAATATGGTGTGATTTTCATTCTTCTTTGATGACAAATTCGCAGGGGTTGTTATCCTAACGCAAATGATTTTGGATCTGAGGTCATTCCCATGGCTGCAAAAGATTTTAATGTCCAGGTAATTGCTCAAAGTGAAAACTACTCAAGTTATACAAATTATTCGAGCGGAAGGATTTTGCATTGTCAAATATTCATCTGTCAATATAGTTTTTGATGAATGCATTGAACTATTATATTCTATTTTCATTGTAAATAATCAAGATTGGTCTTTGTATTTCATCGCAGGCATGTCTTTTCAATGGTTATTGGGAAGATATTGGGACTATAAAATCTTTCTTTGATGCAAACTTGGCTCTTATGGACCAGGTAGGTCTTTTACGTACTATTTAAAAGTTATAGGTCTCAGTCAGAAAACCGAATCCACTGAGTTTACACAAGCTGCAATTTATTGTTCTTCCATGTTGAAGCGGCCCAAGTTTCAGTTGTATGACCAGTCCAAGCCTATTTTTACATGTCCTCGGTTCCTACCACCAACTAAAATGGAGAAGTGTGAGGTAAAACTGTTAAAATTAGTCCATATAACTAAAATTTGTGATTCTGACAGAGCCTAATGAAACTGTGCAATAACTTCAATTGTAGGTAATTAACTCTTTAATTTCAGATGGTTGCTTTTTAAAAGAGTGCACAGTTGAACATTCCATTGTGGGAATCCGATCAAGACTTGATTCTGGAGTGCAGCTAAAGGTAACCTTTATCAGGAGCTAAGTGTTATCTTGTCCTAAGTTCTCATCATATTTCCCTTCCTTTATTCTGTCAAATGTATGGGAATGAATGTTTTCTGTTCAGCTTCTCTTAACCTGAAATGAAGCCATATTAGTCATACTTAATGACAATTACTTCACAGGATACCATGATAATGGGTGCTGACTATTACCAAACTGAGGCTGAAATAGCTTCTCTTTTAGCAGCGGGAAATGTTCCAATAGGCATTGGGAAAAATACCAAAATTGTGTAAGAATTCTGAAAATTGAAAATGCTGTCATATTTTCACATTATACAGCTTAATGCATGAACAAATTTACATGGTGTTGAATTTTACTAGTCTTTAGATTGACATGCCTTCAACACGTGTTTACACATATGGACATAAAATGATGAAAAGTTGAAAGCAACAAACAATTATTCTTCTAAAATAGAAGTATAATAAGAAGGATATTCATACCATATATCTATGTGGAGTTTTACAACTGTTTCCATCTCTCCTGTTAGGTTTTTTTTTATGATTACTGCATGCTAGTCTATTTTTTATGACTCCTGTGCTAATGTAAGAATTGTATGCAGGAATTGTATAATTGACAAAAACGCAAGAATTGGAAACAATGTAATTATTGCAAACAAAGACGTAAGTAATAACTTGGTTGTAGAAGTTTCTCCAACCATTTTTCTTTTGGAAGTTATTTCTTGTTCCTACTACACTTCTCGTTTTCAAAATTGGGGGCAAATGGTTTCTTTGTTCAATTGGCAAATGAGATGTTAGTTGTGATTTTTTTAATAAATGAGAAGATTTGTGTCACACCAAGATTAGTAGAGATACATAGCTGTTCTTTTGATAATTATTGCTCTTCCATGTAAAAAAACTCATTGACAAATAATAAACCAAAGTTAGGCCTTAAACATTTTAAACATATCAATTACTATGGAGTGTATTTAAAATTAACTATAAAATGTTTGACATATTCATTCAGAACATTTTAAACGTTGTATTTTGATTAGATTTAAGTGACATTTGTACTTGGGATGCAGAATGTGCAGGAAGCAGATAGACCATCAGAGGGGTTTTATATTCGATCTGGAATCACGGTGGTGTTAAAAGAGTCTGTAATAAGCAATGGTACAATCATTTAATGACTGGTGCAAGGTGGTGGCAAAATACAACATCGGAGGATATATACAGGCTTCAAATTTTCGCACAGAATAAAATTTTACGGTCTTGGAAGTAAGGGCTCAAGTATCAATTTTTGAATCTTCAATCATGGGAATCAATCAAGAACGTACACATTCATTTGGCACAACATTTTTTGTTGGCTCATTCAACTGAGAGAGCAACAAAATTATGCGGGCAATCAAGTTCTTTTCATAGCTTTATTATTTGTATCGCTTTTATAAGCCAAAATAGTAAAAAAAAAAAAAATAGTTGAGATTATTTGCAAGATTGAATATTACTTTTGGAATAAGAGAAATATAGCCATCAATCTCAATAATAAATTGTGGGTTACACGTGAAAGTGTTAGGTATGTTCTGTTGTTCAAGAATCATGACTCATGGGACATGAATTATAATCAAAGAGAAGATATCCACACCAGCTAATCTAATTCTTTAAATTTAAATTTATTTTAAAAGTAAGCTATGTAAAGTCCATTTGTTTCTTATCAATTTTCTAATCTAGATTGTTGTCTTTTGATTTTATGTTAATTTGTTGATTTATGGCTAGTCGTGTTGTTATTATTGTATGTTCTAATAGTTTCAATTGCAATCTGCAATAGAAATTTTTTGTTGTTAAAAACAACCTAAAATATATTTTCTCGATGTTCTTTCATTCTTTGCTGAATAAAAATAAAGTTATATTAACATTTTTTTCCATAACAATTTAACTTGTCATCTTTGATTTTAATTTTCAATAATCTTCTTAGATGGTCATTCATATATTTTTATTTATTTTTATCTTAGCTCATATTTGTCTTCTATTTTTTGTCATTGAATTTTGTCCGCTTTTAATCTTTTAATTTTAAAATGTATGTTTTTCATTTTAAGCACTATCTAATTCTTTTTTTTATACATGTATAAAGTGTTATTGATAAATCATATTTTGCATGTCAGTATGTGATGTGATATAAACTTTTAACAGATGTTGTATATATTATTTTAGCATGTTTCTTGTTAAGTGTGCAACGAATAACATGAAAATAAGTGTAAAAAGAACTCAAAATTTACGTACGTATAATTATTTTATTGTCTTATTTAACACGAATAAAGTAGTAATTGATAAATCATATTTTATACGGATGAGATATAAGTTCCGACCCGACAATGCTTTATTTGTTGTACTTATTTTTTTTGACAAAATAAGTGTGAAACAAGAAGGTCCTAAGAATCTATATTCTAAATATGAACATGATTTTTATCAATGATAAAAAAAATAAAATTAATTCAAATAGTTTAAACTTGTACTTTTTAACTTAAATATGAAGATAAATCATATAAAAATTGATAACATGATTTTTAAAACAATGACATTTACGAGTAAAAGAATAAAATAATCAAACATATATGTTGATGAACCAATAAAATTATATATTATGAATTATTGATTCATATTATTTAAAAAATAAAAAAATCATAATATATTATACACAAAAGAAATATGTAATATATTACATAAATAATAGAATATTATAACAATATGATAAATTATAAATATATTATTTAATAATAATAGAGTTTTTGGCTTGTAGAATGGTAAAGAAAATTTGTGTATGAATATGAAAGAGGAAAAAAGATAGAAAGAAAGAAAAAAAGCTAGAAAAAAAAATTAGAGGACAAAAATAGGGAGAGTGACGTGTCCTGGGAAAAATATAATAGATTAATAAATCACTAATTCATATTATTTAAAAAATGAAAATTATAATATAATATTATATAAAAATAAATATTTAATATAGTACATAAATAATACAAAATATTGCAGTAAAAACTATAAAATACTGTAATAATATAATAATAATAAATAATTTTGACTAATAGAATGATAAAGTTTTTTTTCTTGTAATTTATAAGTATAAATATGAAAGATAAAAAAAGATAAAAAGAAAGAGAGAGAAAAGCTAGAAATAAAGAGAAGTTTTGGAGGAAAAAAATCTCACCTAATGTTAATATGTGACCATTCAAAAGCTTTTTATTTATTTATTACGAGTAATAGATAATAGATAATATAGAGATGAGGCGCTTGAAACATGTTGTGATTGGTTCAACAACTGATATGTCATTTTGTACATAATACGCATATGAGCCATATCCATTCCATTGCAATGTCACGTGTCACCTTGTCCCTACAATAAAGAAAAGTAGGTAATAAATTTTAAATCCTTCTTTCATATCAGTACTCTCTTTGTTTCATTATGATTATAGTGTAAGAGAAAAATATTATACTAAAATAATTATTATTTTAGTTTTTAATATAATATTAATTATTTTTTTCATTTATATCTCTTGTAATATTAATAATAAATAACAGATTTTATAAATAAATTAATGATGATATAAAATTATTTTTATAAAATTATTTTTTTTCTTGATATGTGTATAACAACCTAAAATAACAAATATTTTGGGAGGATGAAGTAATATCATAATAATTTATTTTCATCATTTTCCAACTTTTTGAAAAAGGGAGTTACTTTGGTTCCATTGCCATTGCTAATGACCCCTACCAAGGGGTTGGAACCTATTTTTTTCTTCTACAAATGCCCTTTTCACTTAAATACGATTCTGTACAAACAACAGGGTGATGTTTCCGTTATGTAGTGGGAATGCGAATAAAAAATAAATAATGAATATATGATTATGTTATGCATTTGTCAACGGAATTATATTTTTGTTGTATTAAAACAAAATATGACTCTATTGAAACAATACATCAAGATCATATTTTCATTGTTCACTAGAGGGGGGGTGTTAAAAAAATAAAAATATGATTTTGTTATACTATTTCAATATAATGGTATTTCCGTTGTTATTTCAGCGACAATGGTGTCCAAAGGAGTTGCAGAGGTGGCTTTGTGGTGGCACGGTGGTGACTGGACCGTGGTAGAGGGGGTCGTTGGGAAACAGAAGGTGAAGGAGGATTAGGGGGAACAGAAGGTGAAGGTTTGCACTGAGGGGTATGGGGGTATTTTCTCATATTTGTAGGGGCCAACAAGGAGCCACTAATAATTTCCTTTAAAAAAATCTTTCTTCCAACCACTTTGACTCTAGTCTAGATTGTGGGTACAATTCTCTGATTCTATGGCCAAGAGCTTCAGAATCTCTTTCGACCATGCTAACAACTTTTTTCCATTTCTTGATTGTCCATTACAAACGTCCCAATGCTTTCATGTTTGTACCTTGCACTAAACAAAATATGCTTCATAACTCTTAATTAATAGACAACCATCATTTCTCTTATAAACCTATATTCATTCCTTAATTGTGTATTTTTCACCCCTACATCTCCTTTATCCTTATTTTAGCATTTTTCCCCAACTTATCCATGCCCTCTTCACTTATCCCAATGAAAGGTCCCCTTGTATTTTTTCCATCAGCCACAAAATTTTCTTTGAAGCTTTATAGATTAATAACACATATATAGGTATACTAAATACCACTACATTTAACAAGACAAACCTCCCTCCAAATGAAAATATATGTATTATTATTCCAAGTTAAAAATAATTTTGTACGCATAGTATCTAGTATCCACCATTGGCTCCCATGTTACTACATATTTAGGATTGAGACCCTCTAGAGCCCCTAGATACTTGAATGTTTCCTTGCATTCTTACAATTCAAACAATCAATCATATCTTCAAAGTTCGAACCAACCTGCATCCATATTAACGAATTTTTACTAAAGTTAACCTTTAAGTCTCGAACTAATTGAAAACAATAAACATATGTTAATAATATCACTTAAATTGCACTTTTTTTTTTTTTACTAATGCGCTATTGTCGATTTGCACTTTCAAAAATTTATTTGATATTTTATTAGTTTCAAGTACTAATATGATAATGCCTTCTAATTTCAAGGGCTAAAGTAACGGTTTTCTCCTTTTATTGCTTTAATATTTTGTTTAGTAGCATCACAAAATAGAATAATGTCATTACAAATTGTGGATGCGATGACTCAATATTTTTTATCTCCCCACCACATATTCATCTCCTTTGCATCTTCAACCAACTTGTGAAGACTTTTTTCTCCGTTTTAATTTTTGAAGAGGAACTTCCATTAACCAAAACAGAAACCAAAGCATAGTGTATAGATGCTCTGCTCCAGTACTTCATTTATCACAAAAGTATATTTTCTCCATTTGCATTAGAAAATTTTGGCTAACTAAGATATATTTTTGAAAATCCTCCTTTAACATCACAAATTTGGTTTCGCTGCTGCTCTTGCATCAAGATTACGTCATTAACGAAAACCCTATCTACTATATACCTACCTCAATAAATGCAATTTAATTCTCATTCACCACCCATCTTATCACTTTACAAAATCTGTTTACAATTTTTCTTACAACATCTTGTACATACTTACGAATGAGGTATATTTATACCTGAATTATTAGCCTCTTGAATAATTATGTTTCCAATTATTTTTCATATAACATGTAATTAAGTGCTATTAATTTTAAAAAATTAAAAAAATTTAAATAAATATATATTACAAAAGAAATTGACTTGGATCATGAACATGTGATGCTTCAAATTAAAACTACCTAATATTTTTTCTATAATTTTCAATTTTTTACTAGACTATCGACCTTTAAAATTAGCACCACATGATGCATTTGTCCCTTTCACGATATTCGCTTTGACACAAAAATCATGTAAAAATTAATTCAACACACCAACATTCTTTATGATACTCCAACATTTTTCTATGGGATGAAAATTTAATCCATTAGGTCTAGGACTTTTGGACCCATCACAGTCCTTAACAGCATCATCTTCCCCTGAAAACTTTTTCAGTAAAAAGCATCAGACACCTTCCTTGATATCTTCTGGATTCACTCTCCATCTCCCATTTATTTCGGGTCCATAATTATTCCTCCCTATGCATTTGTGATATAATATTGCAGTGTATCACCCACTTGCAAGTTGCAACCACTATTTTGCTTTTTTCCTGACCACGTACTGACTACTAGTTAATTAAACATCAAAACTTAGTTTAGCTACCTCATACATATATATAAGTGTTGAACAACTAAGGGGTAAATATGAAGAAAATTTACACCAATGAATTATTAAACAAATCAGATGAGTGAATTTCATACTGTTTCTTAATTCAAAATCTTAAAACTTAAATTTATGAGTCTTTTTCTCACGGTAATTTTCTTTAGAAATTGTCTTCTTGATATATCATTGGACCCATATATAATTATTGCATACACCACGCGGTATTTTCCTATGAATAGTGCTTGTAATGGGAGGAATATATAAGTAACCAAACAAACTATAAGTTTGTTACATATATATTTACATGAGCTAGGTAGGCGACATTAATGCTTGTTCACTAAGCAATACTTGACATTTTGTGGGATTGCTGATCTATAATTCTGGTAGTTGAAGGACTCTCCTCGAAAACAACTTCATAACCATCACGAAAACCATCCATTCCTTGAGCCATGAGTTGCCAAAAAAGCCCACCCGCACAGGGTCCCCCACTACTAGCACTACTGTATATGGCATTATACATTTTGCTCAAGTAATTGTCCCTTTCAACCACGCTATATGACTTCAAAGACTTGCCAAACTCACCAACAACAATAGGCTTCGCCAGAACATTTTTGGCATCTTGAATGTGTGTTTGTAGCCATTTGTCAACAAATGCAACCTGAGCAGCTTCGTTTGAGCCTGGCAACCTGTACCCTTATGCATGCCATATAATAACTTAATTTAATTTGCCTTAGAATATACTTTACTTAATATTTTTAATTAAATGAAAATAATTGTATATAAACGTGTACCATTGTTCAGGGTAGAGATGCATGGTAGCAAAATCAACTTGGTGAACTAGGTTGTTAGAAATGAAATCAGTGCCAATAAGTTGGTACCCTGGATTGATTTGTTTTTTCTCTGGCATTGTTTCACCATAGAACCCTTCGAGTCCTATTTCCAGCAAATGATTGCTATCGATGGATTTGACGTAGGCAGCCATCTCAATCACCCATTGCTGCAAAAAGAAAAAATACATATATTAATAATAATATTATGATTTGTATATAATTATCTATATATATTTGGAAAATTAACAACCAAGTTTAATTAATTAATTTTTTATATATATTCCTCACAAAAAATTAATCAATGTCCACATCTCAGCGATAATATTGTATTTGGCTCTTCTAAAATTGGGTGGCTTATTTCATTTGGGAATCTTACATTCAAGGAAAGGAATAATATATATCGATCACAAGGGTAATTGTATATGCAATGCTGTCAATTTCTCAAGAAAGAAAGCCAAAAACAATCACATATATATGTATGTGTGTGTGTGAGGCCAGTTATGTATATAATGTTTTTGGTAATATATAAACTAATAGTAGCTGCTAGTATGAGAGAAAGGACCTGAATAACTTTTCCGGAGTTGTCGTGTTGGGAACGGGGTTCATTCATAAGTTCCCACGCAAATATGGCAGGATCGTCCTTATATGCCACCCCAGTTATTGTGTTTTTTCTTGTCAGCACAGCCTGCACATATATATTTATGAGCCGGAGAAAATTAATTACCAACCTTTTAATTTATGAAATTTGGTCAAAGAAATAATGTCGATGTTTTTTTTAGAGTAATATCGATGTTGTAGTAATGAAAATAATTATGATAGGGACTTGCCTTAATTAATGAACCTCTTTTTTTTTTTTTTGGTAATGTATGAAAACAACCTCTTGTTAATTATACTATACTATTATTCAGGTGAATCTTGTTTTATACAAAAAATTTGGTTCAAAAGTTTACGAAGAGCGGTTAACCATGCACATTATAAGTTCTTTATTATCATATGTATGTATGCACTATCCTAGAAATTCATTGGTTAATTTTGAATTCGTGAATTTTCGTAACACATGACAAGTTTTATGATGTAAAATTAATTAATAAACTAATATTTTTTTTATAAAAAATATTAAAATACAATATTTTAACTGTGGAATTAATTTACTTATTTGATTTTATATGCAAATTAAAATCAAAATTTCATTATAACTAAGAAAATATTATTTAAAAATAAAATATTTATTTTTAAATAAAGTAGCATTTAAATTAAGGCAAAAGATATTTAAAAGTAAGAGAATATATATATATATATATATATATATATATATATATATATATATTAACTGATTTTGATAGAAAGTGTAATAAAAATATATTTCATCCGTTTCAGAATGTGTCATATTTTTAAAAAAAAATCTATCCCAAAATAAGTGTTATATTAATTTTTAAATTTAATAATATATTAATTATTTTTTTCCACTAATATTTCTAATAAGTTTCACTTTGATTTTTTAATGTGTTATTAATATTATTTTCTTTTATTTATTTAATAAATTTAATTTTATAAAATTATTATTTTTTATCTATTTATTAACTTTTCTTAATGTAAAATTAAATAACATAAGAGAATACTTATTTTAGAACGAAAGAATAATATTTTAAGTTAAGGTCAAAGTATCTTTACTTGAATATATAAATCGCATAACACATATAGCATATTATTAATATCTATTTAACTTTTATGGCACAATAATATTTGATCGATCCAATTTGGACGCAATAATTTGAGCGTGTATGTAGAATAGAAATTATCGACTAATAAATCAAGTAATTTTTTTTTTGTAAAATAACACTTTTTATCAAAAATAAATATTATTAATATAAGAGTTGAACCACTTAATATATATATATATATATATATATATATATATGATTTAAATAATATTTATTAATATATAAATAAATAATAACTATTTACTTATATTATATTTTAAATAATATATCATACATTAAAATAAAGTGAGGTGATAAAATATCAAATAATTTTTTCAATATGTAGACTTTTGTGGAGTTAATTCATGAGAACATAAAATTTAATGATATGATTAATAATTTTTTTTAGTTAAAAAAATGGTAATAAAGTGTCATCTTGCAATGGCATACACTACACGCAAACATAGGTACCCCACAAGAAGTCATTGTTTTGCTTATGCTCGTGCATGTTTGGTTGCAGCATTGGCTTACCTTAATATGGTTTTTGTAGTGTTGCTTAGCAATAGGATGTGAAAAGAAATCATCTTCGCTGTTCACGTACTGTCCATGTTCCTTTACCCATTGCACATACTGATTTTTCCCACCAAAATCTTTCCAGTTGTTCACCAAGCTCAGTATCAAACGCACCCCATATTTTCCCGCTTCTGATACTACAAAGTCCAATCCCTACGCATGCATGCAGTTCATCACCAATTAATAAAAAAACCACGTAGCATGTAAAGTATAATTAATAAATAGCAAATATATACACAAGTTAAGTTCTTGTCATGCTCTTATAGATGCTCTATTACGATAAATTATTACATGATTAATGTTTTTTATATGTCGATGATTATGACTGATTTTCACGTGATTTTTCAATTTAGAATAAAAGGAATGATAAAATTCAATTCTGTATCTCATGTGTAGAGATTAAATAACATCATGATAATTAATGTTAAATTATGTAATAATTTTCTAGAAAAAAAGTAGCCATTGAGATTATTTTTTTTAGATCACCATATAATATTATGACATTGTGGTGGAGTATCACTAGTTGATGACTTATCTCTAATTGTATTTTTTTATTTACAAAATTTAAATATAAGACTTTGTTTTAAAAAATTGAGTCTAATATCACTCATATGAATAGGTTGATGATAACTCTTGAGAATATATTAACTTTGACATGATTGTATTAAAAAGAATATTATTAATTGAAGATGCAATACGTACCCTGAATACTTTCTCGTCGTAGGAACCGGGAGAAACCTGAAGTGCTCTGTAACCTCCATCACTGAAAGCCCAAGTTCTAGCAACAGTTAAGCCATGGTTGGAAGCTTGTTGCAAAACGGCAGTGACCTTGGGCCTTGTGGATGGGTCAGATGCCATGTACATTAACCAGTACGCGTTGAATCCGTTGAAGTAGAAACGCTTGTTATTCAGAACGAAGTTGGTGCTACTTCGTTGAACGAAGCCACCATGCTGAAGCAATATGCGAGCTGAGTCCCCACACTTCACATGTTGAACAACAACCAAGGCCACCATTAAAGTAATCACGATGACCATGTTTTTGAGACGTCCATTCCAACCCATATCGCTTCGTGCTGAGAACAACATCATAAAATATATCACTACCAACGATCGATACCTTCTATATATACTATTTTGCATAAGTAACTATGCATGGCAGTTTCAATATATTTATGGTAATGATGTTTTAATCAACTAATCCTAAGAGTAATATTATTACGCAATATTTTTTATTTTACATTTTTTTTCAATATTTTTCTGTCTCTGCTGTCTATCTTTAAATTAAGGTGACAAAGCCAAATCAATTGATAAACATAAGGTTAAATATTTAGAGAGGAATAAGAATCTTTTTCGTGTGACTAAATTCAAGATAAATTATTAGTCTTATAACAAACCAAAGAATAAAACTTATAAAATATATCTCGAATTTTTACCTGAAGTTAAAAACCCTAGCTAATAGCGAATTAAAAATAAATAAATTTTGGTTTGAAATTAAACTTGAACCTTTTTAACCTTATCTAATTATGGTCATTTGGGCTAAACAAGAAAAAAAAACATTTAAAAAAAGGGGAACTTTCATCAGACTTATTCTTATTTTAGAAACCCAAATAAAATTTTCCCGTTTTATTTACCGGGACCACTATATATATAGCTCGCGACATACAAGAATCATGATACACCAGACCACTTGTGTTGTCACCTGTGCCTATCTTATCTTATTTATATAAAAAAAATCTTAATTTTCTATCTCTCATGTATAATTTGTTATAAAGATGTGATGTGTAAATAATAACAAATTAATTAAAATAGTGACAGTGAAATTCACTAAAAACAGTGACCGCCGATTCTACGTATGATCGATAAAATTAAAAAGTAACTAATTAACGAGAGCGTCGTACCAAACAGAATGATATAATAAACAAAAAAAAGAGAGACACAGAGAGCGACTAGGTTGGACGGCAGAGAAGAGAATATGCTTTATTGGAAAGGGGAAGGGGAAGAGTTTGTGGGAAATAGCTGATTCTTTGAGGCTTTATATAGTCATAAAGATGCAGCAGTACAACAGCGATACTTAAGAATTGAGATATGCATCGTAACAGTTTTAAAATTTGTCATTATTTAAAAGCTTTAAGTTTGAGTTAACACTTTAAAATTTTATATTTTGTGTCGTGGCTTCTATCCAAATTCTTGTATTCGGTTCATGCTTCAAAGAGTGTATTGAGATAATACACTACTAAAGGTTGTGTTTGAAAAAACTAATTAATTAAAATATTAACTGATAGGTGAAAAATAGTTGAAAGCTAAAAAATTATTTTATTAAATTATAAGTGTTTTAGTAAAATTATATGTTAAAGTAATTGAAAATATAAAGTGACATGAAGATAATTATGTAATGTTTTTATATAAATTTTAATTTAGTTTTTTTGATAAAAATATAGTGTAGTATTTATAATTTTAGTAGTAAATTAATTTTAAATACTTGTATCTTTTTATTTATAAAATATCCAAAAAATAAAAAATTACATAGTTTTTTTATATATCACTATCAATATCATATATAATAAAAAAGAAAAAAATGAGAAAACTATATCATATGTAAAACAAAGGTTAAAAATAAAAAATACCTTAAATAGAAAATAAAATCTAATAAATATTCAAAGATAAAAAGGTAATAAATATAAAAGGTTATAAGATAGTATTTAAAAAAATATTACTTTAAGTAATATCTTAGAAGTTATTAAAAAAATTCATCTACCAAATAGTAAAATACTTTTTTCAACTAATAAAAAAATTAAAAACTAATTAAAATGTCTTGTCAAATACATTCTATATTTTATTATTTTCTATTTAAATGTTTTTATTCCTATAATTAACTTCAATATTAATTTCGGTCCTCTTACTTCAAAACGTTAATTTTTAATCCTTATATTTCTTTTGTTAAATTAATTAGTTAATTCCTAAATTATTTTTAAATTTTTAAATAGGTCCTTAAACCAATTTTTTTAAATTAGGTATCAGGTCCAAACTAAAAAAAAGTCTCTAGAATTAGTTTGTGGTGGCCTGAAATTGTCAGAAAAATGATCATTTATGATGATTTTAAAAATCCTAAAATCTCAATTAAAAAAATTACATAATCAAGTACCCAATTAAAAATAATGAATTTAAAGTTTTACTTAAAAATTCTCAAATAATTGAGACACCAACTAATAATGTAACCTTTATTTTTACAAGTTTCTTATTCTGTTTTGGTGTTGGTGGCTATAGTGCCATGCATTATGTCTACGTTTTCATTCATGCAATTGGTTCAAATGGCTGTACTCGATCGGTAGGACACACATTTCGGTATATTTCATAATAAAACTTTTAAAATTATAGAGTTAAAATCTAATCTGTCGAAGTATAAAGATCAGAATCAAAATAAATTATAATGTAACCTAAACTATGATGCATGATAAATTCTAGGCTTTATCGGTTTATCCTAATTGGCCACTTCATAAAATAGTTAAGAGTTGAATTTATACATGGCAGAGCTAGCTTTCCAATAGTTTTAATCAGCAAACAGTATTATTAGAGAGAATACAAGAGTATCCTAACCTTGTGTATATATATGTGTGTGTGGTTGGTGACTCAGCATGAAGTGTTTCATCAACTTAACGTATTTTCATATAATAAATGACATTTTTCACGGCTAGATGGGGTGTCTACGTACGTTCTTGAGAGGAAAAAGAAATAAATATGATAATTGATGTAATATAAAAATAGAATATGATAAAAAGAAATTAGAATTATTTGCATATCTATCCAGAATAATCATACATCATTTAATAGTTATCCTTATATCCATTACAAAAGAATCTCTTTAATTTCTCTGTCTTTGTCAAATTATTTGATATTTTGTATGGGAAAAATAAGAACAAATGTGAGAGATAAACACTTTTTGTAAACCCTAATTAATTGCGTCTGAGTCAGTATGGAAACAACGGTTTCGACGGATAAGAGGGGAAGTTCGGCCCACCACCTTAATTGAAATGCCATTTTCTTTGGGAAAGAAAAGAAAACAGAGAGAAGAGAATAATACAACATAGCAATAGCATGCAGGTTGTAACCAGCTGGTTATTTTGGGTCCCATCTTCATAGGCTTGTAAGGAATGGACGAAACTAATTAGAAGACATCCTCCACAGAAGGACACGTTCGAGAGAATGGAGATAAGCCTGGTGAGTGGTGATGTAATGAATGGAGATAATGCTAATGAGTGCATATTGATTAAAAAATATGTTGTAAAACTATTTAACGATTATTTCTTAAATAAAATTTATTTTTTATATGTTCAATTAATATATTGAAACCACTTTAAAATAATAATTTTAATTTGTGTATTTTGTATGTAAACAAATTTATACCTTAGAACCATTAAAAATTATGTTAAATATGATTTTTAAAATGATTATTATATAATTTAACAGAACTTTAATATATGACAATTTTTATTAGATAACAATGTAAACCCTCTTAATACATTTAATTTAAATGTTAAAATAATTATTAAAAAAATAATAATCTTATTATATATGACATTTTTTATAAACGCATATGAATACGTGATTAAATAACAATATAAACAACTTTTACATCGTTAATAGATTTAATGTTTAGATGATAAAAAAAATACAATGTTGATCGATGAGTGTAGACACTAAGCTTCTCATATAACTAAAATTAATCCAATATTAAGTCGATGCAATAATTTAATTGTGAAAATTGAAATTTTTTCCCTCATTTCATTCATAGATTTGTTGATTATATATGAATATTTTGTTAATAAATATATTTAACATATGATTAACAGTCTTTAAACACACAAAAAATCATATGAATTTTAAAATTATTAATTATTAATCATATTAGCAGTAAACACGGAACACTTCAATTTTTTTAAAATAATTAAAATTCTAGAGCTAAAAAGATTTTCAAATTTGTAAGTTTTTAAACAAAAACGGATGTGTGTTATTATTAAAATTTTCAGAGTACCAATTTGAGTGTTTTTTCTTATATTTTTTTTATTTACTGATTGATAGGTACATTTAATATTTATTGCCCCTCTCAGGCTCTTCCCCCACCCCCACCAAGAAAAAAAAAGCGAAGCAAGAAAAAACTACATGACGTGATAATTTTTTATTTAAATGTGCACAATATCAGCTTTTTATGCAAATTAAGAAGGATATTTGTGGAAAACTATTTATTTAAATACTGTTCGACATGTCTTTTCCTCAAACATTGATTGGTCTATTTAACAACATCGACCATTAGTTCATTATTATTATCCTTTTCACCCAAAATTAAAAAAAAAAAAAAAAAAAACACAAAGCCGTTGTTATCCTTAAGAGATAATGTGGAGAAGTCATTTCCAAAAGCAGTTTCAATAATCATCTATCAACAAACCAGAAACGGTCCCAGCATACTGAAAAACTTATTAATTATCTATATTTTCTTACCACATATAGGAGAAATGTTACTTGGTTTAAATAAGTTTCTATATAAACATACATATATTCACAATATATATATATATATATATATATATATATATATATAATATTGACCATTTAATTAATCTTTGTTTTGATGATCTTTGTATAACATTTAAATTTTATATAATTATATTTTTGTTATTAACTTTTACCTTGTGGCCTGTGAAGTGTACGGACGAGCAGTGGTCACGAGTTAGGTTGACTAGGGTTGCTTGGTGTAGGCCTGTTCTATTTGGGCGTTTGTACTTCTCAACACTTATGTAGAAGCTAATCCAGAAATATTGTAGCAGGAAATTAAAGAATCAAAGTACACTTTATACTTAGATGCATGCTTGATATATAACGTCTAAATTTAAAGAAATAATTATTTGTTTAAAAATGTCTCTTAATTAACAAAAAAAATTGCAGTAGTAATTATTTCTTCAAAATAATTAATGCTTTAAATTACAGTTTCTATAAGTTTTTTTTTTTCTTTCAAGATAAGTAATTATTACATACATGGAATCAGCTTATTGACAATGATTTTTGTTCAGATAATGGTCTACGTACACTAACATAGTTGCTCACCTTCTACTCATTAATTAGGAAATAGGTATGCCTTAACAGATGGGGTGTGAATGTGCTGGCCCCTGCTGGAGCACCAGGGTTGGTTTCATTTGAATTGAACTGTGTTCATCATTAGATTAGATTAGATTAATTAGTCTTTACTGTCTTTTTCTTATATGCATTTCTGCTTTAACATCGTACGTATATGCAATAATTCAAAAAGGAAATGAGAAATGGCAAGGAATAGGAGTTAACATCCCAACTATGTTGGCACCTCAATTCCTACACCACTAATGACTCATCTCAGAATAAATTGATAGAAGCAACGATACAAAACACTTGGGAGCTAGGGTCAAACCATACCCAAGAACTCAACTATGTGAATCTATAGAAGGAAAGTCCTTATCTGTACCTAAAGAACTTCTCAAAAATAAAAGGAGGAAAAGAATTCCATTAAGTATAACCTAGATTCTGAGCAACAAAAGAACCAAGTATTGTCTTCACGATAAATGTGACAAATCCTAAAGTTGAGATCGTTAGAAGTTGACCAATTTTCTGCTGATGACTTAAGCTTTGCTAAAGCCGTTAACGTTGTTGAAACTTGAAAGGGTTGAAATTAATTAAATCAGTCACAAGGAGGTTTGCCTAACCAATTTTTGAATCTTTAGTCCTCTTGTCTTCAATGGTAACATGCACGACCTTGTCTCGTGATGTTTATTATCCGTCTCTCCTCCCTTCAATTTTTGGAAACAATTATTTTGTATTGTTAATTATATATAATTATATAGTGCACTTTTCCAGTTTTCCCCTTTTTAAATAACTTAAAATGCCAAATGCAGCATGAATGATTCACGTGACTTTAAATTTTAGAGATTTGGATTTTCTCCTAGACTTAATTAAATAATAAGTGAGGTCCCCAATTAGATAAATAACAAAAGAAATAGTGTTCAATATAATTACTGTTGACAAAAAAGAAAATATAATTACTGCACCTCACAACAAAGTGGATTTGAATACAAGAAATCTTGTTTCTAATTCTCTTTGACAGAATTGTCACGCGATAAACGAGTGTCTACATCCAACTTTTGCTTTATTAATCAAACTCCTAGAACATATGCTCATGATTATATATGTTAAGAAAACATGTGACATGAATATATAGAATGAAACATGATCCCCAATATAATTAGTGTTCAATATAATTACTGTTCAAACTTCTTTGGCATTTAACGCCTTTTCTTTCTATTAGGTAAATTGAATGAAACATGATCCCCAATGCTTTAATTAATTGCTTGCATCCGAGTTGTCTCCTTTGTGTTCTTGGAATCTTTTATATAAAAGAAAATTCTAAAAAAATTATTTATTTCTTTAATTTTAGTTATTGTTTTTTCTCAATCAATTTAAATCCAAATCTTTTTGTGTGGTTCCTATTAATTGTCTTTTGTGAATTGAGAATTAGTCTTCAATTCCTAGGATTATACTTTATTCTTACCATTTTATTATTTATTATATATAATCATGCAGTATACTTGTTGATGTCTAATCAATAGTTTAATATAACTCATTTACTCTATATATAATTTCATGATTCTTATATTTTTAGTCTTTATAGTTTGAAAATAATTTTTTTAGTCCTTATAGTTTACATTTTAATTCTCTTTTAGTTCCTGTAGTTTACAAATATTCTTTTTAATCTTTATAGTTTGTATTTTAATTCTTTTTTAGTTCCTATAGTTTGAAAGTGATATTTTTAATTCTTATAATTTGTATTTTAATTACCTTTTGGTACTTACTATAAAAAAATATATAAATAATTAACTACAAATTAATTATAAATTATCAATTATTTTTTTATTATAAATTATCTTACGATTGTAAATCATGAAGATTTTGATGATATCAAGAAGAATTTGCTTGAGAAAGGGGGAGAATGTAAATCATGCAAGCTTTGATGGTGTCGAGAAGAAATCACATGTTTGTCATCATTAAAAAGGGGGAGAATGTGAATGTATGTATACATGATTTTGATGATGTCAAAGAAGAATCTAACAAGGCTGCTTCAATGTCAAAGAAGAATCTAATAAGGCTGCTTCAAATGATAAGCATTTGCTTCAAGAATAATTCAAGATTGTTTCAACAAACAAAGCCTTGTTTCAAGATTCACTAAAGACCAAGTCTTGCCTTAAAACAAAGTGTTTTCAAGACATGCAAGGCTCTGGTAATCGATTACCAGGAAGTGTAATCGATTACCAGAAGACAGGGTTGAGAAATAACTGTTGAAAAAGGTTCTGAATTTGAATTTTCAACATGTAATCGATTATCATATGTTTGTAATCGATTACCAGCAACGAAACTTTGGAAATTCAAATTCAAAAGTCACAAACCTTCAAATTATAACTGTGTAATCGATTACACAAACATTATAATCGATTACCAGTGGAAAGTTTTCATAAAATCTGCCAACAGTCATATCTTTTCATTAGATTTGTGAATGGCCATCAAAGGCCTATAAATAGGTGACTTGGGCACGAATTTGAAGAGAGAATTTTGCTGGTCCAAAATGTCTTATCCTCTCAAAAGACAATGAGAGAGATTTCAAAAGAACTTCATTGTCAAATGCTCTCTCAAAAGAAATCCTTGACTAAACACTTGCAAAATCTATAAGGATTCCTACATGATCTTTATTGTAATATTCTTCTCTTTGAAGAGAGAATTCTTTTTTCATTCTTCTTCTTATTCAATGAGATTGGTTAAGAGACTATGAGTCTCTTATTGTAAAGGATTCCTGAACACAAGGGATGAGTTGTCCCTGTGTGGTTCAGACTTTGTAATGGATTTTACAAAGATAGTGGAAATCTCAAGTGGGTTGCTTGAGTACTGGATGTAGGCACGGGAAGTGGCCGAACCAGTATAAAATTGTGTTTGCATTCTCTCTTCCCTTATCTCATTTATGTTATTGCAATCAATTTTGCCTTGCATGTTTATAGAACATTATTAAATTGATTGTTGGTGCTTCTTCTGCATTTTAAGCCTATCCCTCTTAAGAATTATTGAGGCCACAAGGTCCAACAACGATAAATTAGTTATGAATTATTTATTAATATTTTTATAGTTAATTGTAATTGATAATATTACTCATATTTTGATGGTAAAGACTAAAAGAAAATTAAAATATAAAATATAGGGATTAAAAAGACCGCTTTCAAACCATATGGACTAAAAGAGAATTAAAATATAAATAATAAAGACTAAAAAAATCACTTTTAAAACTATAGGGACTAAAAAATAATTAAAATATAAATTATATGGACTAAAAAAATTACTTTCAAACTATAGGGACCAAAAAGGTAAGAATCGTAAAATTATAAGGATCAAATGAGTAATTTAACTTTTAATATATTAACTCATAAAATAAAACTTTACAATATTCATAAATTGACCAAGTGCATTAATATAAATCACATGCAATTCCAAAATTGATACATTGATAATTTAAATAATATTTTAATTAATGTTTATCTACATATTTTATTTATTTAAATCAAGACTAAGAGAAGTTTTGGCTTAAAAGAGGAAAGAAAAATAAAATGATTAATAATGTTTATTTTTATATTTCTTTTAACGTCAGAAATTCCAACTTAACAGCTTGCATGACCATCCTTGTTGGTCTAGGATATATTTTAACATCAAATTAATTAAGACCACTTCCAATTTGCAAAGTTGAACGTGGTGGAGATGGATAATGGGAAATTGGAAATAAAGCCTAATACTATGCACCACCGACAATCATTTTTGGTATTTGTCATCTAGATGTGGTAAATAAATTGCATTTGCAATTTCAAAAAAACTCGTTGCTCTCAATAGCAAAAATATATAACTTGATCACTGTGAACTATCAAAACACACACACATAATTAAACACCCTAACAGCTTTTTTATATCATATAAATTTAAAAACCTTAGCAGTACAAACACTTTATTAATTAACATTTATCCACTCCTTATTTCTCTCTTCTTTATCACACTCATTATTTATATTACTTATCATACTTAAACTTTTTGGATGAGGGTTTATGCAATTCTCATTCAACATGCAATATGAGGAAAAATGTGGCTTTTTGTGTGAAGCAGTAGTTGGTTCAACATGGCACAAGATACCATCAGCCACGTGACATGTGGGCGGTGGCATAATACATGCATCTAGCCATGAACATATTTATAGCTGACTTATTATAATGTGTGTGAATCAAAGCTGCTTGCAAGAATAAAAGACCCCATCTCTTGTGATAAACAAATAAGGTCATTGCAGATAGTTAGGCATTGCATGTTACTACAACTATGAAAGTAATTAAATATCCATGCAAGATAACCATAATGTCTTTCATTCTCTTGCGTGTACGAATTGACTTTTCATATATTATATATATAAGTACGGAGCTGAAGTACCTTCTATATGTTCGATTGATAGCCTATCATTCAAATGGCCTAAAATTTATACGATTTATCATTATAATATGAATGCATGTTGTGTACTGCAAAAGCAGGCTGTGGAAATTGCATGTGGTACCACTAACGTACTACAGATATATATCCTAAAGGACCTAAACGATCAAATCAAATGTGTAAACATGGATTTCCTTAATTAGCCGAAGAAGTGGGGTTCAAAAGAATCAAAACCTTGATAAAATAAGAGTTTTGAAATTTAAATTAAAGAAAAAAAGATGTTTTTAAAACTCAAATTTTAAAATTTCTTTCCATTTCTTCTCTTCCACTCATGCCATTAATGATGATGAGTTTGATGCAATATTCTTTCGCTGCACAATGACCTATCAATTCGATGGGCGTCGAAGTAACATGAATATTTTAGAAAATAAATCATTCAATGAAAGAGATAAAAAAAAAGATGAAAAAATATAACAAGTAATCACTATAAATTATTATAAATAAAATAAAATAAAAATATAACAAGCAGAATAAAGTGAATGTAAAAAATAGAATGTGAAATTATTAAAGTAGAAGATCCATTAAGTTTCAACATGATGGATTATATATTCAGTAAAAAAACATAATGAATGATATTAAGATATTTTTTTCTAAATTAACATTTTTTATAAAATAAATAAACAATGTGTAATAAATTTTCAATTATTTAAAAAAATTAAAATTACAATACATTTTAAATTAAAATTAATAAACCTTACTTACTAAATTCCAAAACTAGTTTATTTTAAGATGTCTTTTCATTTATATCATTTGGTGTTATACATAGCGTTGTAAAGGCCTAAAAATGACTTAAATTGACAATAGTGTTGGGTATTGTTAATTAATGCATGCAATGGTGTTCAATATTGAATTTATGATAACAGGAGACAAATTTGTTGGTCAACACTTTGTTTCCCACAATTTGAATTTCAAGCAGCTAGCTAGCTTATTTCTATGGGCTAAAAGCCTCTAACTGCAGCTATAAATGGTCATAGGAATCTGCCATCTTGGGCAACAAATTAAGCAATTCTTCATTATTCAAAGAGAGACAGAGAAAAAATGGGAAAGTTCATTTTGAGTGGTCTTATATTGTTTGTGGTGTTTTTCACTACAGAACTTGGAGTATCATCAGCTGTTTGGCAGCGAGCTCATGCAACTTTCTATGGTGGGAGTGATGCCTCAGGAACAATGGGTAATTAAAAACGCAACTTCTTATTGTCTCAATTTTTTCCCTTCATCATTTCTCTAGTTCAATTAAAATGTAAACTCCCCAGAAATTAATTTTACAAATGAAGAGCACAATCAAATTAAATGATCACGAGTAGCTCAATTAATTGTTTTTGACTTGCATGTAGGAGGTGCATGTGGCTATGGAAATCTCTACACAGATGGTTATGGTATAAAAACAGCTGCCCTGAGCACTGTTTTGTTCAATGATGGAAAATCATGTGGTGGTTGCTATAGGATAGTTTGTGACGCAAGGCAAGTGCCCCAATGGTGCCTCAGGGGCACTTCCATTGTTGTTACTGCCACAAATTTCTGCCCACCAAACCTCGCACTCCCTAATGACAATGGTGGCTGGTGTAATCCTCCTAGACCACACTTTGACATGTCTCAACCTGCCTTTCAGACAATAGCCAAGTACAAAGCTGGCATTGTACCAATTTTGTACAGGAAGTAAGTATCTTTATGTTATGTCAATTGCCATATGTCTTAAACCTTTTTTTTTGTTTCTCGTAAAGGATACATGTGGTTTAAAAAAAATTAGGCTAACTAGTAACATTTATATTATGCAGAGTTGGGTGCAAAAGAAGTGGAGGCATCAGATTTACCATCAATGGGAGAGACTATTTCGAATTGGTGCTTATAAGCAACATAGGTGGAGCTGGAGAGATTTCCCGAGTTTGGGTTAAAGGGTCCAGAATGAATGATTGGGAATCCATGACGAGGAATTGGGGTGCTAACTGGCAAAGCTTGAGATATCTGAATGGTCAGAGTTTGTCTTTCAGAATTCAACTCCGCAATGGGAAGACTCGCACGGCAAATAATGTAGCACCGTCCAATTGGAGATTCGGCCAATCTTTCACCAGCAATGTCCAGTTCTGAGAACCGAAGAAGAATTAATGCATCTATCAATCTTAATTTGACTATTCTTGTATTCCATACGTCCTTTAATACTACTACAGTATATTCCTTGTGGTTCTGGCTCAGCAATTAATAATTTGTCATGAAGTCCACCACCTTTGGTATACTAGTATTTTATAACATAAGCCAATCAGATTGAAATATTCGTAGCTTACATTACTACTACTTTTCATTTATATATTAAATACATCTCTCAGAATTTTCCGATACCTTTTCATATACCTTCAACATGTGTAATACAGTTAACTAAAAAAAAACGTTAGAGTAATATATCTAACATCAGAATTGCTTCACAAGGGACATAAACTATTTACCGTCACAAATCTAGTTATTTTGCAGAACTACATAACCAACCAGAGATGCACCACATATACTACAATCTATCCTTTTTGTTGTTAACATAGACCACTATAAAGTCAGATACATGATGCCAGTACGTAATGGATTAATTAAATATGAAAAAGAAGAAGAATCGATGGTATGTCATTGAAATAAAAGGGGTTGGACTTCTAGTTCTAGCTATCCTTCACATATACTAGTATTTTGTTGCCAAATGTGTCTCTAATATCGTATTCTAAATCCGCATTACATGGTGGCGTTCTCGTTTCCTGAAACAGTCTGGCTGAATTCATATGTTGACTGTTGCAGTTTACTTCCTTCCTCCTGCATTATTGCATCAATTATCCACATATCATTGCGCCATTCTACACCTCATCCACTTTTTATTAGTAGAATCGTTTCAAAACTTTTCGTCCCAAACACAATAAAGAAAATGTTAAAAAAAATATGAAATTGAGTTTAAAAAGAGCAAATTACACTGACATGTGTTTAAAAGTTATTAGAATTGCAGCATTACTTTTACCTCCCCCTCATCCTTGACAGTGTTAATTTTTAACGAAATGAAAAAAAAAAAAAAAACCCTCCACACACAAAAGAGTTAGGAAAGAAAAAAAAACACAAAAGATGAAGAACTGAGAGGACGCTGCTCTTCAACCAGCGATTGTGGTCGCCGGATGCCAATAGGATTTGGTTTAGCGGGGTGATGCATCTCAGCGGTGAGATTATGGGGTGTACGTGTGGTGAGAGGTTTGGCCATGGAGGGTGGATGGGTTCTGTGAAAGGGAAAAATAGAGGGAGGGAGAGGTTAATCCCTTAATTTAGAGTAATAAGGTAGGAAAAATAGAGTGCTTAGGTGCAAAAAATTGAATGCAGAATAAGAAAGTGTATTTTTGTTCTTTCCTTTGTATCAACGGGTAAACCGCAATGTCAAAATACAAAAGTGATTCCAGAATTATTGTAGGAAAAAAAAAAGCATGTTTGAGAATACTAAATGTTGGCGCGTTTGACTGCATATATATGCATTGTTGTTTGAGCTAGGAAAGACTGTTCTTGATCTTGTCAACGTCTTGAGTATCAATCTGGAAGGCATGTGTGAGCACATCATCAGGCACACTTGGGGTAGAATTAAACAAAACCGCAACTATAGAGAATGTGCCAGGGAGTTGGCTATCAAACGCAGAAATAACAGCAGCAGGCTTATCCCCATTGTTCTTCTGAAAGTGCACCAAAGCTTTCGGGAACACAAACACTTCACCTTCTTTTACGGTTTTGGAGATGAGTTTGTTGGCTGTGGTGATGAAACCCACGTCAAGTTCTCCTTCCAACACGAACAGAATCTCGGTGGCACGAGGATGTGTGTGAGGTGGGTTTGAAGTCTATCCTTGATAAAGACAGGCCCAATGTGTTAAGCCCGGGAATCTTTTCAACATTGGCTGCAGTGACTACTGACCCCGTTGCGTTGTTGATAACTCCGGGATTCGCTAGCCCAGCAAAGAAGAAATCTGCTTCTGTCACATTTGCCTCCTCCTTGCATGCAAATCCATTCATCTTCACACCTGCATAACCATAACATTACGTACACATCATTTTTCCTAAACACGATAATAACTTGCATATGGTTATTTATTACTAGCTATATATAAAAGAGAAAACTCTACGAGTGGAATTCAATTCACAACACAATTGAGTCTGTATAAGAGGATCTTATTCAATCCAACAGAATACATTGGGGAGGAATGAGATAAGTATTAAATTAAGGATTAGTCTCATAGTCAATCCAAAAAATTTAAACTTGTGAAAATACCTGGGAGACTTACACTAGTTACCGGATTGAACAAAAAAATATATAAAAGAGAAATGCTAGTAATGTGTTTCACTTCTTATTTAGCAAATGTCAGTTCTGATTTTTTAAAAATTTTAATAAATTTTAACTAATAATAAATCATATGATTGTATAAATGTGTTAAAAAGTGTATTGGTAACACATAAATAAGAATGTAAAAAGAAAGATGTCAAAATTTGGAAATAGATAGTACTGGAGGAGGGAAAAGCGACACAAAGGTCTTGAAGTGCGTCGGGATCAGAAGCGTAGGCAATGGAGACGACAAATTGTATGAATAGGCTAAGAAACGGGAGGAGATAGAGGATCCAATTTGGAGGAATGTTGGGTTGGCTGGTGACAAATTGTTGTATATTTATATAAATGCAATCTTGTACACAGAAGGTATGTGATGTTACGGGCAGGAAAATACTCAAAGTGGCTGCTGACAAATGTTGAGGTTACGGGCAGATCAGTAGATGGTTAAGCATTAGCAAATGAAATCAAAGTCCTTCAACTTATACTCAAAGCAATTGTTTAGTAGGAAAGGAAAATACTCATCTGCTAGAAAAAGAAATGTACTTATTATAGTTTGGTGTCTAATAAAAAAATGTGAATCAGCCCAACAGCTACATAATCGTTGAGATTTATATTCGAGTTCACCTTATTCAAACATAAAAAAAAAAAAAAAAAACTGATACTGTATATAATACTACCTCCATTTTTAATATAAGACACAATTAATTAATTTCTCATAATTGAAAAATTGGTTAAGTTAATCGAAAGCGTTAAATTTGTCTCAAATTAATATTCATTTAACTATTCCATGAATAAAACTAACAAATTTTAATAGGTTATGTTTCTCTCACTCTCGTATTATTCTAGGACTAACTTTAATTAAGGATAAAATAATTAATACAAGAAAATATTTAGATTAGATCTTATAAAAAGAATCAAACCATATTTTTAATTAGAAACTTATAATAAGGACAGCAGGTATCTTATTCCGTTTACTTAATTTTTATCCGTTTTTATACATGCATCTCAATTTACTTTCAAATAAATAAAAATAACTTTTTATTGTCCTAATTTTATTATGTTCACAAAACATTTCTGTTTTTGTTAAGCGTGTTTGTTTTATGATACTTAGAATCATTCTCAAGAAAATGAATCAATGCTAAATGACACGAAAAATTTAGCACAACAATTTAAAGAGTTCTGATCAAGTATTAAACAATCAAATCGTAGATTTACGAAAAACAGAAAATTCATATATTAGGAGTTGTTTTGGAAGAAAAAAATCTTGGATATTAATTTCAAACAAAATAAAAAATGCAATCAAGCCTTTTAAAAGTAAATTATTAGAATTACCACCAACAAAGCTTGTAAGGTTTTTTCTTTTCTTGGTATGGTAAAGTAAAAAGAAAGAAACTGGACTATGAATTTTGGGTGGTACCAAATCTCAACAACCATCGAGAAAGTATTGGACCCCACGAGAGTTGTTGCTGTCAACGTTTACGTCTCCAATTCACCATTAAGCATGGAAACTAGAGAGTCTACTATACATCATGAATCATCATCCCTAAACAACCAGAGTCAACTTCAAAACTATCCTTATCTTACGGTTGACTAATTAATTTTAAATAAAACGACAAACAGTCCAAGTTATAAAAGTAATTGTCTGAGGAAATGACAATATTTTCCATTTTACAAATATTCAAGACAGTGAATTATTAGACTTGAACTTTGAATTGTTTTGGTAAAAAATAATATCACATTTGAATTGAATTTTTTTTATAAAAAAAATATCAAATGAAAAAAGACTCCTTTGATAAAAGGATATTAAAGGAAAAAAGCTTCCATTTCAAAATATTTCAGAGCCTAATTTTGATTTCTAAAATAATTTTACTTCTAGCCCAAAATTGTTACATTATCAAGGCAACATGCAAATTTGAAGGCACCTAACCAAAAATGAAAGAGTCATTTAAAATAAATAAATTATCCCGATGATCTCCAAATCCTTCCCTCCAACGAAACCACCATAACAGAAACATCATCATGATATTTACGCCTATCTCCATGAGGAATATCCAGCAATTCATGAAAATCCATTCCTGCAAAAATTAAATAAAGACAACTTATATCGATGTGGATTGAACTATGATAACTAATACTAATAATGGCAACACGCAGAGTGGAGTTAGAAACACCAAACATCTATCCCACATGAAAGAGCAAGTGAGTAAAAATTCAAATGTATTACTCAATTAAGAATGATGTTTGGGGTTGGAGAGCTTGCTTAGAAGCTTTGAATGAGAGCCAAGTTGCTTGGAAATTTGGAGGGAATCATTTGGTTCATGACATGTAACAGCATCTTAGCTTTTGAAAAAGTTAAATCAAAAGAGCTTCTATAAAAGTTAAGTGCATAAGTTGATTTTGACTAATGGGAGAAACTCATTTTACATTCTTATGTCCTTCTCCTATAAATGTTTATGGAGAAGTTTATCCAAACAGAATCTATTTTCAGAGCTAGTCACCAAAACTAGCCCACTTAAATTCCAACCTTGCATTTCCTTTATTGTTTTTCACTTTTCACAAAATGGCAAGTATTTTCCATCTAACTTGATCATCAAATGCCACAATAATATTGGAGGGACTTGGAAGGTGAAACTGACCGTTCTTTTTAGCCGCACGGAAGAGAAGCTCTGCGATAAGGTATTGTGCAGGATCACCTTCAGGAACATTTTCCATGAACCATGTGACATGGGCAACTACCTCTTCATTGCTGAAAAATTGGTAAAGCCCATCGGAGGAGAGCACCAGGAACCGGTCACTTGAGGAAAGTCGGTGATGAAGGACAGAAGAAGCACAACTTAGGTAAGGAGCATTCCCCACATAATCAACTCGAAACATCTTCAGTAGCGGTTCATTAAAAGACGGCTATATCATACAATTGAAGTTAGAAAAGGGTTGAAATACTACAATCCGGAGGAAATAGAAGGTATATTTGATTATTGTCATCATCAAAAGTTAGTAAAACAGCACAGTATAAAGAAATATGTTCCTCAAAACTACCTATGGTCATGTACATTTACCAAGGGTCCAAGGCTTTATATTATGCCATTAGATTGAAGGAGGAAAGATAGCAGTGTGAAATTATCATCCAATTTAATGTATGAAGCTCAAATAGTGATGAAACTAATTACGAAATTCAGGTTATACACTTCTAAAAACAAACATTGGTTGGAGTATCCCCTAAACAAAAAATGCAGCAGCAAGCCACAGATATACTACTTCCATGAATTAGCTTTTATTCTTCTGCATCAGTCATGATTCAGTCATCGTTAGACTTCTGATATCTTTTTGGAAATTTAAGTACCGCTGACTGAGGCGGAGTCGCAGAGATGGACAAAGTTTGCCCAGGAAGCACGAACACATAAAAAATTGTCTGTGTCAGAACATTTAAATTCTAATAGGATGCCTTAATTTTTTCTGTGCTGATCTCCCTGCCTGAGCTTCATAGCTCAGGAAATTAATATAGACACATAAAAAGAGAATTTAAATAACTGGAAACTAATATAGCCAATTATTATTAGTTCCAACCAAAATAACTTATAACTGTTTCAATTTGTAATTGACTCGAAATCTTAATGTATTTTTCAGTTTTCACTATTTAATTCTAAATAATAGTATTGGGGACTTGGAATCAAAATCTACTAAGTATGAATACTTGCAAGCAAAGCATTTATTCAAGTTAACCTTGATGTAAATCAAATTACAAGTCAAATTGACAAAGATACTTGACAGACTTGCAAAGTTAAAGAAAATAACATGTAATAAAAAATATCTTGAAGCATAATCATGATTCAAATAAAATAAAATAAAAATGCTTATGAAGCATGTTAATTTGGAAGTGTAAAAGAACTAAATGCATAAAATTAGGGAAAAGACGATGAAGCAATGATTAAATGTGTCAAAATCTAAAGGAAAACAAATAAATTGAAAGGAATTTAAATAAACAATTGTATAATGTGCAATGAAATTTAAAGAACTTGAATTTAAAAGAGTTTGAGAAAGGAGAAGAAAGAGAAGTGCAAGTTAAAGTAATATGCTTGAAATATAAATGTGCAGGACACTTAAATCAAAAAGCAATGTAAAGTTTCTGGAAATGTAATTTGAAACTGAGAGAGAAAGTAAGACGAGAAGAGAAACAAAGTAAAAGAATGACTGGTGATTTAAATTGCAAAAATATAAATTGAAAGCAACGTAAATGGACAAAGATTTTATTGAAAGAAGGGGTGGGAATCATACACTCGACTCATTAAGCAAGTAGTCATTGATGTGTGAAGCGTGATAGGTGTTTGTTTGGTGTAAATGTTTCAACAATGATGAATATCTATGAATTTTTTCATACATAAACTAGCAAAAATGCAGTTGTATACTCTTCTCTAAATGTGAATAATCAAAAACTCTTTGATCACAAACTTCATAATATCTAAATCGATTAAACTTTGTATGCCTAATCATGCTATAAAAAAGGACAAAGTCTTGCCACAATTTGGAAGAAAAATTAATAGCTTTATAGAATAGTGGCGTGATCACACAAATAAAGGTTAAATATTCAAAATCAGTCATTCACAACATGCATAAAGTAAATGAGTGTATAACAATGTATAATTATAACTAACTTCAACATGCTACCTCCTTTATATGCTTTAGGGACCAAACTGTCCCTGACCACCACTAAGAAACTATACTAAGTTTAAAATATGTTAAATGTTAAGTGAAGTTCCAACAATATGTTTTTCATTTAACATTCTTTATCTCACCTTTAAAGTAGATTAGACCCGAGAAGTCAAAATATAACTAATTTACCATTGACTGCATCACTGTTTATCCACCCACTCCATTTTTGGTTAACATTTTTATAATTAAATGAGATGAAATCAGAGAGTATGATGGGATTGGTAATGAACAGGAACCCTCTTAATGAATTAATTGTAGATACTCATTCTTGCCATAGAAATGTTTATGAATTTTCTTTTCAAGGCATTCATTCCTTCAAGGATACACACACATATATGCACATAAAGGGAGACAGGATGAATTTGAAAATATTTATATTTTTAGCCTCAAAATCTGAAATGGTAATGAACAAACTGTCACATTCACAGATTATAATATTTTATATACCTTTTTCTTTAAATTTTCCATGTTATGAAAAAAAGTATGAACACAAGTAGAATCCCACCTATAAACTATGGACAAAAGGACTGGAGCAAACTAAAATTCAGATAGCCAAAGTCAGAAGATCAACTGACCCTCTTCAGGAATCCAGCACCAAATGCTCTGGTCACTTTTAATTGTCCTTTCACTCGATCATTGAATATGGCCTGATTATCATCAGGGTGTTCTGCTCTTATTCTAAAAACTTCCTGCGAGCAAAATTGAAAAATACTGCATAAAACTGTTTTAACAAATGCAATCAAGTTTGCTTTCACTAAAGATAAATATTTCAATATGTTTGTATATGGTGTTACCAAATTCCTTTTTTTTTCCCCCAAATTTCTAATCTCTTCATTTTTTTTTCTTGAATTTCAAAAGAAACATATCTAATCTAAATAATAAGAAAAACTGAAATTTAAGCATTCTCAGGTATGTAAATATGAAAAAACAGTTAAAAACGTATGCAGAGACAAGATAAATCAACATATACATGCAATCACCAAGAAGCAGAACACAATTCAACAATTCATGTAAGCCTAGCTGATCAAATTTTAGAACTAGAACATTTGGCTATAATGTATTAACTTATAGTTCATCAATCCACAAAAAAGGAGGAAACACACCTCTTCAATGCTTGTGCTGTGATCTGTGGAAAGCTGAACAGCCCTCATTTTCAGTCTGCACATGGATATCTCTCTGTTTTTGTTTATCTTGTTAACATGCTTATTTATATTGTGCACTGGGGACTCCTCCGAAATTCTATCCAACTCCATGCCCACTAACAACTCTCTAGATCGATTCTTATGCCTCATGTCATCTTTGATAAGACACGGATTAGGATGACGATCATTTGGCCGTTCTTGAGCCAAAATTACACGACTATCTCCAAGGTTCATAACATAAACATCTTGATCCTTCATCAGCATCACTAAAACACATGATCCCATCAAGGCAAGCTCTGGATTTTTGTCCATATTATTCTCCACCATTTTCAGGTATTCCTCCTCTGTTCTTTCAAGAGCCCTAGCCATTGCTCTTAAAACTGCATTATGATTTACTCCAGACTTGCATATTCTAATGGGTCCTGAGGATTCAACTAATTTCTGGTCAACACAAGTTTCCTCCCTATGCCAATCATAACTCCAAGGAAAAAGTTTCTTACGCAAGGACTTCTGCTTCCTGTACATTTTTCTGATTTTTGTACCAATGAATGACTTTCTTGAATTCTGCCTTTGTCCTGAAACGGAAAAAGGAGCTATTGGCTCCTGGTAGGTCGAATTAAACCCAGCACCTCCATTTTCCCCCGAAGTAGTGGGACCTTCATCTGGATGTCTAGATCTATCCTCTTTACCATCAGGTGAGCAGAATCTCATCTGCCTCTCTTGTGCTATTTCCGCAGGAACCACAGAATCCTTGCCTTGTTCTGACACCTGTTCATTCCAAGATTCCATCTGAAGTAGCTCATAAAGTCGCACACTTCTTCTGCCTTGACCACTCAATTGTCCAATTGGAACAGATGCAGGAACAGTATGTACAATACTGGGACTTCCACAATTTTTCTGTTCAATATTTACCTTAACTTCAGCATTTACCTCCACTATCTCACTATTAGATGATTGATCCTTGACCATTATGGGACAAGAATTTTCTAAACAGCAAGAACTTTCTTCATTTGAAATGCTATGAGCATCTGACATTTCCTCCCTACCACATTCTAGAGCAACTACATCATTTCCATTTTCAAGGACTTCAGGTTTAAGTGGATCAACGGGATTATCCTCATAATCCCAGAGCAATCCTTCTAATTCCTTGTCTATGAACTTATAAAGATGACTCATCAGAAAATCAGGTGCATCTGGTCCACTAAAACCATCATATATCCCAATAAACAGCCACCCTTGTTCTTCAGAAAGCACAACATGAACCCTATCTTCACCAGCCTTACCATGTGCCCACTGCAAATTTTGTATATGTTTATACTCCAATTCGGACGATCCAACTTCAGCACAGTTTCTAGAAACTTCCGGTCGAAACTTTGCCTCTTTGGAATTCCAAGCTAGTTGAGACACCGGATGAAGGAATAATCGCTGCACCCAACTGCCACCCATGGAGTGCCTCGAAAAAGTCCGAGAAAAAGTGTTTCTCATAGGACCACTTACACTTCTCATGAGGCGCTGGAGGTGTGGCCTTCGACGACCACGGGCAAGTGGTGCTGAAAAGTTGGACTTATCAGTGGCATCAAGAGGACCCGACATAACGCCCTTCTCAATCGGCCCAGACATGAAACCGCCGCCCTTATCCAACGGACCGGAAGCAAATCTCTCCAGAGGTCCCGACATGAAACCGTTCAAAGGTCCAGAACCCCGGGGAACAGGCTGCAAAGGGATTGCAGCGAACGACGAGGTTCCCTCAAACGATGCAGCAGGCTCCAGAACATCGCTAGCTAGTAATGCGTTCTGGTTACCAGTCCTGGCAGTGGAAACATTGGCACTAACCGAAGCCCCTGATATTGTTTTGAACGTGGTTTCCGCAACATTCTTACCAGGCCTCTCTTCAATGCTCTCATGCCTAAACGAACCACTCAATGTCTCAGAATCAAGGGTACTAGAATCAACAGTAAACCTCTCAGAGTTTGATGGGGTAATGGCAGGAGATTCAAAAATAGATGGCCTCACATAACAAAAGGAATGGCCTAACCCTTCATCTAATGGCTCTAGAAACTCCAAATCAACCCCACTTTTGCCATTAAATGGCACCAGACAGCCAACAACACGAGAAGTGCCGTTGCCCATTATTATTTATTATTATTGCAACAAATGCAAACACCCCTGACACAGAGATGCCAACACCACAAGGTTTCTGAACCTAAGCACCATTACCAGATACAAATACAAACCAGTCGAAAACCTAATATACCCCTAATTATTAACAACCCCATGATTACACATGTCACCACCATGCACCATCATCATCGTCGTCGTCATCAAATTCCAAGGCTGAAAGCGATGCGACCCATTTGCTGTTTCGGGATAAAGTAGCATAAAAAGAGGCAAAAACACTGTCTTGCAAAGTGGGTCTGAATCAAAAATAAATAAAAATAGTAAAATCCTTCAAACAGCGCCAAGGGGGTAAAGTAGCAAACGCAGTTTTGGCAGGGAAATGTTGCGATCTAACCTCGTGGGCACTGCTTGAGAAACAGATCTAAGAGCGCCACCAAACACAGTGCAGTGAAACACACATCAGAGGGGGATACAGAGACAGAGAGAGAGAGAGAGAGAGACCCATTTTAGAAAGGAGAGTTTTTTTTCTTCTTCTGCGCGGAATCTGACAGATGAACATGGATAAAAGCGTGCCCGAATTGAATCATGGACGAACGGGCACGCCCTCGTGAGGGGAATTGGGAGGAGGTGTGAAATGGAGTGTGTGTTTGACTAATGGGGGAGCTGAGGGAGAAGACAAGCGACGAAGGATGAGAGAGAGTCTGGGTTTTTTGTTTGCTATCGAATTTTAGATGCAAATTTTTAATTGCTGTTTTTAGTGTTTCAGTTTCGTTTCGTTAACCTAAACATTAAATTAAGTGTTAATAGGTCGTATGAAATACTACTGAAATCATTAATTTATGGATTAGTTTAATAGGCAAGTACTTACCCTGTAAAATATTTATTATATAGGGGGATTCGTGATTAGATCATACTATTGTTAAAAGAACAAATATGTAGTTGGTATAAATAGAACTTCACTAAGTATTTTAAGTAAGATTTTAATTTGGAATTTTATAGATAGAAAAAATATAAATGAAAGGATAAAGTTCATTAAAATTGACTGGTTAGTTTTAGTTTTGTAACAAAAATTAGTCATTAGTAGAGTTAATGACATTTCGTATATGATAATCTAAAATAATTAAAGCATGTTGAAAAGTATTTTAAGGATTTTAATTGAATTTTTTTGTACGGATTTGAATGTCTCTCGTACCCATTTGTTTGCTTAATGAGCAACCTTGGTTTGAGTTTGTCCAATAATCTTCAAGTAAGTCTCTGCTAAAAATATTCTTACGAGTTATTAACGTCTGATCCAATAATATTAAGGGTATCTCTTTATTCTACCACTACTCTTCATAAAAAAATTACTATATTGTAAAAAAAATTCATACTGTTAATATATACATTATTAGTTTAACTTTATTTAAAAATTAATTGTATTATTAATAACTATTTTATTTTAAAAAATATATAGCTTTTATTGTAAATAATGCATGCTTTAATTGTGTAGACAATTTTCATGTAATTATTCAATCATAAAATATTATATATGGTAAGGATGTTAATTTTAACAATAAAACTTTAAAAATCATATAAATGATATTTTTTTATTAGTTAACCGTGTAAAAAAATTATACCATTAATATATAGAAATTAAACTATAAATTTTTCATTTTAACATATTTAATTTCTATGAGATATTATGTAGAAAAAAAAAAGCAAGGAAGAGTATATTTATTACTAATTCAAAAAAGAGTCTAATAGGCAAGTGTCTTTTCTATAAGTTTTTATATTGTTAATTATTCAAAAACTATTTTGATAAAAAAAATATTATAAAAAATAATAAAATTATTATATATTAAATTATGATTGAATAATAACATAAATGTATATGTACATATTATTTATTTTAAAAAAACAAGTTTACAATCATTTTAATTTCACATCAAAGAAGTTGAATTTTACCTGATCTATTTGAAGTCAGATCACAGTAAAAGTACTAAAGACACTAAAGTTTTTCTATTAAATCTTAACTTAACAATACTTATAAGACTTAAATTTAAGATTACTAATAAAGTTCCCTAAAAAACATTACTGATAAAATTTGCATGTTTAATAGTAATTAAAACACAGATATAGCCATCTTGTTTTATATATCTTTTCATTTTAAATGAAATAAGTATAAAACATTTTTTTTATCATAAAGTGCATAAATTAGTTGATGAAATTTTTTCTAATTAAATAAAAAATATTCAATTTGATCTTGAAGAAAAAGATTTTCCACCCATAATTATTGTATGTGACTTGACGGTAAACTATAAAAGTCAGTATGTAATTAGACTTTTTTATAACATATTAAATGAATTGTTAAAATGATATTATGAGAGAATACAACTTTAGTCTTTAGTAATAGGAGTAGGAGTAGGGATTTGGAAGAAATAAGAATCAAATATGGGTTCAATATGGAGGGTCTCTTTCCTTGGGTTTCAAATGGTTTGAGAGGTAAATACAAAATAAAATAATAGCGTTGAAAATTAGAGAGTACAGGGTGGGGTGTGTTGTATACTGGGTTTGGTCGTTTTCTTCTTTGATCATATATAATATAATGTTTCCCTGCGAATGATTGCTGGTTTCTGGTGCTGTTGAAGTCAATAAATTAGCTATGCCCCATCATCACTCTCATCAATGAAATTAAATGGGTGGGACATACCCCAGAATTTTTTAACATCGGTTTTATTTTGTTATTTTCTTTAAAATTCTTTTTTATGACATTTTTTTTGGTAATTGGATGACTTTAAATATTAACTAAAAAAGTCAAATAAAAATATTTATATTTGATATTTTCTCACTTCAAAAAATTAGTAGGGGTTTATGATAATTCAATAACATAAGCATACTTTATAAGACAACTTAAATACAATGTCTATTGCAAGTAATTATATTACCGAGCTTAATTTTAATAAATTTGTTAATTATTTTTTCAAAACTCAAAAGTACAGAAAAGTGAATTGAAAGTAAAAAAAAAATAGTTTATTTATTTATTAAACAATTATGAATATTTAATAAAATATGTTAAATATTATCAACCAACAAATGTAAGGTACTCTATTGTAAATTTTTAATTTAAATACATTATTCGAATTTTTAAATTATCAATTTTTTTATAGACGATTCATTGAGTAATTTTAGTGATGTTTTTTACTTGAAAATATCGTATCAAAGAAATGTAAATATTTTTTCATTTACATTATATTTAAAATAAATTTTATATCTTTAATTCACTAGTCACAAAAATTATTTAACCAATGATCTTTGGTGTATGATTTGAGGTGTCGTAAGTATAATTCAATATGAGTGGTATTTTTCAATCTTTGACAGAGTACGATAATAGCTCCCGAATTACGGACATCAACCAATCAATCCGAAGAGCTTTGAAAAGAAAATGTAATCATACTCTTATTTTTCTATTTCTTTGACTTGTGGCTTCATATAATTGAGAAAGAGGGAAAATGTTGAGAATGCATTTGTCACATAAGTTGCTTTCTGTTTCAGGATCTGCCATTGCAACAAATTAAATAATAATAATAATAATCTCTCATTACTTATATTTCTTTCCTTTATTTGAATATTTCGTCAAATGCTCAATTTCCTTTTAAATTCTTTACCCCTATGAGTGTTCGTCATTAATTGTAAAGCCCCAATGTTTGGGACTACATTTTGTCTCACATATAAGGTGAAAACAAAGTCTTCAGAAAAAAAGTCTTCAAGTTGCAACCATGTAAACCTTTTGCTTTGCATATTTTTCAAGTGACAAAATTGACTAGAAAGTTTTGTTGAAATTAATTAATAACAGTATATTTTATAATTATTTTATAATTTAGATTAAATACCAAACATTGTAATTTAGAAAGTATTTTTTAATATTTAAAAGTATATATACGTAATACACACGACTTATTGAAAACCACAAAATTTAAATAAATAAAAATAATGTACATTTTTTAGAAAATGACATGCCAGGAGATTAATTTATTCTTAAAATAGCGTAGTTTAATTTAATATATAAAAATGAACTTAAAACATTAATGTAAACTTATGAGTTGCCAGGTTTTGAAGAGAGAAAATATAATATCATGATTTTTAGATTCGGATAGAATATAAAAGTATACTATAAATATTTAAAATTACATAAATAATATGTATAACTGTTTTTTTAAAACTAAACTAGTAAAAAAAAACAGAATAGTGCATAACTTTTTAGGAATTAAAATAATATACTAACAGATTAGTTTATTCTTAAAATAGTTAATTTTATAATAGTTATATATAAACATTAGTTTTAGATTAAAAATAATTAAGACTAAGAAAAAATACAAATTTTAACATTAAAGATAAAAATAATATACTTAAACAGTTAGATTTTAGCGAAAAGATAATTTTTTAACATAAAAACCGAACAAGTTAATGTGTTGTTTCTATTACAAAAGATAAAAATGTACTTTAATGATTATGATTATGTCGTATTTTCCAAAAAAAAAATCTAATAAAAAGTTATCTTACTTTTAAGAATTACGATCTTTTATTATACAATGGAGGATTAACATGGAATATTTATAATTAAATTCAGTCATTTTGGTTCAATACTGATTTATAAATCGAAACTAGTTGAATTATAGATGGAGAGAGGGGGTGTACATGCGTCTGTGTAATCGGAATTAATTTGAGTTAATTAGAGCATCTCTAATTGGTTACAACTTAAACAACTTATTTAAAGTTTTTTTTTATTTCCTGATAATTGATTTCCGTAATGTTACATTATAATTAAACAATTCATATATTTTATTTCAATAAAACTTTAAATAATCCTTTTTGATAATTCTTAAATGACAAAAAAAATATTTCTTATCGTAAGCAACTTGTTGTGCTTACAAAAATAATTAGAGTTTAATTTTAAATAACTCAACATAATAGAAGATCTCCTACGATGCTATAAAAATATTAAACAACCTGTTTTAAATAAGTAACTTATATGTATAAAAAAAAAAACAGGTAACTTACTAAGCAACTAGGATTGGAAATTCTCTTAATAAAAGTTAGAAGTTTAAACTTTTATTATCTATGAAATCTTACACTAATAATTTACGAAATTGATTCAATTCGTTAACCTCTGATCTACTAGTTCAATTTAGTTCAACCAATTTTAATTGATTTGGTTCAACCAATTCGTTGACCTCGGTGAACTTTGGTTCGGGCACCAAGTTTTTTTATTTTTCAACCTATGAATTTCATAAGCAAAGTCGTTGAGGTGATATTTTAATTATTATTTATACTTTTTAATATTTATAACTTTTTAGAAAAATTAAAATAATATTTATTTTTTGACCCAATAGACCCAACCCAACCTAAAATTTTCGTACTATACACCAACAGTAACAGGTAAGCAATGCATGCTTTCTTCCATACTCTCTCTCATTGCACCTGCAATTAAACCGCAGGGGACCATGTATTGCTCATGCGCAGCACTTCCTTTTTACATTCATTATTATTTATATAATTTTAGGACCGAAAAACAAAATTCAAAGTTCAAAATTCTAATCACAAGAGGAATGGTATATTTCTGTCCTTGGAGAATTTGAAATTGTTGGTGCAGGCATGGCATGCTCGATCGATGGAAGTGAATTGTCTAGTCATGCTTGTTTTTTTCATTAATGGGAGCAAAGGGAGAGGGTGAATTATGAGGCATTTAACCATATTTTCCTCGACGGTTATTTGGATAAACATAATTGGTGTGACGACCAAAGTTTAGCACAACACAAGTGAATGTAAATCGGGGGCAGATTTCCCACTACTACTACGTCCAACACATGCTGCGTGATCATTGGAGTTGGGTGCAACTTATAATGCAAAATGCAAAAAGGGAAAGAAAAAATATAGTACGAACAAAGACATAAAAAGTCCCCAAAAAACTGATTCCCCACGACTAAAGGCACCAACTTCTCCACAATATATATATGGGATATGCTAGGTGCACCCAGCAATATTGCTGGTGCACCCAGCAATTCAATGAAAGGTCAATTTTGCCCTTCAGTTAAAAAAATAAAAAGCATTTTTTTTCTTCCCGGAAGCATTCTCTCTTTTTCTCACTGTGTCTCTTCCGCAAAAAGCTTCTTCTCTTCTCTCTTCCCCGACAAGCTTCTTCTCCGCGAGCTTCTCCGACAGCCCTTGGACCCATTTGCTTTCGAGGTAGGTGGCCTTCTTCTTAGCTTTGGTTTTGTTATGCACTACATTAGGGTAGGTTAGTGTAACGTTAGGTTAGTGGAACCTTAGGGTAGAAGACGGAACCTTAGGGTAGAAGACGAAACCTAGGGTAGAAGACGAGAGGGGAGAAGACGAGAGGACGCCGGAAAAAATGGCGGAAATCGCTGACGGAGGAGTCTTCCGGAAGACCCCTTAGGGGTTCTTCCGGAAGTTCCGAAAGAACGTTTTCCGGAAAGTTTCCGGAAGAAGTGTTCTTCCGGAAGTAACCAAACGTCTTCCGGAAGAACACTTCTTCCGGAAGACTTCCGGAAAACGTCTTCCGGGAACTTTCCGGAAGAAGTGGTTCATCCGGAAGAATTCCGGAAGACTCGCACTTCCGGAAGAAGTTTCAAACTTCCGGAAGACCTTTCTGGAAGAACCCTTCTTCCGGAGTGTTTCCGGAAGAACCACTTCTTCCGGAAGTGGTTTTTTTGTTTTTTTTTTGTGTTTTTTTTTTTAAATTTTTTTTAAACATAAATTGTTTTGTTTTTTTTAAATGAATTATTTTATTTATTTTGGTTATTTTGTTTTTTAGATTTTATGAAAAATGAAGTTTGGGTTTTTGATGTCATATTTTTTTTATAATTTAAATTGTGTATTTTTACTAAATATTAATTTGTAAATTAATTTTTTTTTATAAAAGTAGTTGTGTTTGTTTTTGTTTATTGTTTTTTTTTTAAATTAGTGTTTTTTCTTTAAAAATGAAGTTGTCTATTTTTATAATTAAAGTTGTGTGTTTTGGAAGTTTTATAAAAATACTAATTTTTTATAATTAATTAGTTTATTTTATTATAAATGAAGTATTTTATTTACTAAAAAAATTGTGGATGTTTACTAAATAATTTTTTTTTTACATTAGTTGTTTAATTTTTTTAAAAAATTAAGTTGTGGATGTTTAGTAATGAATTATTTTTATATTAGTTGTGTTTTTTTTTTTTTATAAATGAAGTTGTTTAATTTTTTTAAAAAAAAATTAAGTTGTGCATGTTTATTAATAATTTTATTTTACATTAGTTGTTTTTTTTTATATAAATGAAGTTGTTTATTTTTTTTAAAAAAAAATTAAGTTGTGCATGTTTATTAATAATTTTATTTTACATTAGTTGTTTTTTTTATATAAATGAAGTTGTTTAATTTTTTTTTTTAAAATTAGGTCGTGTATGTGTGAAAATGATTTGATTTAAGTTAGTCTTATTTGTTTATAAATAAAGTTGATTTTTTATAAAGAAAATTGTGTATATTTTGACCGAAAAAAAAACGTGTTCGACATGATTTACAGATCATGGCCAGAACACGAGGTTTAGGTCGTGCCATAGGTAGATTTGTAGGCAGAGATAGAGCTGCTGGCGAGGATGCTGGCGATGTTCCCGAGAGGCGTAGGCCTACTGCCTCAGCCCGTAGGCTACGCGTTCATCAGATGACTACGGAGGGACGTGATATGGCTGAGGACGTCGCTGACATGACTGATGATGTCCCTGAGCAGCCTACGGAGGCACCTGAGATGCGTGCGGACGCACAGGGTGCTGATAGTGGTGAGGGGTCAGATGGTGATGATGCTGCAGAGGGATTCCCTGGTGGTCCACGTGACCCGTCAGTGCTCACATCATTTGCCGAGCATGTTGCACATGCCGTGTGGAGTGGACAGGTATTTTAATTTGTTAATTATTTGTCATTGTTTATTTATTTGTTTATGATTAATTTTTTTTTAATAATTGTATAATTTGTACTTCAAATCAGGAACGTCCTGATTTGAAGTTAGTGTCACATGGGAGGAAGCTGACACTGATTGGGAGGCCAGTGCCTGAGATTGAAGGCCTGGTGGCTGCCACAGGATTAAGTCCACTGATAGATTGTTCAGTTATTACTGGCGATCCTGGACTTATATCCGCATTTGTGGAGAGGTGGCACAGTGAGACTAGCACCTTCCACCTTCCAGTAGGAGAGCTGACGATCACATTGGATGATGTGTCGTCCATTCTACATTTGCCCATCACTGGCGCCTTGCACAGTTTCCACGCTCTTTCTACGGAGGAGGCCAGATTCTTGCTCACGGAGTTGCTGGAAGTGTCTGCGGAGGAGGCCAGAGCCGAGACAGCGCTCACACGTGGAGCATATGTACGATTAGGATGGGTTCGTGACATTTATGAGACCAGATGTCAGGCCCGGCGGTGGATTGTCGCAGCTCGCGCTTATTTGCTGCACCTTGTCGGTTGCACTCTTTTTGCTAATAAGAGTGCAACATACGTGCATGTGGTCCACCTTGACGCTTTCCGGGACCTCGCTCATAGTGGTGGTTACGCTTGGGGGGTTGCCGCGCTGGTTCATATGTACGACCAGTTAGATGAGGCTTGTAGGACCACCACCCGACAGCTTGCGGGGTACTTGACGCTATTTCAGGTAAATTTTGTGTTTATTAATATGTTAGGTTCGATTATGATTTAAACATGTTTTTATGTTATGTTAACCTCAATTATTGTGTAGTGCTGGATCTATGAGCACTTCCCTAGTGTGCATCAGTGCGTGACTGACGACACATACCAGGAGACGTCCCCACGTGCTTCCCGGTGGTTGACGTCGAAGGCGCACATGAAGGGCATCACAGGAGCACCCTACAGGGCACGTTGTGATGGTTTGACCGTCACAGATGTGTCCTGGTTGTCGTACACGGAGCATCGGGGTGTTAGGGCGTTTCAGGAGATTTCATCGTTCCAGGGTCAGCTCAGATGGGGTCCTATGATCGTCGCAGTTCGACCGGAGAGGGTGGTACGCCAGTTCGGTTACATCCAGAGCATCCCTCCGCCGCCTGTTAGTGCACGATTGTCACAGGAGCAGATAGATGACAGGTGGATGGAGTTTGCGGATCACTTACTACCTGCGGGTCAGCCTTGTTTAGTGCCTGGGCAGGTATCTGCGGATTACATTGAGTGGTTTTTCCGCATATCTCACCCTTTCATGACACCGACCCAGGCAGCTGACCAGCAGAGGGATGCACCAGCTGCAGACCCTGAGGACTACATACAGCCGCCCAGCCCCCAGGTTCCAGTGGCATTTGACCCCCCTCCATATGTGGTAAGATTATTTGCGCGTTTAATGTTTTATGAGTTGTTGTTTATTTTGAATTTCATAATAAATGTTTTTACTGACTTTGACAGGATGATTACGAGGGATATGAGGCGATTGCACAGAGGTTGGAGCGTGTGCTCAACCTTAGGATAGTCACTGCAGGCACAGAGTTATATGACATTATGCAGGACTGCCTGACGATCGCGAGAGGGGGACCCAGTGCTGATGGGACGGTCAGGGCTCGTCAGAGACGCCGCACGGACCATTGATCATTGTATTTATATTGTTGTGTTGTAGTTGACATGAATATTTGTAATTATTACAGTTTTTGTTTAATATAGTTGGCGTGTTTTGCACAGTTTATTATTTTATAATATAGTTTGTTATTCCGATTGTTTGTGGTCCTTAAGCGAAGTTTACGGTTGTTTTAAATTTATTTTTAAAAAAAGGGAACCTAGAATCATGAGTTTTGTTTGTAAGAATTACATAAAAAATAAAAGTTTTTAAAATGATTAATAATTCATAAGTGAACCCTTTTTCCATGTTCAAGTACCCATGTTTGGGATTTTTTTGCGTGGGTGTGCCTGTGCCCTGAGACAATGGAGGGCGGCCATTTCTCATGTTTGGACGTCAAAAAATCCAAAAAAAATAGTCCCGTTCCCCAGTTCCGTCAACTAACACGTCAAAACAAAGTCTCAAAATCGAAAAAAATAGGAAATGAACCCTTTTTCCATGTTCAAGTACCCATGTTTGGGAATACAAATAAATAAACAATGAATGTTTAGTCTTCATTTAGGTCTACATAGTGTGTTTTGAATGACATCAAGCTTGTGTATTCCTGCATTCTACTAATATATGGAATTGCCCATTGCTTTGCCTGAGAATAACAATTGGTTGACCACAACAGCGCTGGGGGCGGCAACGGACAATGGTCTTTCAAATAAACCTGTTGTACATGAACAAACATTATATCATGCGCTGACCGTGCCAAGCGAACAAGCGAAGTCATTGCATAATTGTTACACTAACTATATTCAATGTACCTGAACAAAATGATTTCCAAACACGTGACCGACACATATGATGCGGTGGCCAGAAGAGTCAGGTGGTGGTTGACTTCTAAGAGGGAAAAATGTCATGCTTTGTTGTTGGGACAACGATACAAGGATTACGTTATACCGTGAAGCAATCACATATCCCATGTCTGTTATATCCATCCACTTGTCCACACTAACCTGAATGAACCAAACATACACATGTAAGTAATTTAAACATTGTTATTAAAAAAAATTAACCTAAAAACATACCTTTGAAAATCCATCAACAAGTAGGGACAACTTTAATTGTTCAAATCTCTCTGTGCCACCGAAGAGGTTCATGTACTCATGCGACCACCTGCCAAGTTCTTTAAGCAATTCATTACGCACTAACGGCCACGAATCTTCCCCCATACCTAATAAAGCGCCAATGGACCGATATCCACAGTTACCGTCCGCTTTCACATCCACAACGTCACGAATGAAACCTTGAAAGAATGACGCAAATTGATCCAACATCGGGATGATCCTTGTTGGCTGACGCGGTTGAGAACATGATGCACTTCGTTTCACTGGAGAGTTGCTGCTTTGAACAGAATGAAAAGCATCAACATACTCCTAGTAAGACGGATCACGCTTTGTGGATGTTTGACTTCTTTTCATCGGTTTCTTCGGTGCACCTTTAGTGTTCACCTTTGATGGAGGAGGGCACATAGAGTTATGATCAGGGTATGCGATTTCTCGAAGTTTACTCTTCAGATTTACTTTGCCAGCCACATCAAGTTCATCAAACCTTTTAGATATGACCTCTATTTCTTCCTTGATGGTGACTTCCGTCTCACATAACCCTTGGTCTGAAAAGCAAAGTCTCCTCCAAAAAAGATGGACTGACTCCAATGGGATGCTGCTAGCAGTATACCTAGAAAGCTCACATGCACAAGGAAGCCCGTGCGTGCTTCTCATCACACAACCACAAGAAGAGAGATTGTTGCCGAGATAACATAGACGGTCAATCTCAGAAGCAATCTGATTTAAAGCATCCCTCGAAACCATCCCAAGAAGCCTCTTGTATAAGGTTTTTTTATATACATGGCCAACCACATGCGTACTGGTTTCAAAGGATGCTTTAATTTCGACGTGTTGCAGCGTGATCATGTTGTTCATGGCATCTCAAACACTACATAGGTCTCCAACGCTATTTTGTAGTACTCTTTTGAGAGCCCAATGAGCTGATTCAACCCTACATTTAAAATACACAACAAACATGAAAATATACAACAATTAAATACCATTTAATATTAATCGTTACTAACAAATAAAATCAGTTGTTAATACCTGTTTGTTGTTGTGTTGCCTAGGTGCATGACCTTATTCGTCCATGCTGTAATAAATTTTTCCTTGTGGGGGATAATCCATGTGTCGTTAACATAGTCAACGAACATCGGCCAAGGCGAACAAGCAACTTGAAACTTCTGATATGACTCATGGAACTCGTATTCGGACGGACAATCAACCAAAGTACCCCAGTTATCCATTACATAGTCCCACGCATTTTTTTCCCCGATTAAAGATTTGCACTTCGCCTTCACATTCTTATCGATATGAAACCTGCACAACAAATTAGTAGACTCGGGAAACACAGTTTTCACTGCATTCATCAGTGCTAGGTCTCTGTCAGTGACAATAACAAGAGGGAGGCGATCGTGTCTTAAAAATAGGCCTCGAAATCGTTCCAAAGCCCATACAATATTATTAACACGCTCAGCCTCCAGATATGCAAACCCAGCAGAGAATGTCATCGCCGTTGGTGTCACTCCAACAAAGTCAAGTAGTGGGAGTCTGTACCTGTTTGTTTTGTAGGTACTGTCTATAAAAAACACTAGATGACATGCATTGCATAACTTTACTGCATCTGGGTGACACCAAAACAGATCACGCACCACAACTTCATCCTTCAATCTATGCCAATGAATGTATTGATCACGTTCGAGAAGCTTCATCAGATGCTGCATTTCGGTATCAGCTCCTCTTATTGAAGAACGATATGCACTTCTTGCATTGTAAATTTGCTTTATCGTGGTGTAACTGTCGGCATTGTGTTCCTTCAACGTTAGCAAGATGTTTTTCGGTTTCACCATCGACTTTGTCATATCAGCAATAATTTTCTTTTCTTCCTTAGTCAATCGCCCGGCGTATGGATGTCCAACTAAGGACTTCGCCAATTCATGATTATGAATCCCACAGATCAACTTCACCATCCAACCTTCCCCTCCACGCACTGGTTTCCCACGAAGCCTGAAGGGACAACCACATTTCCTACTCCCGGTGTCTTTTCTAACGAATTCTTTATTTCTACACTTGTACGTACCACTCCTTTCACACCCAATTAACACAAATGAACTTCTTCCTCTGCTACCGGTCTCTGTGTCAGATCTCATAATCACTGCAACAAATCCATTTTCATGGGCAACTGTTCGAGCCCATTGCAAAACATCATCTCGAGTAGCGAATACCTACAACGCAACCCTAACACATTAATTTTCGTACAAACCATCAATTCAACCAATGACTCAAATTATCTATGATTACCTGAGATGTATTAAAAGCATTTGAACAATCGACATGTCGTTCATTCACTCCACATTCTTCTTGATTATCATAATCATAATCCATATGAACTTCTTGTGACATCGCAAAGTCATACCTCCATTGATCTTCGTCCATCTTAAGGACATATGCATCATACACAAGTACATTCAAATTATCATATAACCACATCCAAAAATTTACTACACCTTAAATAACAAACATATTAATAGGACATATGCATCATACACGACTATATTAAAATTATCACTATATTCTAAATTTATAACTACATTATTTACTTAAACTAAACTTATCACTATAATAAACAACTAATAAAACATTTTTGTACCATTATACATTTAAGTTACCTAAATCATTTAATATTATACCATTATACCTAATTAAATCAATAATTCACAACATATATAAACCAGAAATAAAAAAAAATTATAAAACAGAAATATATATATATATATATACCATTATAAAACAAAAAAAATTATAATCCACAATATATATCATTATACCTAATTAAACCAATAATTCATTATTAACTAACAGAAATATATATAAAACAGAAATTAAAAAAATTATAAAACAGAAATTAAAATAAATTAGTAATAATTTAACATTCCGGAAGACCTTCATCCGGAAGTGGTCATTCCGGACCTTCCTCCTTCTGTGCCTAAAATTTCTTCCGGATACATTTTTTACTGTTTTTCTTCTCTAAAAGCTAACCGGAAAACGAAATAAACGCGTACAAGCTAACCGGAAAACGAAATAAACGCGTACCTCCGACAAAATAGGAACAACAGCCACTAATAAAACTTCAAATACGGAACACGGGACCACCAAATCTTCAAATACTTCACTTCACGGGACCACCAACAGACTGCTGAAGGGACCACCACCGAAACAACAGCAAACGGAAGAAGAAACAAAGCAAACGGAAGAAGAAAGAAAGAAAGCGCAGTAAAACACAGCCTGAAGACGTTAATTTAAAGAAATTTACACAAGGGCAAAATCGTCATTACATACGCATTAAAAAATAAAACTAACTTCCGGAAGAAGCTTCTTCCGGAAGACAATGGAATTCTTCCGGAAGAAGCTTCTCCCCCCCCTCATTCCGGATGACGTTCTTCCGGAAATTGTCTGTGAGTATTTCCGGAAGACACAAATTATTCTTCCGGAATCCGGAAACTTTCCGGAAAAATTATTTCCGGAAACTTTCCGGAAGAACCTTCTTCCGGAAGAATAATTGTTGAAGGGCAGTTTCGCCACTTCACTGTTTGCTGGGTGCCCCAGCAATAATGCTGGGTGCACGTAGCAACTCCCTATATATATTCACGACTAACCAAACCCACTAGACGATGAGGGGAACTCAATGGCCACCCTTTTCTATCCTTTCAAAGCTATTGGTAAAAAAATATCAAATAAAAAACACGCAGCGCTGACTTTGGCATATCTTTATCCTTGGGTCCATTTGGAGCCGTCAGGAGTTTTTAATTTTCAAATATAATTTTTAAGAGAAAATATTTTTAGTGAAAATAAAGTTAAAATAATTTTTAAATCATTTTTGAAATCAAGAAAAAAAGTTTTGAGAACTTGATATTTAGTTTTAAAAAAAATATTTAACACATTTGAAAATGACACTATCACCATGACCACCAATACTATCAATGTCACGTCATTATTATTATCACTTTACTTCCTGGCATTACAACTATCTATCATCAACATTGTCACCATCACCTTCACACCAATATCATTATCACCATTATCATTGTTATCACTACCACTACCAACAATGTCACCTTTGTTATCACTATCACTACGGTCACCACATTATCACTGTTATCACTTACATTGTTACAACGATCACCACCACCTTCATCACTTCTATTACCACCAACATCGTCATTGTCACTACCATCCACATTGTCACAGTCATAGTCATTACAATAACTACTGGTATTTTTATCGTCATCACTTCTACTGACATCATGATACTGACATCATCATCATTACCATTGTCATCACCACCAAATAAAAACACTTAAACTAACTTTAATTTAATATCAAACTTTTAAAATTAATTTACTTTCAAATTAATCATATTTTTAAACACTAAGTTTAAAGTTTTATTGAAACTAAAACTAAAAACTTAGTTATTATTTTTTTAAAAATTGAAACTTCACCCCAAGCAGGACCTTATTCTGTATAACTCACAAGCAAATATACTGTTTATATTAATTTCATGATAGCCTTTTGTAGTTACGAGTTATTCACTTCGTTAATTATTAAACGTGGATAATCAGTAAATATTACATGCTTAAAACTTTTATTTATGTATAATAGTGACCGCAAGTATAGAATTTAAGATTTTGTATAAACTATTTAAACTTTACAGCCAACCCTAGTTATTCTTAAAATATTTAAAACTTTAAATAATATATCAAATTAAAATAAATTTGCTATAATTAAAAATGTTTGAATATGTGAATTCATTTATTATATTTATTAATTTTTTTAAAAATAATATTAGAAGAAAAAAATAAAATAAAAATATTTGTTATTGTTTAAAATAAGATAAAATAAATATTGTTGAAAGGTATTGTTAAAAACAAAAAATAAAACAATCACGGTTTGAAATAAAATAAAAATCATAACTTTGTTTAATATAAAAATTGTTAAAAATAAAATAAATTAAAAAAACATTTATTATATGTTTATTTAAAATAAAATAAAAATGCTTTGAAGCCCTTTTCACTTTCTCAATTTTACTGTTTAATAAATCATTAAAAAAATCGTTATTGTAATTAATGTATTCATTTTAGATAATTATTTAATGTGTTTGGCAAATGGGATACTTTTTCACAACCTACAATTTATTATTAGTGATTCATTGAAAAGTCTTCGTTATTGTATTAATTAATATATTTTATATTCAATATTAAATTATTTAACACTAATGAATTTCAAATGTTTGTAGACTTTTCAATGATAGAAAACCATTAATTTAATGTTGAACATAAAATTATTTTGTGGACTTTGAAATTTATATAAAGTGAATAAAAAATTGCGTGACCTTGATTGTTGTTATATTTAAAATATTATAATACTAATAAAAATATTCATACTTATATTTGAAATATATTATTTTAATGTATTATGTAATATTGCAAATGTATAATATTTTAAATATAATGTAATATTTCTTAACTTCTTTATGCTTCATTTTTTTTACATATTAACAATTCTCAAAATAGACATTTGAAATTAGTCAATGGAAAAAGGAAAATGAAAATTACATACAACCATAGAAGAAAAAATTAAATGGATAACTATTAAAAACAGAAAAAAAAAATAATAAACCAATTTTCTCAACTTTATATTTAATTAAAAAATAAAAAAAAATATGTAAAAAAAATATTTAAACATATTTTTAAGATTTTTACTTATATATTGATTTTTAAACTTAAACTATTTAAAGTAAAAAATTAAAGTTATATCCAAAATTCAATTAAGGGAAAATATATTTAAAATTACTTTAATTCAAATAAGGATTAAAAATATTTAATGAATAATATTGACTTTATATAAATATTTAAACTTTATTTATGTTTTGTTTATTAATATCTTTAAATATAATATTCAAACAAAAATTTATTTTTTTTCATTAAAAAAATTATATTCAATGTTTTACCAATACATACTCACTATTATTTCAATAAATTTTTTCAACAAAAAAAAGTTTGTCAAAAACACAAGGAGAATGCATTAAAATAATGTTCTTACTTGATACTCAATATTATTCATTAAATATTTTTAATTAATTAAAAAATACCTTTAATTGAAAACATTATAGATTATAAATTTATTTCTTTCTAATAAAATATTTTATTATTCTTTAATTAATCGTTAGATGTCCAAAATAATATTATTTGATTTCTTACGAATAATATTTAAGTTATTCATTATAAATATAAATATTGTATTGAAAATATTTTTAGATATAAAATAAATTTTTTACTTATAATATAATTAATATATTTTAAAATATTTATTGATTATAGATTATAATTATATAAAAATAACTAATTATTCTATCCACTTGTTAAATTATTAATAATATTAAATGTGTGTAATAAATCAATATTTAATGCTAAAAAATATAAAAAAAAAATATTTCAAACTTTGACCATTTAAATATTTACTCATATTAAATATTTTTTTATGGTAGTCAAGTTTTATCAAAATAACGAAAACAAATTTCAATCAAAATTGCACACAAATACTATTTAATCCCTCTTTCAAACTCAATACTGCACAAATACTCACATTGTCTCTGATTTTGTAGGCATTTATTTTTCTTTCTCAATATTTTTTCATTTGTTTCCCGTTTCAAATATTGTAATGGAAGGATAATATTGTCTCCACCGCACTTTCTTTCTGCCACCACTTATGTTTTTAGATCTCCATTACAAGGTAATGCTTGCTTCTCTTTGTCGACGATGTTCCAATGGCGATGCTTTCGAGAAAACATTCCAATGAGAGTTGGAGAAATAATGAGTCAATGGCATTGGAACGCTGATGGGAGCTTGAAGATGAGGTGGGGGAGGAAATTGCGTTAGAGACCCAACTAGTTAGTGTATAATCCCATGTTTATTATACCCTTCTTTTGTGTCTTTATTTTTTTCTTTAATTTCAATTTTGGTTTCTAGCTTCTTCCTCAGTGTTGTTTGGATTGCGGAAAAGGTTTTTCTCTTTTAGTTTTTGATTAAAAAATTGTCTCCTTGTTTGAGAATGTTCCTCCATGCTAAATTGATTAATTAGTCAGCAAGTATAAATGATTTTTGTTTATCTTATTACCAACTAGACCAAATGCTGATTAAAAAGGTTTTTTCCTATGTATTTTCCCCAACAATCTTATTTATTTCGTTGTATTACTATATTTAACATGTTAACTTAAATCATTGATATACTAATGTAAGACCCAATTGCATTTATATATATGAGAGAATGATTCGATTAATAGGTTATTGATTTATTTTGTGTGTAAAATTATTTAAGGCCAACGATAATTAATGAATAAAATTAGTTTCTAACCGGTGGATTGAAAAACACTCATTATTCTTTAAAAAAAACTCATGCGTACATTTTTTTTAGGTGAAAATAATACAGAGCAAAGTGATTTATGTATACCAAAGGCCTCCGAAAAGAGTAGCTGATTCAATTTTTGGAGAGTCTCTGCATACTAATTTAAACGTCAGACGATTAAATTTCATCATTATAAACTACAATAATTATTACATTACCAATAATTTTATAAAAAATGTAATTTTTATAGTTTTAATTGTTGAATTATAATATATATTACTTTAATTGTTTGTATTAAATTTTATCAAAATTTAAAAATTATAAATATATAATCAAATAATTCTTAATTTTATATTTTTTAAAATTATTTATTATGTAAATTTTGACATGCATCAATAAAATATTAAATAATTTAGATTAATATAAGATTCTGTAGGTATAATTTATAATAACAAAAATCAATCTAATGGTTAATTTTCAATAAAACCAGTAGATAATAAACCATCGTTCTTGATTAAAATTTATATTAATCATATACAATTTTAGAAATAAAAATAAAAATTTAAAAATAACATATTAATTCCATTGAAAAGTCGAGAGTGGAAAGAATAATAGTAAATTTTAGTTCCTTTTTAATTAAAATTTATATTAATCATGTTTAATTTAATAAATGAAAATTAAAATTTTAAAAGTCAAGAATGTAAAAAAAAAAATGAATGGTCAAAGTTTTTTTTCCTCCTCTTCACAATTATCTGAACTTTTTTCTTTGTGTGCTAGCTCTCACTCTTGGGCCTAAGGCAATGGCTTCTCCAGTCTAAGTCTAAGCTCGACTCTAGTTTTATTAAGAGTGTTGTTAGGTGCACTCTGTATTATTGTTGGTGTTAAGATGAAATGACGAAAATATCTTTAATTCGTAAGCCTTTTAAGTTGATCCGTAAAAGGCTTATGGATCAAGTTGATTCATATGCTTAATATCAACATACGGATCAACTTGATTCGTACAATTTATGAACCACCCTCACGCACACCCATCACAAATGTGAAAAAAATATAGGGGTAGTTTTAGTATTTTTTAAAAATTATAAAATTATGATTTAAATATATTTTTTATTCTTATAATTTAGTATTTTTTTATTTTTGTCTTTGTAATTTTTTTGTTTAAATTCTTGTAAAATGTGTTTTTTATCCTTAAAAGCGCTTTAGATAGTCTTTTTTCATTGTTTGAGGCCTTTTTTACTGTTCAAAACACTATAAGAATGAAAAATAAAACAAACACACTTTATAAGGATTAAAATGATTTTTTTTGTAAGGATGAAAATAAAAATAACATTAAATTGTTGTGACAAAAAATGTATTTAAGCTTAAAATAGAAATGAGTTACTAAAAAATGATCTAAACTTCAAATCAAATAGGACATTTTTATAAGCCTAGGTGTCTTTATGCTGGAATTTAGAATTGATTTCTATTTGACACTCAACTTAATTGTAACATTTATAAATGTATTTCTATTACTTATACTTATCAATATTCAAGAACATCCCATAATTGAGATGTCCATTTCCTTTTTCTTGTTATCTATGTTGTAGAAGACTTACTTATCTTCTCACATGTAACTCTTTTGTTTCCAACTAAACTTTTGCTTTTAGTGAAAGCAATGACCTAGGCAATTCTTTTACCACTAATGAAAATCTGGTTGAATTCAATTTCACACTTCATACACTCTTCCATTCCAATCAAGAGTCATGACATTATCAATAATTAGAGTGTGATTCCAAATCAAACACATTTATGTAAGGAGTTTTTATTTTCTTCTTCTGCGGGTTGTAACAAAAGCATGACTGTTGTTTCCTATATCTCAATAAATTTTTACCAGCACCCCTATAACATTTTGGAAATGGGGTGCAGGTAGAAGTATACAGAGGTGCAGGAAGTTTTAGCACAAAAGCATTGGTTATAATATTCAAAGCCTGGACCACTTTGATGGGCTGAAATTCGTCCTTGTTTTAGATTTTTGGTCGAAGCCTAAAAATAACTAATTCGTTAGGAATTGAACAACAGAACAAACATATGCATATTTGAATAATAACTTGTTTAGATGTGCTGACCATTTCTCTTTGCCATTAATCAACATTACATTTTAATTCACAGATCGTGACTGAGAAATCAATGCGAGTCGAGTTCGTGGTAGGACCAGCACTAGATAGCAAAACAAAAATAAGTTAGTATTCATCTTATATAATAATTAACTAAATCAAAGTCTCACAATTTTATAGAAAACTTGCAATAAGTTTTTTTATACTGCATCGGAGTACTTTAAAATAAAATTACTAATTTAATTGAAACGAGACTATTTTTTATGGAGTAATAATTTTACATATAAAAATGGATAATTATTCATTTTGTTGCTTGTGAGGGGTGGTGAAAAGTTTGGGCTTCAATGTATAAAAGATGTGATAGATTAATACTCGCAATAATTTAATAATAAATTGCTTTTAAAAAAAATATAACTTAATACTAAATTAATTATTAAAAATATAATTTATTATTAAATTAATCTTTTAAATATTATAATCTAATAATAAAATGATCCTCCAGATGTAATGGAAAGATCAATTTATTATACTTTCTAGCCAACTTATTGTTAAATTTTTTTTATTTTTATTTTTAAGTATTAATTTGTCACCAACTTACATCTTGAATTACCAAAATGGGTATTTACCCTCTGAAAATACACATACTTAAACTCTCTTATCTCTTACGGTTTTCAGTTTCAGGCTGTGTCTTCTCTTGTTTTTTGCAAATTCGCAACCCACACAGCAAGGGAAGGTGCGAGTGAGTGAGTATGGCGTCTCCATTATCAGCTCAATTGGTTCAATGTCAGAACTCACTTCCACCTCTTCAGGTAACTGCTTCCTACTTTTCTCTCTCTCATCCTCTGAGGGAAAATAGCCATTATTTTTAGTGCACTGTTTTTGACTTTGCTTTTCTGAAGCACCCAAATCGCTTCCATTTAATTTAATGTGTGAAAGGGATGATTTTTCAAACCTTTGCCCATATAGGGTTTTGGGTTGTAAAAGTTTGCTTCCATTTTTTCAGGGTAATTTTAGCCAAGATGTGTCTAAGGTTCAAAGGTCGCGTGTGGTATGTTACGGTACCAGATCACCGCTTGGTTATTATGGTAAAGCATTGACATCAAGATCACATAACGCCCTGAGGTTTTCTGTCACGCGACAATCTGAAGCACGGTCAATTGGATATAGGAGAATGACATGTGTCAATGCTGCAGACAATGTAAGTTTGTCATTTAGAATTTGTGGCTTGGGAATATGTTTACTGAATAATAGTAAGCCAATGTGAAACAGTGGAGAAGTTAAAGGATAACACCTTTGGGTTTTCTAATTTATGCTCTTTGTTCCACTTGGTCATTGTTACAAGAGTGTGAAAAGGACATGGTTTTCACCATTTGCTTTACAAGTTTTTGAAAATGAGAAACAAAGTGAAAACAAGGTGATATTCTTGTAATTATGAAAAAATAGAAAAAAAAAAGAAGGAGATAACGTTGTTAAATTAAAACCAAATAGATCCTGATTGATTATTAAAATTTAGACCTCTTGTTGATCGTAGAGTGTTTCAGTATTTGGATTGTTGATTGTTGCAACACACAACTCCATGTTTGGGATTGTATTCATTGAGTTAAACTGAAAAAGGTCTTGGTGATGCTCAATAATCTATTCTGGTGCGGTTAAGATGATTTTCTTACATGGTTTTGTTACCTTTAGGTTGTAGAGCTTCAAGCCAAGGTGACAACCAAGTGTTTCTTTGATGTAGAAGTTGGGGGTGAACCTGTGGGCAGGATTGTTTTGGGCCTATTTGGAGAGGTTGTTCCTAAAACCGTTGAAAATTTCCGTGCTTTGTGCACAGGCAAGCAATCAACTTTTTTCTGCATCATTTTTCTTTTTGTAATTGAATTACTACTGTGAAATGGATTATGTGACATTGAATTTCATAGATCAAGCTGAACAATCTTTGTACAGGTGAGAAAGGATATGGTTACAAAGGAAGCTCCTTCCATCGTATAATCAAAGATTTCATGATTCAGGGAGGAGACTTTACAGAAGGAAATGTGAGCTCTGTTATATTTGTTTGTGTGCCTGCATATATGTACTGATGAGTTCATTTACTTTCACTCTGCTATGCCATGTATATGCATCAGTGAGGGTGGTAATGTTTGTTCTCACTTAAAATGTGTTTTATTGGCCGCAGGGAACTGGTGGAATTAGTATCTATGGTCCTAGTTTTAAAGATGAGAGTTTTGCCTGTATGTCTCTGTTGCTGGCTGGATAGTAATATATTATTTATTTATAAATTTATAGCAGTGACTGACGAATTGGTATCTGAAATTCAGCTTTGGGCATTGTTCCAATTTAAAATAGTATATTTAATATTCTGAAATTTCTACTATCAACACTTTCTTGCAGTAAAGCATGTCGGTCCTGGAGTTCTGAGCATGGCAAATGCTGGTCCTAATACTAATGGGAGTCAATTTTTCATTTGCACTGTAAAGGTGAGAGACATGTACTGTCATCCTAAAATTTACAAGTTACTAATATATAAAAACTTCAGTGATTGTAAAAGTAAAAATTCTAATCAAGCCTTATCAATATCCACTGGCTGGTTTAAATTATTGGTAATGTCTCGTGAGTCACTAGGGAATATATCTATTAAGTCTGTTTTCAGGTCTAAGAATATGTTTCCTTCTAATAGACTGGACCATTTTGCTGTGGATGCTATTTCTTATATTCAATGCTCAATTATTTAACTAAAATATACGAATCTTCAAAATTTTGACTTTTATTCAGTATTAAGTGTCTTGATTTTTTGATGCAGACTCCATGGCTAGACAATCGTCACGTTGTATTTGGACATATCATTGATGGAATGGATGTTGTGAAGACACTTGAATCCCAGGAGACGAGTAGGTTAGATGTCCCTCGAAAGCCTTGCAGAATTGTTAATTGCGGAGAACTGCCTATAGAGGGTTGATCTTTACGTGGAAGTACAACACTTTTCTTCTGATTTTCAGTTCAGTTTCCAATGTTCTGATTGTCCCTTATTAATCATGTTAATGTGTCTGGATTATCATTAGTGGCTGCCAAATTGGTTGACTTCCGGAGACAGAGTGGAGATACCACATCCATATTTTGTATGACTAGACTCATGCTTAATTCTTATAACAATAGTATTCTCTTTTCCATTTCTTAATTTCTTCCTTTGTTATTTGCGCTTACATGCTCCCAACAATATGATTTACATTTTTAAGCATCACCATTTGTGGGGAGACAATTGCTATGGACCATGGCTGGGATTGTTCGGTAGGTAAAATTTGTTTCTTTTTTAAAGCAAAATCTATGCAAGGACCATGGTTTCAACTGCTGGGGATTGGATCATTTGCTGTAGCTCTCCCTCAACCTCCCATATTTCGGGTAATGCTTCTTTGATATTATGAATGCTACTCAGTGCATAGTCAGCACCAGGAACCAAATCTGATCGTCCCACCTGTCACCAGAATGTTAACTTGCTTTAGATGTGTACATGAATTATGGAGCCAGTTTTCTTAAATTTCCCAATAAGATGCATAAATAGTAAATTATAGCTTACAATAACTGTGTTAAGTCCAGCAGCTTTCCCACTTGCAATGTTTCTAGCACTATCATCAAAAAACAACTGCATAGGATCGAAGAGGGGGAAAAAACCAATAGTAAGTTGATTCCAAGACCAAAATCTATAAATAAACACATAAATGCGTAAATTTTGTGTCACTTTTTAGTTTGCATAATAGATTTTACCGTTTTCCTTGGATCTAAATTAGCAATCTGAATGGCAACTTCAATGGCTTCCACAGAGGGTTTGCATAGGATTTGTGTCTTGGAGTTGAAACATCGGTTCTCTACTTGGTTACAATCTTTGTTAAACGAGTTACTCCATGTTAGCGCGAGATTATCAGTAGGTACATTTGTGTAATTAGGAGGATTAAGTGTTTCAAAGCATATGATGCTGTCAAAACATTCTTTCAAGCCTAATCTGTTGAGAACTTGATGTGCATGTGCTTGATCTGCATTAGTGAATACCTGGGATGGCGATTTCCAAGTTTTATAATTGGATGGAATGCTCTCCACTGAATAAAACAAACTAATATGAAATTATTTGCATACTATTTTACGCTGAGGCATGGAAAACAGAAGGTTCCTTAACACTGGATCTGGCTTCAGTTTCTTGTATGGTAATCTTCCATGCACGTAGGCATGAAATTCATCATTGTCAAACTCATGACCAAAGGCCTGAAATTGTTATTTCATAAGGAAATAATAACGAAAGTGAAAACCGAGAACAATGGCAATTTTTTCTTACCTTTAGTCCTGCCATAGTTGTCCCATATTCCCTGTACAAATCCACGCAAATCTTTGGTACTTCACTTTCTTCCATATGCAGGTGTTTCAACATATACTCTGTAAACAAGATTGGTTAGCTAAAGGACGTGTTTTACACTTTTGCATATTATCTTAACACTAGAGGCATTGTAGTTTTAGTAATTTTCATTGTTTATGTTTGTACCTTCTATGTTCTTGCGACATGCCAAATTGAGACCTGTGCTCAATGGGTAGAGAGTATCGTCCATATCTGTTGAAAAGATTGGAGCCATGAATTAATAACACACCCTCCTCTTTAAAAAAAAAAAAAAAAAAAAAAAACAGAACACGTTTGCAATGTCTTGGTTCAATTGGTTGGGGAGAAATGAGGAAAAAGATGAAAATAATGCTTTGATTGTCTACTTGTCTCTCCCTTGCTTGGAACTCCTTAAGGAATATCAATTAGTGACACCTAATGCGTGTTTGGAAAAACCTTGGTAATGTATGTCAAACACTTTCTCACTATGTCTAATGCAAAAACAACACTAAAGAGTTTTTTCTATGTCTTTTAAGAATTGACGTGAAAATAATAAAGATTCAGATCAAGGTGTATCCAAACACACTAGTAATCTCCAAAAAATCTTACTTCTTAAATTGTTATTTTCAATTTAGAAATTTTATGAGAAAAACTATTATCACACTATAAGTTTTCATTGGTTGGACTCTCCCAAAATTAAAAATTTAATAATCAAAATTCAAAACAAGACGAAAGTTGTATTTTTCTTATTTCAAATATATAAACCAAAAAGAAAACATTTTTGTTTCTTTTTTCTCTTGTCTTTTAATTCCCAAACAGTTTGACATAAAACTCGTTCATAATTTGACGTGTCATTCTATACTCTGTACTCCTTGCTTGATTATACCATTACCACTATAATGTTTGCAGAGCTTACAAAACTTGGGATAATAATTTCAATGTGCATTTTGGTAACACTTGAACCAAAATTGTACAACTCTTGAAATATGTAAGAGTGCATTAATAGAGTAGCACAGATCATACCGAAAAGCAAGCAATCATATTTGAATCCAGCAATTCTGCGAGAAGTATCCATCGCAAAGAGATTATAATCTGCATCAACATCCAAAGAATTTTGTTAATTCCAATGTTTATGAAAACCCTGCTCAACAAACCATATATTAGCTTTCGGCATTTAAGTCTTAAATGCAGTTTGACTTTGATCATAAAAGTAATTGAAAAAGAAATACAACTATATAACAAACTAGTTTCAAATCAAGTTTACCGCGATGCGTAGCCCACATGGGTGCGG